>NW_019392681.1:994484-1489694 GCF_000648675.2 Cimex lectularius | reverse complement strand
AGGTATCCTAACGGGCCATTGCCCCTTGAGAAGACACCTCTTCATAATGGGTACTCTACCAGACCCCTTCTGCCGCTTCTGCGAAACAAAAGAAGAAACGGCCCGACACTACCTCGCAGAATGCGATAGGTATGCTAGGGAAAGATTTAATACTTTCGAAGGAGAGGACATAACCAAAACACTCCCCAGGATAAAATGGTCCACAATCCTGGGGTTTGTGAATAGGTCCAATAGGTTTATACAGGACTCGTGAGCCGACCAGGTCCCGGACCTTCTAGGGATGGGGTACGGGCCTACTCAGGCTTTTAACCCCTCGGGTCCTGGTCGCCCGCCCTGTGTAATATATATATATCTATCTATCTATCTATCTATCTCTCTATCTCTCTCTTTCTCTCTCTCTCTCTCTCTCTCTCTCTCTCTCTCTCTCTATCTATCTATCTATCTATCTATCTATCTCTATCTATCTATCTCTCTCTCTCTCTGTATCTCTCTCTCTCTCTGTCTCTCTCTCTCTCTATTTCTCATACCCACGGTCACAGACTCACTTTCTTCTCAACCTCCTCTCTCCTTATCACCCTCAATCACTCAATCTATCTCTCTTCCTTTTCTGGCTATTAACCTATCTTTCTATCTGTCCACTATCTCCACGTTCGAACTCGACCAAGTGACATTGATTAAAGTATTTTTAAATATTTTTTTTTCGTAACAAACAAAGTTGATATTTGTTTTTCTCTTCGCAAAGAAAATTTCCATAAATACAAATTTTTAAGAAAGTAAAAAATTCTCTACGTTGTCTATGTGCCTTCGATTTTTACAAAAACAAAAATGGTAACAGCTTTGAAACGACTCGATCGATCTAAAGAAAATTTTCGAACTTATAAACTATAGGTATTATTAGCATAAACCTCCCTTCCGTATATATAGTACATCTCCAATTAGAAGTGGGAATGTACAGTACAAACTTTGAAAAGTTTTCGTTGATTGCTTGGTTTTTCTCTCAATTACAATGACAGGGCACACCTAGTCAATACAAGCCGAAAAAACCGAAATAAATTTTACTAAGGCAAGAATGTGTATGAATTTTTAAGTGGAACACATTAGTGGACATTAGTGGGAACGAGAATTCACCCTGATAATCGAGCCCAAAAATGTTAATATTTTTATTGCAACAAAAATCCCGTATTTCAGGGCTTTAAAGGGTGCTTAAATTTGAATTGTTCTTTTTTTTTAAAAAAAAAGCGTTTATTGACACACTTGGCTGTAAGCATTTTTCGTTTTTTTAACTTTTGATATATCTAAACTATTACGCTACTTTCTTATCCTATGTAAAAACATCGATTGATATATTACAAACATAAAAAAAACAAAGTCAGATAACCATATTTGAATTAAACCCAGTTAACTACTTAAAATAATAGTTTTTCGGATCCTATACCGATAAGATTTTCTATAGTTTTTCCTCACTGTTTACTTTTTGAACCATACGGTTAATTAATTCAGGTGTTTTGTAAGTATTGAGTGTATTTTTGATGGGTCCGAATTACATGTAAGAATCACTGCATAATCAGCGAATGTGTGTGTTTTGATGTTAACATGTATAGGAATATCTACAGTGTAAATTGATAAAGGGAATGGGCCAAGTACGCTTCCCTGAGGAACACTCGTCCTAATGCCTATATAAGGTGAGGGAATTCAATTCCCGGACGGAATCGGCAAAATCGGTCTGTCTGATAAGATCTCAGCATGAAATAGTACGTACAAGGGAGGATGTTCTTCAGTAACCAAAGCAAGCGTTTGTTTGTTACGGTATTCAAATTAAAATACGTATAATTATATTTAACACTAAGGTTTAATCTGAAACGTAGCAATAGTCTGTTTTATTTCTATCACTATCAATAATAGTGCAAAATGTAATGGAAACCGTCCATTCAGTCTGATTGCAAAAATAATCTGGAGGCAACGGCCTAATCGCTTTTGGAATCCCGTTGCAGCAAATGAATATAATCTTCTGACTAGTTAAACCTTTAATCAAGAAAGAAACGGTATCAAGTGACTTGATGGGGTTTCAAATTACAGTTGGATGATTTCTAATAAACAGAGAATTAAAACTGCAATAACAAAAACTAGAAGAGTTTTTTTTTCATTTTACTTTAAACGTTTTATTTTCAGAGTAAAATGTTGCAAAATTTTTATGACTTTGGTTAATGTTTTAATTGAATAAACCTATCAAAGAGAAATGGAAACATCTTCAGATGTAATTGTTTTAAAAACACTTATTAAATGAACCGTGCCAACCACAGTTTTCCAGGTTTAAAACTAAAAGGAGGAACGTCGCAAATTATATATCGATTTGTTTTCCCAAGAGAAGAATTCGTGTTACATTTAATTAAAATATATTTCTTGTTAAAGATGCAAATTAAAATTTTAAATGTTATTCAAAAGGTGTGTATTTATTAACAACAGTTTTTGTTTTAAAAGGCGAGCTCAATATGGAGGGGCTTCGTTGAAACGAAATTCCGGACAATGGTTCATTGTTGGTGAGGGTTGGCCTGCCCCTCCCCTTTTTGAGAACTTTATCAAGTCCGACTTATTTGAAACACCGACACGTACTTAAAATTACGCCGGTTATGTTTGATTAATGAACCGTCCGAAAACCTCGCCGCTTCAGAGGAAAATAAATTCGCCCCTTTCAGTGAATTTAAGGCAAAAAAGTCGCAAAATTATGTTACATGTTACATACACGCTGTTACATACGTGCAACGACTTAAAAGAAGAATAGAGAAAGAAAGAAATAAAGAGATAGAAAGTGAGACGGAGAATGAATTTAGTCTACATTGACCACTCTTACAGCAAACATCTTAAAAGATAAAGTGAGAGACATAGGGAGAAAAGAAAAAATGTGATATTGAGGATTAATTAAACAATAGTCGTAAAATTTTCTACTTTGTTCACTCTTAAAATTCAACGACTTAAAAGATAAAAAGAGACAGATAGAAAGAGAGAAGAAAGGAAGATAAAAGGGTCAGTCAGATAGAGGAGAGAAAGTCAAAGAGAGAGGGAGAGAGAGAAAGTGAGATGAAAAATGAACTAATAAATAGACACAGAATTCAGTCCACTTTGACCACTCTTAAATCCAATGACTTAAAAAAAAGGAATTGATAGAGCAGAAAAGAAGATTAGATGGAGAAAGAGAGATAGAGGTAATGAATAGATGCAAAATTATGTATGCTTTGACCACTGTTACATTCAACGACTTAAAATAAGAATAGATAAAAGGAGAAAAAAGAAAAAAGGAAGAAGGAGAGCGAGAGGGAGTGAGANAATGAGGAATTGATAGAGCAGAAAAGAAGATATAAGGGAAAAGATAATTAGATGGAGAAAGAGAGATAGAGATAATGAATAGATGCAAAATTATGTATGCTTTGACCACTGTTACGTTCAACGACTTAAAATAAGAATAGATAAAAGGAGAACGAAGAAAGGAAGAAAGAGAGAGTGAGAAAGAAATAGAGATGGAAAATGAATTAATCAATAGTCGCAGGATTTAGTTCACTTTGACCACTCTTACACCCAAAGACTTAAAAGAGAAAGATAAAAAGAGGCAGAGAATTAAAAAAATGATTGAGAGAGAGAGAAAAAAAAAGCTAACCGAATAGTTATTATTCGAGATAACTATTCAGTTATCTAATAATAGCACAATTGAACATCAATAAAAGGCACTATTTAATTACAATAATGTTCTTTAGTTTATATGACTTGAATAAACTATTAAACGTTCATAACTCCACCCATTTTTATATAGTACCTGTATAAAGCACCTCAGTATAAAGCGACCCTTCTTGGCCTAAACGATCAATCGATTTTTCCCCATATCTTTTATGTTTTTTTCAGTTAACATGTTTTTTCTTATATTTTACATCTATGCCACAATATAAAAAATTGGTCAAATGTCTTAATTTACCACTTTAATCAATGATCAGCATGGTCTTCGTGATTTATTATCCGAACCGTCGTGCCGGTATGGTATAAGTTGTGCGCCCGACATGAAAGTTCTCTGTGTGCAAATAGGGTCCTTTTTTTAAGTAGATTTTTTTATGTCACTGTAAACAATGTTATACAATTCGTAAAGGCGGAATAAATTAAATATTCTTAACGAGCTTTAATTTTAATAAACACATGTGATCCCAACTTGTACTGTTTCAAAGGATGTCGCTAAAAAAGTACTGTAAATGCGTTCAAAACATGATTAAAAAGAAAGTTTTCCTCTAACAAGCTCGTTTGCCTAAAACGCGCTGGTTTTAAATAGTCGAACAAAATAAGTAATATTGAATAACAATTCCAAATCATTGTAAAGGTCAAACTTTTTAAAATAATCCAATAGCAGAATGAAAAGTTTTCCTATTCAGTTCACGAAAAACTGTGTAAACTTTCTATCTTTATATTTATCTGCCAATGAATCTAGTTATCAATATATCTCCCTAAATCTATATGACGCTTCTCTATTTTACTCTTTCCTTTTCTGTCTGTCTGTCTCTCTCTCACAGACACTCTCTCTCTCCCTCTCTCTTTCCTCTCCATCCTATCTCCGTCTTTTCTTTTTCTCTCTTTCTTTCTCTTTTTTCTCTCACCCTCTCTCTTTTTCTCTCTTTCCTCTTCATCCTATCTCCGTCTTTTTGTCACTTCCTCTTTTTCTCTCATTCTCTCTCTGTGTTTATTTATCTATCTGATTAACTATCAATCTTGTTATCAACTTATCTTTCTATATTTCCCTTGACACTTTATACTTTTTTATCTCACTCACTCTTTATCTATATATGCATCTATTTATCCATCTTTCTGTCTTTTTCCCTCTCTGTTACTCTCATCTCTCACTCGTTGTATTTCTCTCCATCTTATCTTTCACCTTCTCTCACTTTCTCTTTCTCTCTCTCCTCTCTCTCTCTCTTTCTCCTCTCTCTCTCTCTCTCTCTCTCTCTCTCTCTCTCTCTCTCCTTTAATCATTTTTCTATATATCTTTCAACCATGGAAAAACATGTTCATACGCGTTAAAACGCACTCTTTCTCATTCACTCCCTATTTTCCCCACCTCACTATATCTTTCTATCTAACTTTCGTGTATCTTTTGTATCTACCCCCCTGTCACTCCTTTCTCTCGCTACCTCCCTACCTTTTTTTATATATATATCTATTCATCTAATCTACCTTTTTCTTGGTATTTTTCTTTCTCTATATATTTTTTCCTGTATATCTATCCATTCTCTCCATAACTTTTGCCTTCTTCTTTCAATTCCATCATTCACTCTAGTTTTACCTGTATCGATCGTTATGTACTTTTTTCTCACTTTTGCCCCAGATAAATCTTATACCGCCCAACTAATTTTTATGACGTTTCCAATTGTTTAATTTGATGGTGGGACTTGATCTGCGACTCGGTGAACACATATTGATGATGAACATTTGAGACACTCACTGAAGATGGTGTAATGCCGAAACGCATTCGAATACATCAACATCGCGGTAGCCGAGTGGTTAGCATGAGAGACTCACGCCGCGGTCGTGGGTTCGATTCCCACCTTCGCCTCTGGCCCTTTTTTCACAATAACCCCCCCAAATTTGAACACACAAATATGAATTGTCACATGGCTAATATGCATAGTTCATAACGCAATAATGCGGAAATAGAAATTTTATGCCAACAAAACAGAAACAATATCTGCAAAGAATGTAAAACAATGCAAAAAAATGATACTGCTAAATCTGAATTTAATGGTGATAATTGGCCAGAAAATTATGGCGAGAAAAAAGAATTTTTTGATTTGAAAGAGTTTAAAAAGAGACCTGTCCCCAATTGGAAAGACAAATGTCAATTCACTGAACACAAAACTGAGTGTTCGGTGGAGAAGAAAAATTTGCTAGAATTGATTTTCTCAATGAGGCTTCAACCTCCTAAAAAGCCAAAGCTATATCAAACCAAAATGGAGCCTACTTCATATATTCTCTCAAAGAAAAAAAACCTTTTGAATTTTGGAAGAAAAGAGAAACCAGTCATCTCCTCAAACCAAGTAAATTACTTCTCAAAACTTTATGATTTCTTTTGTTCTATAGGGAATGCGAAACCAGAAAAAAAATTCAATTTAATAAAAGACAATGTGGAAATGAATTGCAAAGAATTAGAAGAAACTTCTGATGTTGATAAAGATAAGAAATGCATAAAACAAGAAAATAAGAAATCTTTACATTGTGTACAAACTAACCCATCATTGCTCGGATTACTTACAAGTATAAAAGTCATTTACATGGTCAGCAATGTGCTAAGAAGGTTTCTGAATGAATTTATCATGGATGATTAAAAAAAGGTTGGTAACTGTTCTCTATTTTACGACTAACAAATGTGAAACAGTCATTTTGTAAGTAACGTCCCCACTTATCCAAGAAGATAAAAAAGGATCCAATAAGTCGGTTTAATTTCGGTGGATACTTTCCAGAACGGAAACGTGGCCGAAGAAAGGGCCCAATAAATCGCCTTTTAAAATAAACTAACAAAGCCTATTCATCCGGATCGACCAAAGGGCGCTGAGAATGGGTAGAAAATGCTGTTCGTAAATAGATAGTTTTCTCATTCTTCTTTGTCCAGTTTTAATTAGCCGGTGTTTTTTTGTGTCTATATTTAAAGATCCGTCTTCGGAAATGGAAAAAGGGCCCCGATTCATCTGTAAAAGAGTCAATGGCATTCAGCCCCCGCTCGAATTCATTTACAGAATTATTCATGCGCTTAGAATTCTTAAGACACGTGGCACCCGAAGCCCACAAAAGTTCAAGCCGCATTCCGACACGCCGTTCATATTAGACTACAAACTCTACACGGGAACTTTTTTTTTACATGTGAAAATTCCAGGATTTTGGTTTGACGCGAGAGTCTTCTCCGCTCGAATTTTTCACCTCCCTGACACTGCATCGAGAGGCTAAGAAAATCCAATTCTTGTTGAAATGGGAAGAAAACTGAGGTAAGGAAGGCTGTTCCGCTGTGAATAAGTAAAAACGGAGCTGGCATCGAAAGAGCCCTAATTCGATAAACCGCCCATGGCTCTCAATTTCACTCTCTCGCCAAAAAACGACCTCAGAAAAGCTTCCGCGAGCTTCTTACATTAGAATCTTCAATGTTTAAATACATTGTCCCAAAAAACCCAAACTTAAATTTGTATCAGTATAAAACAATAAAACACAGATATTAACAACACACCCTAAAATTTATTTTTATATTTATTAGGTTTCGTGGTCCGCTTGACCAAATAAATTCTTTTCGATTAATTAAGGTTTTGGCTGAGATAAAAACAGACAGTGTCACGAGCGGGATTCGAACCCACGACCTTCGGCTAAATACGCCGCTGCTCTACCACTTGAGCTATCGTGACTTCGATCCACACGGACACTAACTTCCCATTTCAACCCCCCCTTTCGAATTTTCCCTCCTTTTTGCCAAATATGGTTAAATTATGTTATTATTGAAATATTAATACTAGTTAAAGGAATTACGGGTTTGATGAAGGTTATAAGTAGGGCGAGGCAAACTCTAGGATTATTATCTGTTATGATAAAAATACGTTAATAACAAAATACGCCGCTGCTCTACCACATGAGCTATCGTGACTTCGATCTACTCGGCGTATTTAGCCGAAGGTCGTGGGTTCGAATCCCGCATGTGACACTGACTTTTTTATCTCAACCAAAACCTTAAGTAACTGAAAACACCCTAAAATGTTGAACCGAAAACGGGTCACTTACTGGGTCTTTCTCCACTGGCGTGTTTTTTATTTTTTCAAACACGTTTCGGCAGTTCCTCACTGAAACGCATATGGATAAATCAAAAAACCAGCGAGTGGAGACGGACCCAGATAGTGGCCCTGTTCCGGTTCAACATGACCAAAACTCATCTTCCACTAACCTTAAAATGGCTTATCTTTCCAGGAACTCACCTGTAAAATAAAATAAAAACGTTATTTCTCAACTTATTATATATAGCGTTCATTAAAAAAAATGGGTGAAAGCGGGGTTGAATGGGGTGCTTTGACTGAGGATGTCCGCCTTGAAGGGGGCGAGGAGGAAAAAACGAGTTATTACCTTCTTATTTCAATCGCCCTTCGTCGAAGACATGGAAGCGCATGGCCCTGACACCTCTTTAAAAGGGGCCCTTCTTTACAACTCTAACAAGCTTCTGTTCTCGTACAAAAAATCGGAAAATGGGGAACCGAAGGATTGGAACGGGTAAATAAAAAAGGGGGGGTGAAAGGGGCGAAACACGACGAGCACCCTTCTTCGGTTCCTGGGGGAGGATTTGAATTGGGGAAGGATCTCCATTTACAAGCAAGGCGTACAATTTCACAGACGTCCTTCCATTCTACTTCCACTATATTTTCTCATTGGAAAATTCACTTCTTTCTTAATTGTCAATAAATTTTGCCAATAGGCAGAGTGAAGAAGTACCTTCAAAGAAAATGCCATAAGTGAAAATGTTTTTAAAACGATTTCCCAAAAGATACGAAGTACGACTTAGGAGGCCCAAATTAAATTGTTAATAAAAATAATCCACGTTATATCCCACGAAATTACGATTATGCTCACGGTATAACAAGAAAGTTTTGCTTTTCAAAGTCCTGTTAGCCAGTTTGATCAGATTTTAATATCCCACTATAATTTTAACTAAAAATAAATAACAATAGACTTTGTAAAACGGAACTTGAAAGTGATTATTGAAGGGTAAAGTACTTCTAAGTAAGGACTTTACAAGAAGTTGGCCTGGACTTGCTCTCGCTAACCACAATTTCACCAGAGCAGATTAAAACCTCTTGAACGTAAAATTATTTAAATGAGAAACATATTTCTATCTGTTCATTGGAGAGTATAAGTTATCAGATATTTAAACTAGTTTTAAACTTCATCGGATATTTAAATACAAAAAAAAGATACGAATGAAGAGATTAGAGAACAAAAAACAAAACAAACTTTCTACCTAACGTCTTTGTCTTTGAGTTGTTTTAAAAACATACTTATTATTTATAAGTATTGAATTTAAAGAAAAAACCTGAAATAATTGAACTTTGTAATCAAATATCTATTTTTATCCGAACCTGTGCCCTTTAAACTAAATAGTGACACTTAAGGTGATCTGCATTTATTCTGTAATGAAAAAATCATAAATAATTTATAATAATAATAATCACAACACTTTCACACAAAACTAATATGACACCACAAGAATAGCACCATACTTCATGCCCTGAAGATGTCCCGAATAAAGGTCGAAACTTCGGCAAAAAAATTGAAAAAAGTGTTTTTCTAAACTACTTCATTCTTGACCGCTCCTCACGACTTCAACAGATTATCATGAAAAATATCATCTTTATAAAATAATTTTGTAACAAAGGCGAATATTTAAAAAACGAAATTGTTGCTTATTATTATTAAAAAAGAAAACGCGTTAAATATGGAAAAATAAAACAAAGGCAATGAGGAATGTGCTTAGCCTTAGACTTTTAACAGCTCATCCTTCCTTAAAATTATTTGGAAAAAGTACAATAATTTAATTTTTCAAAATAAAAATAAATCCACAAAAGAAAAGTTCACAATTAATAACAATAGATGTTTCATTGAAATTTAACCTTCTCTGGGCCTATGCGTTTCAACAATGCTCAAAAAAATTTTACAAACTAAGTTTTTATTTATTTAGTTACATTTGGGATAGTTATTAAAGAATAAACGTAAAACAAAGCAATGAAAGCCTTCGAGAAATGTCGGACTTTCATTTTTATTTGTATTTATGACATCTCTCACGAAAAAAATTGGTATTTATTTGTCTTTCTGCCTTTAGAAAAGGCGTAATATATATTACAATATGAAGCTAAATTTAAATTAAATATAAGCCATGAGATTTATGTCAAGCAATCTTGGACTCCTCGCCCATCAAAATTATTTTCAAATGATTCCAGCTTTGATTTTATTTATTATTGTCAGGGATATTAATTGCCAAAGATAATTTTAAAAAATTAATATAAGAATTTCAAAAATATTCGTAAAATACGAAGTGAAACCATTACAAATTCCATTCTTGTCTGGAACTGTCCTATTCAAACTAAAGAAACCAATGATTAATTATACATATTTCTATTTGCTAAGAAAATAATATTGCAACTCAAAAATATTTTTTTTAAATCTATTTATTTTTATTGTTATTATAGAAAAAAATGCCAAACAAAACATTGAAAAACTTTGAGAAATGTCAAACATTATCTTTAATTTTATTAATGGCTAATTTCCCTTGTAGTAATTTCAAAACCGTTCTAATTTTTTTAATCTGTATTAGAGAACTGATCCAAATAAAACGAAAACATAAAAAAATAGAGAATTGAGATAAAAGCAATACATTATTTGAGTTTAGCAATTCTTAATAAGAAAGTCCTTCAAAAATCATACCAGACTAATTTTGTTTATTTTCACAAGAAAAATAAATAAATACCGAAAAAGTAAAATGTGAATAGAAGAAAAAATACATGCATAACTAATAAAAACGTATCTAACACATTATCATCATCTATCTAACACATTATGTAATTTTTTTTAAATGAAATAAAAAATTTGTAAACTATTTTCATTTTTCACAGAGAGAACTCAGAATAAATACGGAATATATAGAATAAACCAATGATGAATGAAAAAAGTAAAAAACAAAAAGAGAAGTGTGTCATACAATCAGACTATGAGCAGCTAAGTCCTTCAAAAGTCATACCACATTAATTTTGTTTATTTTCACACTAAAAAAAACGAAAAATTAAAATATGAAGGAAAAATAAAAATACATTCATAACAAATGAAATCATATGTCATCAATCTAAGACTTTCCTCTAGTGAAATTTCTTTAAAAATGAAATAAATTATTTTTTAAAGATTTTTATTTATTTTTCTCAGAGAGAACTCAGAATACATACGAAATATATAGAATAAAGCAATTATAGATGAAAAAAAGTAAAAAACGAAAGATTAGTAGAAATGTGTCATACAATCAGACCAAGACCATCTAAGTCCTTCAAAAATCATGGCACACTAATTTTGTTTATTTTCACACGAAAAAAATAAATACCGAAAAATTAAAATATGAATGGAAGGAAAAATAAAAATACAAACATAAGAAATAAAGACATATGTCATCAATCTAAGACTTTTCTCTAATGTAATTTCTTTAAAAATGAAATAAAACATCTTTGAACTATTTTTATTTATTTTTCCCAGGGAGAACTCAGAATACATACGGAATATGTAGAATAAAGCAATATAGATGAAAAAAAGATAAAAGAACAAAAGGAGAAATGTGTTATACAATCAGACTAATAGCAGCTAAGTCCTTCAAAAATCATACCACGCTAATTTTGTTTATTTTCACACGAAAAAAATAACTACCGAACAATTAAAATATGAATAGCAGGAAAAATAAAAATACATACATAACAAATAAAGGCATATATCATCAATCTAAGACTTTTCTCAAGTGGAATTTCTTTAAACATGAAATAAAATATTTTTCAAATATTTTTATTTATTTTTCTCAGAGAGAATTCAGAATACATACGAAATATATAGAGTAAAGCGATTATAGATGAAAAAAAGTAAAAAACAAATGATGAAAAAAAAAATAAAAGAACAAAAGGAGAAGTGTTTCATACAATCAGACTAAGAACAGCTCCTCGAAGTTCTTAGTTTTTCTAATAGATTAACTCTATTCACTAATTTTACTTATTGTTTCAGAAAAAATACGATAAAACTACAAAAGAAGGATTCATTAATAGAAAAAGGTTATTCCTAACAAAATCCATCTTTGTCCGGACCTTTGTCTTTAAAACTAAGGGCTGTAAAATCAATTGTGCTATTGTTTTAGAGAAAGAAATGACTTCAATACCCAAAAATATAGAAAAAATGAAAGCTTTACTTTTTTAAATTTATCATTCAAGAAGAAAATTTCAAACAATGAAAGAAATCGAGAAATGTCAAATATGTTGTTTTATTTATTACAAGCTATCTCGCCTAAAAATAAGATTAAAATTAAATTAATGTGTTGCGTTTTATTTGTATTTATGGGTTTTAGTTAGCAAAACGAAATAGATGTTGACAATTATTGCAAAATTGAACAGTAGAAAATAAAAATATCGCTTCTGTGTAACAGCTCCCATGGCTGAAAATTAATAACAATTTATTTTCTCATTTGGTTTTATTTGTTGATACCCAAAGTAAACATTATCCCCCTTCGTATCGATCGGTTATTTTGAACAGTCTGGTTATGTGCTAATTCGAGATCTTTGAACAACAGCGTCCCGAAATAGCCGAGAGTCGACACCTGCGGATTGACAACGTCGTCTGGGCCCCATAAAGATTTCACAAAATCTGTTTGGCGTCCCGGACCCCTTTTTATATGGTAATAAGGAGAAGAGTGTCTCCCCGGGGAAGGCCAATTATGCGCCGGGTTTCTGACGAGATTTCGGTCTCCCAGCCTTCATCCCCTGGGGGACGCCCTAATGCGTTTTATGCGCTTGTTTAAAATGCCCTTCATAAACCAGAAGGCGATTTATGCGACGGTTTGGATAAGATTGACGGCCTCTTAATTTACGAAAAAAGTTTACATTTCAATATTCACAGCCAGTTGTCGATAGGCGTGTCGAACTACAAGATGTACATAATTTTTTGGCATTTGTTTGGTTTTTAGTTAATTCAAAGGGCTTTGGTGACAGTAAAAAGACTTACAATCATGTTAAATATTTTGAACTAGCACACAGAAAACACGCGAAAATTTACACTCCATACTGGAGGCTTGGCGAGTACGAGAAAATTCACCTAAGCATCGTTCGCATTTGACATAGAAAAACCGATAATAATGCTAGAGTTTGCCTCTCTCAACTTATAACCCTCATCGAACGCGTAATTCCTTTAACTAGTCGTATTAATATTTCAATAATAACATAATTTAACAATAGTTATTGTTATTAATGGAAGTTGATAGTCTCCAATATCATGCCGGTGCCTTGCCTCTCCCTGCTTATTCCCCTGATCAAAACCGTATTTTTTTATTTATCTGATGGTATTAATATTTCTATTATGACACAATTTAACTAAATTTATCATCTCTATTAATACAGTTTGATCGTCACCATTAATAATCGTCGTAAGTTAGTGCCCTGCCGCTCCCTGCTTATAACCCTGATTAAACTCGTCATTTATTTAACCAATATTATCAATCAACACAAAATACTAAAATTAATACAGTTTGATCATCTTCGATTGCATGGTCGAGTGTCTGTGCTTTGCCTTCCCTTACGTATAACCCTGACAGAATTAATACTAACGATTTAATAAATTACTCACTTGATCTGGGTTATAAGCAGGGAGAGGCAATCTTTCTAGGATGATGATAGACAACAATCAAACTGCGTTATTAAAAATAAGATATTTGTAAATTAGGTTATTATTGAAATATTAGCACGAATAGTTAAATACTCGTTTGATCAGGGTAATAAGCTGGGAGAGGCACGTTTTCGAGAATGATCTTACTGCATAAATAACAATAAATATTAACCAATGTTAAAGGAGTTTGATTTTTCCTAGCATCTCATCGGGATCTTGCCTCTCCCTGTTTATAACCCGATCAACCCTGATATTTGTAAAATTCCGAAATCTTTGTGACAAAAACAACCAGCAATAATAGACAGATGAGGATGCTTTAGGCGGACATTAAAATGGATCAGCCTTAAAATAAATACTAAAAAAATATAGGGTTGTAACTAAATAGGTAAAAGTTACTTGATTTGTTCAATATATCTCAGATACAATTCTCCATTTCTCCAATTTATCTTATTTTATATAAAGTTACTTTCCCAAACTTCCTTGTGTTTTTCTATTTTTCCTGTAACAAGAGACGCCCCAGTAAAACCGAACGATACGAGAGCTTCCATCGATTTGAAAGGAGACAGGAGAAACAATTGCCGTGGAAAAAAGGGAAGAGAGTGTTTGTTTGTACGGCTACTCGGCGTAAATTCAACTTCAAATACAAATCGAAGAGAAAAGAAAAAGGTCGATAACAGATCGGGAACTAACAGGCCAAGAGATTCGCTCTGTGATATTTTCAACTCTTTCAGTTAGTTCATCTCTCATTGTAAAAGAGTTAACAAACAGTAAAAAAACAACGGCAAAGAAGTTCATGATTTTTTTTATTATTATTAAGGAAATAGCGTCTTTTTTATTTATTATCCAACATATATTTGTATCCATTTACGTTTTAGTGGGCAATTGACCAAGTTCTTATTTCAATTAATTATTCTTTCTATGTAAGGTCTTGGTTGAGATAAAAAAGTTAGTGTCACGACCGGGATTCGAACCCACGACCTTCGGCTAAACGCCGCTGCTCTACCACTTGGGCTATCTTGACTGTGGCTCAAGTTTTAATAAACTATAAATTATTTATACTTTATAATAAAGTATAAATAATTTTAATCATATGTCATTCTGTTAAATTAATTTTGTTAATGTCAAATGTAACCATGTATGTACAGGCAGCCGAAGATGGTTTTGGTCGAAATGAAAAAGTTAGTGCCACGAGCGGGATTCGAACCCACGACCTTCGGCTAAATACGCCGCTGCTCTACCACTTGAGCTATCGTGATTTCGTTGCTGTCCCAGTGGATCAAAGTCACGATAGCAAGTGGTAGAGCAGTATTTAGCCGAAGGTCGTGGGTTCGAATCCCGCTCGTGACACTGACTTTTTTATCTCAACCAAGACCTTACATAGAAATAATAATATATTTGTACGTTATTTACATACTCATATGTCATTTCTTGATTCATTCTGACACCCTCCTCGTTGGAAAATTATAATTTATTACCTCCCGACAATGGTTTAAAATTAAATTTAAGAGATGTTGGTTTTTACTAACACTACACATTATTTTACCTGATAACTGAGAGTTTCACTGATTTAACACTTCTCCTTAGAAAATGTCATCATTTTACGTCAAAACAGGTACATACTAATTACATATACATTTTTTACCCAAATATATATTTCAAAGAAAAGTTGTCTTCTGTCCATTCCGACCTTCGAAACAATTTCCATGATACAGGCGTGCATTTCTCGTACATTCAAGGATAAAATCCTCTTAAAGGGAATAGTCGGAGCTCATATACACTTGTGAATAGCAAAACCCCTCATCCTTAGGCATGAACTGCGGGGGCTGTGTCCGATGCGATATCCCTCGGTGACGTAAATACGTTAGGACTTTTCTCGGAGAGTTTTCTCAGGCTTTTTACGAAGTTTAGGACCCGCTTGGGCCGGCCCACGTCCACGGACCAAAATGATTGGCCTGATTTTCCGATCCAGAAAATCACGAGATCCCTACGATTTAGGTTTTTCTTCCCAAAAACCGGCTTGTGATTTAAATTAGATAAATTCACTTGGGAAATGCTTATGCCGGGGGAAAAATGTAAATGTCCGGGGGCGTTAGCCCGGGCAGACCGTTGGACTTTTGCCATTTATAGTCTCGACGCCCTAGTAAAATATAATGATTTCGGCTTTCTTTTATTTTCCAATACATCTAGTAATCCAGACATAAATCAAACAGGAAACCGTATTTTGGACCTCGCCCCGGTTTATCTTTATGAGAATGGAAGGTCAATAAATTATCACATTCTTTAGCTAATGGTTCGCACCGCTTAATCTTTATTAATAGGTCTTACAAATTATTCAAACTAGACTACGCTCTGTAATTTCTTTATACTGGAGTTGAAACACTCATCGACATTAAACTTATTTCTCAAACATTATTTAAACAATATTTATGTAGGTATTGGTTGAAATGAAAACGTTAGTCTCACGAGAGAGATTCGAACCCACGACCTTCGATATACCACTTGAGCTATCGTGACTTCGATCCACTCGGACACAATTATTTTCAATTGAAAAAAATTATTAAGGATCACGAAATATAATGGATTTAATAGGTAAAACAAAGCATATCTTCACTAAAGCTTTACGTGGCCTTTCATTTGTCGCCGAGAATCGAATCCTGATTACACATTTGAAAAATGGCAAAAAGGAGGGAAAATTCGAAAGGTAGGTTGAGATGGGAAGTTGGTGCGGCGGCGTATTAAGCCGAAGGTCGTGGGTTCGAATCCCATTAGTGACACTTACTTTTTCATTCCAACTATTACCTTACATAAAGATTAATTAATTGCAAAAAGTTATTTGGTCAATCAGACCACGAAATATAATGGAATTAATTTAAACAGTTGAAATTCGCTCAATAAAATTTCACTGTCCTAAACCCTTTTGCTAGATGTATATTTTAAATTTTCTTTTTTAATGAAAAACAAAAACTGAGTAGGTTTTGCAGGGAATGTTTACAATTGCAAAAGTATATGAATAGTTTGTTTTATTTATGGTACTAAATTACAGGGGAAAAATTTTTGAAAAAATTTTCTCCAATTAATCAGTTATGAAATACCCGTCTTTCATCTCGTTCTGTAACTCGTATCTATCTATCTACCTATAGCATGTATATAGACATTTTCAATCCATCTATCCGTTAATACTATTAATACACCTTTCTATCTTTATACTTGTCTATCTCTTTCCTTGGTTTAAAATTTGTTATTTCTTTTTTTTTTTAATTGAACCCTTGGAGTGCCGGTGTTTTTGAAAAAAGCCTATTTGTAAGTTTGTTGAGTTTGAATCCTGGGTCACTGGAGTCGAACCCGGGACCTTTACCTTACAATGATGAGCGCCGTGTAAACGCTTTAACCTCTGCTTAAAATTTTAAATTATTAATTAAATTTTCAAAGTACTGATAAATTAGATACATTTTTCGTGAGCTAGACAAAGAAAGTGAACTTTTTTAATATATACAGATGCTTATACTATTAAAAGATTTAAATTTGATCAATTCAAAGTTAGATCATACACACAATTGAGAAATAGCTAATAAGTCTGTGGTTATTTTTTTCCGAATCGGATCAAAGATCAAATCTGTACTCATCTCACTTTGAATTTGGGTTTAATTTGAAAATGACAAACACTAAATACAATTAATTCACTATTTTCGTGGTCCGCTTGACCAATTAACACATGACAATTAATTAAGGTTTTTAGTTGAGTTGAAAAAAAAACAACTAAATATAATGGTTGAGAGTTGGTGTCCGAGAGCAGAGGCGTATAAAGCCGAAGGTCGTGGGTTCGAATCTCGCACGAGACACTGACATTTTTATCTCAGCCAATAGCTTACATAAAGATTAATTAATTGAAAGAAATTGGTCAATCGGACCACGAAATGGAAATCTAATGGATTTACTAAATATTAATATTTCAGTTGATACATTTAAATAAATAAGAAATGTATTTAAAAAGAACTACATTTATTAAAACGCAACATATTATGTAAAATAATTTCGTTTGTTTAAAAAATAATAATAAAAGATAATAATAAAATCTTTTGTTTATTTGTTTAATCTACGATCTATAAAAATTTACTCATATTCCAGGTATTAGTGTTATTATTTCAGCACAAACATTACTAAAAGTTCATATTATTTATTTTACGTGTAGACATTGATAAAGCACAACATTAGTCATAAAAATAGAAATTTTAATTGGTATTCAACCAAGGAACAAATATAATAGTCTAATTAGGTGGTTAACTAATTGCCATTCATTTTTCTCAAGAGGTTATTATTAAAAACATATAATTAATCTTTAACTAATTATATTCAGTTATTTTATATCTCTGTGTTGCTAGATAATTTTATCAATCTGATAAATAATTAACAAAATGAAATTATTATTGAAATACGCATGAAAAAAAGTATGAAATGAAACATTATGGTGGTTGAAGGATAGCAGATAAAACTTCAACATATTTTCTGCCTAAACTCTCGAAATCTTATGAAAATAGGTTTTTTTAAATTAGAATAACATACTGATAGTAATTTTTAATATCTATTTATTATTACAACGAAGAGATTAATTAATAAAAGCGGGAAAAAAAGACATGTTACCTCTCTCACGTAAAAGTTAAACATTCCCTTTAACAAATAGTCAGGGCTAATTACTTTTTCTGGAAGACTGATTGTGGGTTTAATGTCAGACGTCGTTAGCCCTAAGCCTGGGCCTTGTACTTGGATTTTTCACCATCAAAGAAAGAATCCAATAAGAGAAACAAAGGGGAAGTAATTTTCCATTGCCGTCATTCCTGTTTTTATGACGAATCATGGGGTTTTGGGGTGCAACCAGATTATGACAAAAACCGGACGAGTTTTGCGATAAAGAAGTTGAGAACATTTTGTGAATTATTTTATTATAAACAATAATCAATGATGATCTAATCAGAGGTAAATTACATGAATTTAGGTTCACTAAATAGCGTTTTTAAACAATTTTGAGATAATGTTTAAACTATTATTATTACTTTTTCTTTTAACTGCGAATTAAACGAACTTTGTCAGTTTGAATTTTAATGGAAGAAGTTCAGTTTGACATTTTATAGTTCTTAAAGGTCCTGAAAGAACGGTACGCTTTCCATAAACGACGGACTATCCATAATTTATTTCCTCCCTCATCTTAAACCATTGACAAGGAAAGAACGTAACGTGTCAGAATTATTGAAATTTGTGGTCAGGTTTAAACAAACATGGAACGAAACAACCAGTTTTTTTGGATAACACTATATATTTCGGGATTCCCAATTCCCCTCATCAGCGACAAACAAAAATTAACTTTTAAAATTAGCTACAATAAATTGTGAATTTTTACTGTCATATATGAAATTTATTGTTAGCCTTTCTCGAGCCTGGAAGGATCAGATTAAACTGTATCAAGAGGCATTGTGGGAGAGATTTTATCATCACCAAAGTTGGTCATGACTTTTTTTCTCATCCAATTTCATATACGTCATCTTCATGTCCGTTAAATTATTTTTTGCCTCCTTATATACAAATCCAAGATATTCTTTTATTGTTTGCCTATTTTTTTTATCTTGCTATCAATTTACATTGTTCTCCTCTAGATTTATATAAAAGTTTTCAAGTCAAATTGTTTTTTTAAAGTTATTCTCCCTTGCTTCCCATTAATTATAAGGACAACTTAGGAAATAGCGGGATACATCTACAATTTATTCAAGTTTTATCTATAATCAAAGTTGTGAGACGTTGTAAAACACCCAATAACTCACTAAGAAGTTAAACAAGAAACTGGAAAGAATTATTTATCTTTTAAGCTTTGTTCCACGGACAAAGTTTAGTCCAACTAGGCAATTAATAAAAATCAAGGATAAATGTTTTAAAATTGCAGTTTAATAGCCATTATCATCAAGCAGGGATAAGCATGGCCCTAATTCCTATTTGTGCATATTAAGCCTGTAATAATTGTTACAGGAAAGATGTCCTCATCCTACTTTTACCATAATCGATCAATAAAAATATGCTAATCTTGTCTGGGTTATATGTTTTGTTAATTTAATTCATTTATTTTATTTGAAATTATAACAGTTTAATCTATACCGGATCTCTGGTATTCTATTGACAACAGGTTCTCGCTGTTTTGATCCTACCAGACTAGTTAGTATGGATGGTCTGTCAAGGTTATAAGCAGGGAGAGTCTAAGCCCTAACACCTTCTATTTATGCGTATTTAGCCAGTGTCAATTGTTCCAAGAGAATAGTCCTCGCCCTGTTTATAACCTTTAACCACCTCTTTAACCATTTTCTAATCGCGAATGACGGACAAAACCAACGGCAAAAATCAGACATCACTAAGATCGAATTTGATCAAAACGATAAA
Source organism: Cimex lectularius (assembly GCF_000648675.2). Taxonomy (NCBI): domain Eukaryota; kingdom Metazoa; phylum Arthropoda; class Insecta; order Hemiptera; family Cimicidae; genus Cimex; species Cimex lectularius. The sequence continues at coordinate 1,469,837 of NW_019392681.1, read as the reverse complement.
TAATCTTGAAATATTCACTAATTTCGTGGTCCGCTTGACCAATTAAATCATTACAATTAATTAAGGTTTTTAGTTGAGCTGAAAAAAAGTTAATGCCACGAGAGGGATTCGAACCCACGACCTTCGGCTAGATACGCCGACATCAACTCCCCATCTCAACCCCACCTTATGAGTTTTCCCTCCTTTTTGCCATTTTTCAAATCGTGTAATCGATTTGGATTCTCGACGACAATTGAAATGGCGACGGAGAGCCTTAGTGAAGTATACTTCATTTTAATTCATTAAATTCACTAATTTCGTGGTCCGCGAGTTGATTTGTCCTCACGCTACTTACACCCCTGGCCAAACGCTGAAGTAGGCAAAATTGCGTCTGTATTTTATTTTATTTTTTTTATTTGTATTTTTTAGGGGCATCCGACAGCTTGGTCATGCGTCACACCGAACGCCTGCGTAGTATAACAGCACACATTCAATACGCTTTCACACAAATAAATACATTCACACTGCATTGCATTCATTCTAATTAGTAAATGAAGTTCTCAATATTCTTCCATCAACCTGCATATTATAACAAACGTACACGGCTCGAGGGGCGATGGGGATGTTATTTCACAATCAGCCCTTCCCAATTCACTCTAATAAATACGCTCACTTATACAAAACACAGAAACACAAAACACATATTTTGGCGGCTTTATACAATAAAAAATTCCCAATTCCCCTGAAAAGCAGAACAGGGGACCTTGAAACTCGCTACCGTGTCCGAGAACCATTCTTAAATCCGGCGGCATACCTACACGCTCTCTGTACGGAGCCAAGGCATGACATGCCTCTATTATGTGGGACTCAAACCTCATTCAAGACAATGGTAAATATGTTATCACTATGTTAAATTATGTTATCATTATTGAAATTTATGCAATAGCAATATATCATTGAAATATTCATTCAGAGGCTTAAAATATTTGTTTAATTATGACTCACTTTTATATATAATTTAACAAATTTGTTAATCTAAACGTAAAAATTAAAGCAATGTATATAAATTTATTTTGGTTCTTGTGGTCTTTTTGGTCTAACTATTCATCTTGGTTTATTTATTTCAGATGCTTTTCGGGATAGGTCGTTTTCTGGGTTGGCCAGGACTATAAGCAGGGAGACGCAAGGATATACAGAAGGCGATTAAACTACAGTTTCAAAACCTCGTATATCACAACGAATTTTATATTTCTACAAACGTACACTTTTCGTGAAATGTAGCTAAGAACTAGGCATGTAATTTGTTCGTAAGATTTCTTCCTAGCTTTAGACATTTCTGAGAAATAGTGCCAAAAATATGTCAGTGCGTTACACAGATTGTGTCTTTTTAAAATTATAACAATTTTTTGTATAATGTAATATCAAATGTTAATCTTATAATATGACAAGGATGGCAACACCTGTCGTCCTGGAATGAATCCAACACCGCGAAACAAAGATGGACCCACCTAATTGCTCTCCGGGCCATTCAAATCTTGGACAAACTCCCGGACTATTGTAGTTCAAAAAATTTTCTGGCATAGTCTATAATTTTGATTTAATAACCGATTTTATAAATACCACTGTGGGTGGTTCTTCTCGTTATATTTTCGTTATGACAATGCCTGATATTTTATCTTAAAATAGTATTATAATGACGTGGAGAAGTATGTTATTGATTGTTTGTATAGACTGGATCTTGGTGTTATCATAATCCTGTCGATATTTTTGTTAAGAACATTATAATAAAATGTCGATTTATTTTGGGACACGGCAGCTGGCACAGATCGCTGTTCGGGTACCTCGGGCTATAGGGATTTTTAAAGTGTGTTTGTGTTGTGTTTGTGTTATACTTATGTTAATTTATTGGAATGAATGCTCCAAGGAATATCGAGTAATCTGGGGGAGTAATGTGACCAGACTTCTATGTTTGGTTCGGATGGTGTATAAATATGCATTGTATATTTTGTGTCTATTCTGTAGTCGTCAACCGGAGGTAAAAACGAGAGGCTAGCATTTCATGATATTGACGTAGTTTTCATATAAGAGCAGAAAATCAGTAATCAGATCGAGACGATTAAAAGGTTGCAGCTTAAAACAAAACACGGTGACCAGAAAAAGAAGGGAAAAGGCAGAGGGATGGCGATAACCTCGGCTGGTTGTCCGCCCATAAAACTTCCAATATAAAGCATCACTATACATTCATCGGGAAGAAGTTCTGATGTTCTAACACAAAGAAAATCCCTTTTGGATTTTATGTTTTAAGATATTTGTCTAAATTCCCAAAAAAGCATTTCCACCTATCGGAGCTCTTTCTCAAATAGCTAACCGGGCGTAAACCCGAAGAGACAGCTGTTAATCTCCGTAACGGGCGCCTTGTTTTGAGTCACGGCCCATCTGCCTCTCAGCCTTTAAAAACTTGGAAGAATTATGAGGGCCGCATGGGTCTCCAGGAGCTGGAAAAGCTCGTATCAAGACCGAGGTGTGATTTTCGTCTGGTGCAGAAGCCCCCTAAATGGGCATATCGTGTATCACTTAGCCCGAATCCATTTTCTAGACGCTTTCTCCCCCTCGGGGTTATGTGTCGCAAATCGATTCTTTCTGTCCGACACGAAAATATTAGTTTAGATCCTCATATATCAACGGCATGGGTTTAAAGTTGCATTTTTCTAGATTTTTTTAAAATGTCATATTAGAGTAAACAATGAAAATCCTCTTGGCCCAGAAAAGCTCGAATGTAAACCATTAACCTGCTCTGATATAATGAACTCTCGTCTGGCTCGGGTGTGCTATTAAAAGCTCAATTAACTTTATTAAAGCTCCTTGATATTCAAGAAACATTATGACAGCAGGTCCTGAAAGTTTATAATCACAACGATGAAAAATTTCATTTTTTATAACCCTCTAAAATCTTCCTTGAAGAGATTCCTTCCGAGACTTTTCCGATACCATGCCGCTCTCTGCTTAATGATGAACAACTAATATGACAAAATGCGTTATGGTCGGAAAAAACCCAACAAAAAGTTTATGACTTCTCAGATTTCCAGAACACTTCTCACTATGATTTTATTTACTATTCCCTTCCTTCCTACTGAGTTATACGTGATGGTAGGCAGGCTATTCTCTCCCTGCTTATAACCCAGATCCAGAATATGCCGAAGTGCCGAAACACTTCAGAAAGTCATTGTCCCTTATCTAATTTAATTAATTTCTAATTTGTGTTTGTGTACATTTTAAGTGATGAAAATGTGTGGCATTATAAAAAAGCATGTGGCAAAAAGGTACCTCAAAATTTCTAATTGAAAGATAATCGTTAATTTGAAAGACTGAAACCAATTATATTATAATATACATGAGAATAGATCATAGTTGGTAGTCATATTTCATTCTCGTGTATCAAATCAGCCGATCTTGTCAAAAGGATAATTATAAAGGGCAGCTTTCACCGTCCTAATTTGACGTCTCACAACAAGAAACTAATGAACTGGAAGATCAAATTTAGTGATCCATATTTTTAAATATCTCTCACTCCCCCGCTGTCGTGATAAATATTTCACGAGGGCCCCGAAAAAAAGGGCTGCAACTTTGATTAGTCGGCCATATTCTGCCGTTTGTGCTGACTCGGCCCTAGGTGAATTTTTTAACTCCTCATCTGCTCCACGGCGTGAAACACTTGTTTAAAAGCCCCCCTCAGGTTTTGCCAGTGTTAAAAGGGGATAAAGAAAGCAAAGGAGGGTGAGGACGAGGGGCAGGCTGGAAATTACTTAGAAAGCCTGTAATGGAAAATCCTGCAAAAGTGACTACAGATTTTACCACCTTCTAATGGAACCCCTTGTGTAGGTTTGACTAAACATTTCTTATGGCTTTAAAAAAATTTACATCTAAAAACTAATATAAAGCTAAATCCATTATATGTAGTGGTCTATTCACCAAATTACTTCTTTCAATTAATTAAACTTTATATGTAAGGTTTTGATCGACGTGAAAATGTTAGTGCCACGAGTGGGATTCGAACCCACGACCTTCGGCTCAATACGCCGCCACTTGAGCTATCGTGACTTGATTCACTCGGACACCAACGAAATCAGATAGCTGTAGTACAGAAGGCTGTAGTCGAGTGGTTAGCATGAGAGACTCTCACGCCGCGGTCGTGGGTTCGATTCCCACCGTCGCCTCTGGCCCTTTTTTCACGATAACCCCCCCCCCCCAGTTTGAACACACATATAAGAATTCGTCACCATGGCTAATATGCATAGATCATAACGCCAAAAAAAAAAATTGTATATATAAACCTTGCTCATTGTTTCAATTTACCTACTTGAAGGTAGTAGATGATGGGTTTTGGTATGTGAGTCGGACCTACTTGAAGGTAGTTGTAATGTCCTAAAAATTTTCAAAAGTAAGCAAGTCACCAAAATTAGTAGTTGGTAAATATAATTATTTGAATAATTATTCTTGGGATGTGCGGAGTGTTGGTTCTTTCGACCTTATCGCATTCCGTCATATTCAGCAGAGTTGGCTATTCCCGTAGGTCCTTCAGACTCCTTCCGTTTATGCGTATTTAGCCTGTGTCAGTTATTACTGGAGAGTTTTGCGTTCGATCTGCTTATCACCGCTGAATTGTTAATGACGTCTGGCCGACAAAAACTAATAGCAATGGAAAGATCAAATAGGTAGATGTTGGTCTTCTATCTTCCCTGGCTGACTTCTGGGCAAAAAATTGAATCCAACGAGGCTGATGAAAAGAAAACAGCATAATCCTGGATATAATCTGAGTCTTGCCTCGCCCTGCTTATAACTCCTGATCCACTATTGAATATGTCGAAATGAACTCCTTCCTGATGACCTTTTTGAAGGATTGAAATGTAGAATCGATGATAAGTCGCAGATCCCAAGAAGAACGTTACTTTAAAAATTTTCATATTGTTTTTAAATAAAGGCGCCTTAAAATCTAGCATGATGTCACTCTTACGGCTAGATTTCTACTTTAAATTTTTGAAAATAGATTAGTTTCCTTTAGAAGTCTTATCAGCCTGTCAATTGGTATGGTGTTATGTCCTTGAATTTCAGGCAGCATGGCATATTATCACTTTTCCTATCGTCCTCTTAGCTCTGAAGGCTGTCGTACACAGTAATGGGTACGTTACACACTACACAGGTAGAGGGATCTTCCTTGCCCATGAGACGGCCAGGTGTGAGTCTCGTGTGTCCTATTCTCAAACGAGTTAGCACGAACTATTCATGTCTTGAGGATCGAAAAGAAGATCCCCAAAATATGACTTGGGGTTTAACTTCTTTATCATTTCTATTTCCATTCTGAACTATTTGCCACGGTAGCCAAATCATTTCTTTGAAGTGAGAAGTCCTCACGGGGAGTAACGCCTGACCGTTTGCCATGTTCTATCGTCCGTTTTGTGGCTTTATCCGCGGCTTCATTCCCAACTATTCCGCTGTGCCCAATTACCCGAAGGATGAGAGCCGTTACATTCCGGCACTGCAGAACAGTGCATTTAAAACGTTCTGCACAAGAGGATGGGGAAAACATGTTTGTCAAATTCAACAGAGCGGAATGTAGGTCAGTTTACAAGTTTTAAAAATTTAGAGGTAGTCTGTTCCTTAATGCACTCATCCATTGTATAAAGCTCAGCGGTATAGTTGCTGCAGGATGGGATAAAAAGAACATACACAGACGGTGTCCACAGACAAACCAAACCCACCTGTGTCCTTTGATCCGTCTGTATATGGTATGGTATGGTAAAAAGGATACTAGGAAGCGGGATGTTTGCGCTCCTCAGGCACTGAAGCATTTTGGCTTATTGTACCTTCCTAGTTCCTTAGTTCAGTGCAATAGATACTATCCTTCTCTTTAGACGTATTAGGTCATTGACTGTCGCTGCTGCAATTTGATTCCCTACGTTTTTTTTTCATATGTTACATTGAATTTCCATTGAGCTGTTGCTTCGCATTCGAAGATGATATGGGTAGCTGTTTCTTCTCCTCATTACATAATCTGCAAATGGGATCATCTTTGTATATATTCATGTTGTGTAGATGTTTTCTCAAATGCCAGTGACCGGTTAGTAGTCCTACAACTCCTGTGAGGTTCGCCCTCTCCAATTGCAGCAATGCTTTTGCCAGTCTTAGTGAGGGTTGTTTCACCATAAGTTTATTATTCTAGCACCGCTAGAGTTTATCCACTTCTACTTTTGTTTTGTTTGCATCCATTCTGCGATGGAGGATTCTATATTTGTTTTTGTTATCCCAAGTTCGGGGCCTAAGTATGGTCTTGCAGATCCTCATCTGGCCAGACTGTCTGGGTTCTCATTACCCAAAATTCCCCTGTGCCCTGACGACCAAGATATCATCAGGTTGTTGTGTTTCCCCAGGTTTTGGAGATTTTGGATGTATTCACTGACTAATTTTGTTAAGATATTCGTCTGTATATACAAATGTTGTTTCCTCAAGCGAATTTTTTAAAACTCTTGTGGATATATATAAGGAGCGGTATTTTCCTTGAGATGTTTCGTTAGGCTAAGATTAATCTAAGGTACTGTTAGCGAGCAATGCGTTTGGAGGGGCCCTCGTTTTGTACAATGGAGAATCTGAACATTTATGGATTGCAGGTGAGTGGGTAATCTGGCGGCAAAGTGCTTCTTTCTACATTCTATGGCATCATCTATGGTGAGGATGCGCCCGTTTGTAAGTAAACTAACAGATGGGAAGGAACACAGTTTCAAATTCAGCAACGTCCTACGATAATCACGAAGAGGTTCCCCTGCATCAACATGAAGGCTAACTGAAAGGCTAGATCTGAGTGATCCCACAGCAAGGCGTAAACCTGTATTCTGTATCGGTTATCATTTTTTTTTTATTTGTAATCAGTTTGTACTTCTAATCAATTTATCAAAGAGTTCGATGATGCAGATAGGGATTCCAGTAGAATTCATCTGTTGTACTCTACTGTCAATCGCCGAACCGTTTGCCCGATGTACTTTCTCATTCTGTAATCTCTCTCGACAATCATTTTGAATTAATAACGGCGTGTTTTGATAGGAGTTGGCAGTCGCTTCCTCGGTCCCCCGATGCCTCGTGTCATCCCTTTGACACGCGTCAAAAGTATCTATTTTCAAACGCCTCCGCGACTAACAATAACGAACGGATACTTCCTAGCCGTAGGAAGCGACTCTCAAACAAGGCGTTACGTTTCCAATGTTTTTTACCAAAGGTTCGTAAAAATAGTTTCACGTTTCGGTATCTCCGTGTTGTTTTCCGTTAACGCGAGGGCATGGCACGACTAATTTCTGTGAGTATCTCGTCTAGTTTTTCTGGCCCCTTCCGGCGAACCTTCTTCCTGCCTTTTGACTGATGAAAGCCCTGATGTTCCTTCGGGCACGTGAAGACATGATTAATATTAGTTCCATTGGAGGTGACACGCGAGCGGCTTAGCTTGACACGGACGGCTAAGCCATTGTGGAAGTCATATTTCCCCCGGAAGAAATCCCCTACATCCACGAAATGCCATACAAATTCAAATAGACTCGCGTCGAAAAAACAAATCTATTCCATTTGTACTGAAATACATAAACCCATTTAAAAACTGATTTCATCATTAAACTAATTTACGTTTTAAAATTCTGATGGTTATCAAAGTGCAAACTACATTTTTAAAGTAGCTTTCCTCTACTATAAAAAAACAGTATAAACCTTTTTATAATAGCAACTGAACTTGAAAAACAACAGTTTGCACAGAAATTTCAGAAAAATTAATAAATAATAATAAATTAATGTTTATATAATTATAAATCTGTATTATCTTCGAACCGTGATATTAAATTGATTTTTTGACGTATCATATAAAAATATGGTTTATTAAATTAACTTTTATACCGGCAATTAAGCCCGACATGACGTGTACAGCTAGCGGTCGATATTTGATTAATTGGATTGGTTTATACATGATTTATTGATTTGTGTAAACTGTTGACTTAATATATGATTTATGTTATGATTAGTTACAATACGAAAGCTACCCCTATTTTCATACATCACATTATAATATTCAGGAAGGTATTCAAGTTCTATTTCTCGTGGGGGTGTCGCGTCGAAAAAGCTATAAACCACTTTAAGTTACATTTTGTAAATTGTTATACAAATTTATTGGGGAAAATTCGACAGGAATTGAAAAGTATTGATTTCCGCTTTTGGAAATCACTTATGAAAATTTGGTTCGTCATTAATGTTTTATTTTTATATACATTTAAATCAGAAATTCGATTTATTTATTTGAGATTTTTAAGTTCTACATGCTTTGTTTTAATTCTACTTTTAATTATTATTCTATTATTTTCAATTCCTAGGTCTTTAAAATACATAAATCATCACGAATGATGCTTTTTTTTATATAATAAGGAGAATCATAGCTTTGGAATTGGAGAGTGCATGATATATGATGTATGTATATTTCATATTTTTTAAATGACACTTTTCAAAAATTGGGTTTTTGTGAATTAGATGTAGATATAGATGTAATATTCAGGCTGTAGTATACTGTGCCCTTTAAGAGCTATATTCTCTGCATAAAGCACATCGGTGAGTCCTATTTCATCAAGAAACTTGATCAATAGGGCGGGTTTCAATGGTTGAATTTTTTCTATTGCACGTCCCAAAGCACTTCCTTCTGCGGGAAAGTGTAGCTTCGCAGTTTGTTAGTAGATTTGTTGGTGTCTCCTCTGCCACTTTGCAGAATTTGCTTGTGCCGTCTTAGATTATTCCAATCTTCTTTAAGTGTACATTTAGCTTGCAGTGTTCTGTTAAGAATCCTATTAAAATTCAGTTCCTGCTTCCCTTGGCACATTCTGTAATTTCTTTTCTTCCGAAAATGGTTAAGAGATTCTTGGATTCCATTGTTCCTTCATTTTCTTTTTGTCCTTCTGTTTGAGATACTCATTAATAGTGTGGGTTCCTATGCCACAGAAGGGTTCATGTCGTGTCAGCAGTGTAGTAGCTCCTTGCCTTGCAAGGATGTCCACTTCCTCGTTGCCTTCTACTCCCATCTGTCCTGGGACCCAGCAGAGGCTGACTATGTTCTGCGTACCTAATACGTTGGTTTTGTAGTTCACCATCCTTGAACTAACATGATAATTAAGCGTAGTGTTTTGTTAGCTGCTTGGCTATCTGACATGTTCTTGTACCCTTTATTCAGGTTGAGTTAGGTACATCTTTCGATTCGTGAATCTCAGCTTGGAAGATACTGGTGTATTTTTCCATGGGTTTTGAGTATTTGGGGGTTCCAGGACTCCTATCTCTGTACCTTCTTGTGTTCTAGATCCATCTGAGTACCAAAGGATAGTGCCACTCGTAAAGGAGGTGTTTCCCTCTCGCTCCCATTCTTTTTTGGTACCTAGATTTATTTGGAAGTTTTGATTGAATTCATCCTGTTCATGTCGTCTCTCGGAGGGCTTTTGTGCATTAGAGACGAGATCGAGTTTTCATTCAGAATGGAGAATAATGTCAGATGATGCCAGTTGTATGGTTTGACCGTAGTAAGTCCCAACCGCTTAGGGTAAATTCCACGAAAATGTCAGGTGCTTGTTACCAACATTGGAAAAATTCCTCTTCCCGTTCATCTTACATGTAATTTTGTATTTCCGGCCTCCCAAAACTCCCTATGTATGTGAGCAATGAAATCCTTGATATGCAGTCTTCAAGTAAAAAAAATGTTTCCCATTTGTTGAGTTTTAAAGATGCCATTAAGACAAGTTTGACTTGGACTTGTAAAAAGACGTGATTAATAAATTTTTTTATGAATTTCTTTTTGAGGTCCTTAGTGTTGAACCTGAAATTTGCTCGCATTGATCCTTTTGGTCTGACCATTTTTAGTCGCTATTTTTAGTCTGTCTGACGCGATCCGGTTTCTAGCCATCTTCAGTGGTAAATATCATTGGAGATGGTGTGATTGTTACAATTTGGCTAGTGTGGATTGAAAATATGTGCGATCGAATTTTTTATTCAGAAATGAAGGAATAAAACTACAGGCTGAATAAATGATGATGGCATCTCCCGGATGAATCAAAACCTTTCATAAAACCAACTGTGACATGTCAATCAAAATTGGATTTTTAGGGTTGAATGATGGCATATCCTGGGAAATGAAACCGATTTTGTAGTTCAGATCTTTGGCCTGTCAGATGCAAATCAGCTTCTATATCTTTAATGGTAGGTCAGGGATGTGAACACAAAGCACTATATCTAGAGGTGTGTATAGCGAAAAACCGAATTGCGTTAAATTTACAATATGAAATCGAGGAAGTCTAACAACAGATTTTGGTGGTTAGATGGTTGATGTCTGGATGATGACATATGATTGATGAAAATACAAAACGGGTTTTTTTTTCAGTAGCATAAAGAACGTAATGACTAATTAGTAAAACACTGTTGAGTTAGAAAAATCTATGTCATATATGATGAGGTGTTTTATATAAAATACAATATAATCATTTGCCCCTTATGGTGATCATCAAATGTTCAAAGAACGTGGGGGTAGAAACGAAGCGGCTGAGAAATTACCCACGCCTGGGTAACACTAAGGCCACCTGAGTTTGAAGCAATTCCAAAACTGCTTTAATTTATTAGCCGACTGTTTCGGAAAAACTGAGATGTCCGCTCGCTATTAATTCAATGCAGTCAGGGCAAAACTCTTCCGTTTAAAAATAATCCTTGGGATATCCGTCGCAGAGGTAGAAAGAATCGACATATCACCCCTTCGTGTTCATCCTTGGATAACTCTAAAACCAGTCTCACCTGCTCGGGCCGCTTCCGATCCTTGAATATAACGGGAAATCGGTCGTTTTTCAAACCCCCGGAACAAGGATTATGACAAACGGTAGTTTATTTTCAGTAATGAGCTTTTGTTTTTTCGCCTTTTTGTTTTGTCACGTCTTCAAAAGCTCCTAACTGTTAAATCAAAGACGTGTAGGAGTTGTGGCGGAGGAAGGGCACAGGAATAACCTGACTAATGAACCCGAGCTTCCGGCCGCCGGGAGAAGAATAGCGGCCTAATTATCAAACGGTTTAACCCCCGTTTCCGCCTAGCTTTAGAAGAGATAACAAAAAAAAATTAACATCTTAAAACACGTTTCTTACGTCTTGGAAACAAGATTTTAGAATTTTTGTTATTGACCTACGGAAAAAATTCAAACAATTTACATTGTACCTAGTCCCTTATTACAAAACCTACTTTCTCATTCTAAAGAGGATTTTGACCACCGTTTTGCTACATCCAATTTTTAAACTTTGTTAGCTATACAGTTGGGCCCAATTACTCCGAAAGACAAAGTTCGTTTCAAACCTTCAGCTTCTGAACTTTCACGATAAAGTTCAAACAACAAAAGGATCTAATTGTTCACATTAAAATAAAATACACGCTCGGGCGTATTTTTAAAATGTACGCACGAAGACAGTGATTGAACAAGTTTCGATCTTCAAAAAACTATTTGAAAACAGATAAACTCTAATCGCCAGAATTTGTTATCAGTTATGAGGGACGTTATCAGCGCATTGGAGATACCAAGGGAGGTAGATAATAAGCCCATAATTCATGGGCAATAAGCTGATTTTCAGGCAAACAAACATCGTAAGATTTATCCTAAAAACAACAAAATCCCTCTTTGTGCTATTGTGAGTTTATAGATGTTGAATGGAAACTTGAATAGAAACTAGAAGAAAGAAGAGCTTGATTTTGAAAGAAAGAAGAAAGTGTAAGGAAGTTCGAAAGTGGCCCTTGTTCAAGTTTGACAATGCAGGTGGATTTGAAAAGCGTAATAAAGCTCTTAAGTACCTTTTCACAAATGTCACAAATTTGGGCAATTTGCGTCTTTTAAATCGATTAATGGTGCGAAATTTTCTACAAACGTTTTCACAAAATTAAACCGGACACAAAAAGACAAATAGCAAACCACTGTGAAAAACCTCCTAGGGGCTTTACTGCTAAAATTAAAGCTGTACGGTTGTAGTTTATTTCTGTAAATTTTGGCAGCGGAAGATGTTAATTTGTAAGAAGCGCGGGATCGCATCTGTGCCGAAATTAATTAGTCACGAATTTTTTTCTCAAAACGGAAAACATGCTGTAACGTGTTAAATAAAACATGTTCTGTCTTCGATATTATAGACAATGTTTTATTACTAGAAAAGTGATATTTAACAGAGAAAGAGAAAAATAAAGAATTATCAGGATTTCTTCGAGTTTCTTCGTCCTTTCCTAAGGGGGAAGAGGTAGTTTTTCGGATAAAAATAAACATTTTGTATATTTTATATTAAACTGCAACCTGTTCTGCACAGAACGATTTCATGCGATTTAGTGCTTTAGAAGTGCTTCAAATAAATTTTTGAAAGTCGCGAATCAAGTGTTTTGGTGTATCTTGCCTTGACGAACTTGCAACTACCCACAATTTTCCCTGTATGGCGATTATCACCGTTTTTGCAATTTTGGGCCAAAAACTATTGTACAAAACATCGACTATCAACTCTTCACTGCAAAGGAATATATGAGTAGCGCTTTTACGCGAGTAAATTGGGCGGCATTGGGAAAATCTCGGGCCCTATTAGGAAATCGTTCCTCCTGAATAGTTGTATTTTTTCACCCTTCGGTACACATTCCTTCAAAATTTTTATTGGATTGAAACGATTTTTTTAATGGCATAGAATAATAGTTAAACGGGGCGTCGGTGGCCGCAACTGTTTTAGGCTTGACACAGTTTTCATCACGGTAAGGTAAAGGTCCCGGGTTCGAATCCAGCGGCCCTGCATTCGAACCCAACATACTTACAAATAAGTTTTTTTTTTTTTTTTTTTTTTTTTTTTTTTTTTTTTTTTTAACACCGGCACCACCAGGGTTTATACAACCTCTGCTGTTGCGAACCCTCGTAAAAAAATATAAATAAAAATATTTAAAAAGATATGAGAGTAGGAGAACCATTTTAAACGGTCGTCTATAATCAAGCATAGCTATTTGATTTGATGGACTTCAGATCCACCTAGAAACATCTATCAAATAGGAGTTTATCATACGATTGGAGACAATAGAATCGAGTGTTAATCGAATTCCCGAGATTAAAGCATATGAACTTGGATTTTTTACTAAGATTAAACTCACCCAAACATTTTTTTCAAATTTTCTTTCCGAGCAAGATGTCGCATATCGCTTCTGTTGCTCAGTGAGCACGTGAAATTTCCGTAAATCGGGCTTTCTGACCTTTCCACTTTTCTTGAAGTAGTAAGGTAGGAAGTAGGATTCCACTGTAAGCTTGACTTTATTGTCAAATTAATGATGGAGGGCATACTTGGAATTGGTGAACTAATATCACAACACATCGTGCCATCACTAGAGGAAAGAAGTTAACTATACCACCTCTAAGTCTGAGAAATAAGGAAACAAAGCATCCCAAAGAAAGCATTAGGAATAACCCTCGGCCAAAAGTTCACCTCAAGACAACCCACTACACAGCACTAAAAGGGCGCAGTTGATATGCTATAATTAAAGAGCTAAATCTTAAAATGATACTCAGAATTAAATAAAAGAACGTTATCTAAGGAAATCAATAGTAGAGTTGGGACACAATAGGCGAAAAGTTTAGCACAAAAGCGCATAACTAATTCGGCAGATAACTTTCGACCTCGTGACAAATAGTGAAGATTGGCGGTTTGCACATTGATTAAACAAACATCAATAGATTAGTTTTAATATCTTATCGTTGATATTGCTACTAAAACAAATCGGTAGTAAAATATTTTGTAAGATTGTTATTATAGTTAAATTAAAAATCTTTGTTGGAAAGGATTGGTTAGTGGACACAAAAAATTCCCGCGATAGCACACTTTTTTGTCGTCCTGGGCCCTTCTGTTGTTCTATCTACTTAATCTTCTTTTAGATTCAATTGATAACTATTTACCAACAAAATATAGGATCAATAGATGTAATTTTTAAAAAAAATTGTCACAATATTAGTTTATTGCCAAAAATGAGCAATGCAATTTTTTTTTACTGTTGCTGAATTTGTAATATACTAAGAAAAATAAAATTAGAAAAAGATAGGTGGTAATAGACCAAAATAGAATTTTATAAAATGGTACCGAAAAATGACTAAAAACTGACATGAATCTTTTTGACTTCTCTTTGAACAAATGACCTAAAATTGTGCCTAATACGGTAAAATTAAAGTGTTTGATGTTTAAAAACATAAAGAATTTTCTGCAAATGAAAAGGGTATCAAAATCAACGGAGAACACGTGAAATCAAACAAAAACTGGACAAAACGTCTCTACCCCCTTAAGCGGTTACTGGACGGAGATAATTGGCATTATATAACAACCCAAATTTAATTTATTTTTCTCATAATGCAAAAATAAGTGCGATTAAATTAAACAGAATTGTAAAGGCTGTCTTAATAGGAAAATAGTAGGAAGTAGCAATTCATCTAACCATCAATAATTAATACTCATTATTTCAGGGCTGGGTCGGCTTTATTCTTCATCACGTAGTATTGGCTGTTTTCCTTCAACTTGATTGGACAAATACAATTAATAAACGGTTTGATAATAAGATCCACTCGGGTTTACAACACGGATCGTCAAATAGAGTCGGTTGATTACTGCCATTGTCCTCAATAGTTAATAGAGTCGGCCGAGTCAGAATTATCGGCTTTTGTTCCATCGCCACCGTCATCGGTTCTGCATCCGTTGGTGGTTTCGAGTCGGATTACAGGGATTGAATTTGAAATCAGGTAGGACGGCGAGATAACAGCCGGTGGTGCAGGAGGCCCTTTGTGTTTGGGCCACGGCAACATCTGCCTAAACAACAAGGAACACGTGCGGCGGAACACGTGACGGTCCATCCCGTCTATTTCAGGCGACTTCCTCCTGCGCCATGACACCCGATTTCCTCCGTCGTGAAAAATCACGGCCGATGGGTGGAAAAACTGCGATAAGCAAACACAAGAACGTCGAGACTTTTGACTAATTGAATCCCTATCTTTCAGTCAGTCAAAGTCTCTTTTGACAAATCACCATAACACTGGGATAAGATAACTATAACCTTTAAGAAACATAAGTAGTTTTTAAACGCCCTTTAATCACAACTATATGTAACAAATTACACCAATTATTACAGAGATCTTCTAAAAATTTTAAATTTTTAAAATTCACCACTGGAGATTGCTTTAATTGTTACGATTTGGTTATTGTGACATGAAAACATGAGCAATCTCAATTTTTATTCTGATATCAATGGCTGGAAAAACTGCATTGGCGATGTCAGGTGATAGGGTGGATGACGGATGATGGTCCTGGATAAATCAAACCCCCACGTAAAACCAAGCGTCTGATATAAGATTTTACATTTAGTTAGACGAGCATAGTGACTTGATGATTAAATTGTATTTGGGAAACTTGTTTTTGGGTTTGCTGAGTGGTGAAGTTCAAGTTGGGTCGGGCCGATCATTTTGGACTATCATCTTTAGAGGGAGGTAAATATAACCATACAACATACCCACTAATGAAGATGATTGTTAAAATTTGACTGTTCACTAAAATCATTCAATTTTCTGAAATCAAGAAATAATACTGATAGGTAATTATGTGTGGGGTTTAGTGACCGTTAGTTAATGATTATTTGAAGATCGTGAGATCCGGTCTGGTGTGATGTAGGCTTTAGAAAAACATTTTCCTTATCATGCTAACGTTTCGATCTTTATAGAGATCATCTTCAGGGCTAAAAGTGTTTGTTTTCCGTGTAGATGTGTCAGAGAGAGTCTCTCAACACGACAGACAAGAATGACACATCTACACGGAAAACAAACACTTTGAGCCCTGACGATGATCCCAATAAAGGTCGAAACGTGGCATGATAAGGAAAATGTTTTTTTAAAACCTACGTCACTCCAGGTCGCTCCTCACGATCTCCAAATAATCATAATTTATTATGTTGGATGATGGATGGTGAAATGTTCGAGATAAACCAAATTCCAGGTAAAGCCAAGCATATGTGATATGATTACATGTAGTTAGACGAGAAAAATACGCGATGAATATTTTTTTGTTTTTCTTTTTGGGGTCTGGGTGGTTTTTCTTAATTCTTATTAATTTCTAACTGGGTGCTTGATCATATAAGCAGACCAAGAACAAGACAACTCTCTCGCATTTAAGACAAACAACCTTTTGGAAACGCTGACAAGGACAGACAGAACAGGACGAACGGAAACGATTGAATTACAGGTATATAACCCTGCAAACCTTAAAAATAAAACTAGATTATTCACGCAACTGTTGTTAAATGTGTTACTGGACTGCTTAGAATTTGTTAAGTCTTTATAGTTGTAAAGTAACGTAGAGAACGCCAGTTGCGTAGTGGATTTCGCCCGGGTCTGTTTGCTCGTACATCCCGGGGTCATGGGTTCATTTCCCACCCTCTGACCCTGACCGTCCATCAAAAATATTCCTATCATTATTAGTAGTAAGGCTCGTTAAGAAAAAAAGACCTAGATATTTTTAAAGTATCCGCACAACCACTGTAATCATGTTAATGTGTTATTGTACTATTAATATAGTACGAATAAACGTTAACGACCCCTCGATATTTTCATCTGCTTAATGTGGGAGGTAATTCTTAGGTTTTTGAATAACTTTTGTAAGATCTTGTTCATGATTGATGACGATTAATTGATTTTAAAACTCAAAGTAATTTTATTTGAAGGTATTTAAATGAAAGATAATTGAAAATGACAAAGTTGATAGATTGTCTGTTTAAAAGGGCCTTGATGAATAACATTTGTTAATATTCAATTTTGGATCCTTCGTTTCTCAATCGAACCTTTCTGATTATTTTTTATAAGCAAGTTTATAAGCAAGTAGCACGTGGTAAATAAGCCTAACCTTAAAATAGTTAACTAAATAGCCTACAGGATAGCAGGCCCCAAACCGAGTTAGTGTCGAGTCTTTACAAAACCTCTCGACTTTACGAAACATAACACGATTAGCAGTTTGTGGGCTGTTCAGCATGAGGCAAATAAGTCAGAATTTCGAGCTGTTCATCTATTTAATTTTTTTTATTCCAATAAAATACGAATTTGGCGTTTTACAGACGTAACCAATGAGGAGGCAGGTAGATACGCAGACGAAAATAAATATCATAAAGAAAAGAACAAACAATGATGGAACAATTCAAACTGTATTTTTTGTATGATGTTCGTTCCTTATTTGTTTCTATCATTATTTTCGCTTGTATTACATTATTTTATAATCTATTTGATGCAGACGTATGAATTTGTCCTTTAAAAAAAAGTTTTATTGCTAAAATAAATTAGAAAATTATAAGTTGCATCATAAAAACAAGGAACATACCCTGTAACGATCAAGCACTGCAGTTCATGGCCATAATGCGAATGCACATAGGATTTAAAGAGCCGTCAAGCACGGAGGGGGAGCCGGATGCCCAATTAAGGGTGAGCGGAACCCGGGGCTTCCTGTCACGGAGTGTTTGAAGGAAGTACATCCAGAGGTTTCTTGATCGACTCCCGAGGGTCATTTCCCCAGGGTTACTGCCCCCGGCGAGGGAAACTTCCGTTTTCGGAACGGCCAAAGGGGAAGGGAAGGACGTGATACCTGGCTTTAACTACCTACGATATCGTTATCAAGTACGGCTAAGTTGATACGCAGGGCTGATTGTGATTCAGGAGCCGGATTTGACGAAACGACATCTTCACCAACGTGCAGCGAAATTGCTTCTAAAAAAACTTTTCTGTTAAACTAGACTTTGCTGCCTTTCTGATCCAAAACCTCACAGGGAATGATATTCCTTACCAATACAAACAGGTAAATAAATAAGAGCGCAATCGATCAAACCCGAAACTTCCTGAACAAGTCTTTTTCTAATTTCCAAACTTTTAAACGAGAATATATAAATGTTCGACAAGACTTTTCCTCGACAATTTATATACAGCGAGGAACTTGAAACTAAGTCAACTATAAAACTATATAATCAATTTCGAAAAAGAGGTTGGCTACCCTTTCAAGTTTAGAATCTACTTTCCTCAGGACTACAAATCTTGTAAAATATTAATAGAAATGCATCGTAACATCTTAAAGTATGTCGAGTTAAAATTTCAAACCATATTTAAGTCGTTGATGATGATGGATACTAGGTTGTGGGGGTTTTGGTTCAACAAGCTCTGCAGGCTTCTGGCTTATTGTACTTTCCTAGTTCTCTAATTTAGTGCAATCGACTCGATCTTTCTCCTGAGAAGTTCTGGGCCAATGACTGTCGTTGCTAGAATGTCTTTCCTTGGGATCCCAGGTTATATATCCATTGAGAGATTGCTTTGCCAGGATATTTGTTTTTGTTCTCCGAAGAGAAAGTTCAAGGCCTTCCAGATCCTCCTCTGGCCAGTGTGTCTGCCTTACCCAAAATTCCCTTGGGTCCTGATAAGATAACATCAGGCTGTTTTAGTTGGAGATTTTGGATGCAGTTCACTAATTTTGATGTGATTTGTTTACAAGCTAATGCTAAAGCTGCTTGGCTATGCGATCTTACGCTGACTTTTTTGCCATTGTAACTGTTTTTAAGATTTTGTAATCACAAGTGGCACATATGCCAGGTTGAAACGTGTACTTCCCTAATGAGTTTGATTGCTCATATTTTATTGTATCCGATGTCCTGAATTCTTCTTCTTCTTTGTAGTGGTTGAGACTTTGTAAGATGTTGTAAAGAGTGTGTTCCGCGATCATGTACTTAGTTCGCATTTCTAAGAATGGGTGTCTGATTTTACTTATTGTTGTGTGCCCCATGTTTATTTCGCATTCAATCTGACTGCTTCTGGAGACTAAATGCTTCAGAAGTGGTAGTGCAATTGAGGGAGTTGTCTTCCCTGCTTTTTCATTACCCCAATAAATAAGTTATATGCTGCCTAGTGTTTGGATAGCATGTTTTTCTGAGCTTATATGACTCAATACTTATTAGTTGTTACAAAAATGTCAAAAATGGAAATATTTTTAGTAATATTTTATACAAACCTTATCGTAATTATACAAATATGCAGTTTTTTAAAAGTTTAGCGTAAAATCCTTGAGGCCTCCTTTTAACCAGAGATCAGGAAGTTCAAATTATAGTTTTTAAATTGTTGCATTGTGTAGTTACGTTGGTTGAAACGTTGGCAAGATTATTTAGATTTCGACCTTGGTTTATTATTTATTGGCTGTGAGGAACACGGAATGCTCTCATGCGCAACCTCTCGACTCATAAAGCTAATGTTGGATTAACTAGATCATGAAGTAATTTTATATCATAAGGGATTTTTCGTAAGTTCCGTTCATCTGGATTTCAACTTTGCCTAATACGGTTGGAGCAATGATGAAGACCACCCGTTCCACGGCCGGTAGCCCATTACGGGGTTGTAGATTGGTTTCATATGTCTTCTCGGAATGGCGCAGGTGGCGGCGGCCCGCAAGTGGCTATAACTTAACGAAAATTAACGGGCCCGCTGGAGCCCGGGGGCTTTTTCTGCATGAAACGTCAGCCGAATACCGCTATTGTTTTTTGTTTTGTTTCAACCAAGCTGCCGACGAATTTATGAGTAGCCGATATTCAGTCACTGTGTCACCGGTGATTTGTCAGTCAGATTGATCTGCCGGGTCAACTGAACGATACGTCAACGGCTATGACGACCCTTTCGACCCGGTTAGACGTTTTGTTTTTAAAAATTACCAGCTACCATTTATTTTCCTACCTGATACTCTGCTGACAGCGTGCTGAAAGAAGAGATTCGTTACAGCTGCGATTTGACCTTATACAGTTTTACGTACGAGAACGAGAAAAGAACGAGGATCTAAGAACGCAATTTCTTCACTTACTTTTTTTAATTTACTCTGCTTTTTTATGAAAAATATATCTTTTGTTTGCAGCTAACTGGATTTGTTATATGAGGCCGTCTATATGAACCAGTAATTAGATTAGATAAATTTATATTAAGAAAAGGGGCTTTGCCAGATCACCGAGAGCTTTAAAAGTTTCAGTAACTGATGGGTTATATAATATTATGATAGTAATCCAAAAATAACGCGGATATTTCTTATTTTTAATTGCCAAAAATTAGTTTTTTCTTGCGATCAAATTATAACAACCCTGTTTATTGCTGATTGTTTTACTACTATTTCACTAGTATTTTTTTAGAAAACAAAGATCATTTTCATGTGTACAACATTTAGGCTTGACGAGCGTGTTAAAATAGTGCTATTATGTACAAGTTTTAAGTTTTAAATAAAACGTTATAAAATGTAAAATGAAACATTTGTAAATGTTTGTAAAATCCCTTTATATTTCGTGGTCCGACTGACAAAATAACTTCTTCCAATTAATTAATCGTTTTATGTAAGGTATTGGTTGAAATGAAAAAGTCAGTGTCATGAGTGGGATTCGAACCCCAAGATAGCTTGAAAAATGGACCCTGGATGTATTTTGTTGTTTAGTTCAATTTAACTAATAATTTTAATCTATCACTAATAATTTTCCAGTGTTTTGGTGATTTTTTACAAACAGTCTTAATTAAATATTTTTTATTAAAAATCACAAATTTCCGATCTCGTTTAGTTTGCTTTGCATGAAGATAAGATGTAATTAATATAACGAGAAAAACACATATAGCTTGTAATTTGAAATAACAACAAAATATAAGTTCCTTCTTTTTTATTTTTTGTAACGTTTCTGATAAATGTTCATGTATTGATATATTAAAAATTTGTCAAGATTTTGATTTGGTCAAACTACTTATATTAATTAAATATGAGATGATGGATTGACCTGCTGTTAAACTACGTGGAAAAAATTTCTTCGGTGAGGCATCAACAGAACGACAATTGTTTCGGGTTTTGCCGAGCTTTCGACGATTATATCGTCATCATCAAGGCCTGTTTATTATAGGAAAACATAGCAAAAAAAACTTAAATAATCAACAATATCCAAATGTACCTGATAAAAGTAAGAAAAGTGGCATGTACTTATATGTATGTTAACCGAGATATATACCACCACGTTGTTTTAAAATTATATATTATGTTGTATTTTATTATTTTTAATTAATTCTATATTTTATCTTTTTAATATGTAGATGCTGAGCTTTGCTAAATTTAAATATTTTATTATAAATGCAGTTTTCCTCAAGACATACGTTAACACTCATCGAGTTACAGTAAGATAATATAATTGTTTTTAATTTTGTTTCTAAATTGTACAATATTTCTAATTGCAATGTTTTCCTATAATAAACAGGCCTTGATGATGACGATATAATCGTCGAAAGCGCGGCAAAAACCGAAAGAATTACCGTTGTGCTGTGACCTCATCGAAGATCCTTTTTCCAGGTACTTATATTAATATGTATGAGTATCCAGAAAGAAATAAGTGAAAAGGAAACTACAGGTAAGTAGATAAAGAGTGTGCCTGAAGAAGAGAGGGAGATAGAGAGGGATATAGAAAGAGAAATAAGAAGGTAGAAAGTAAAACAGGGAAAAGGAGGTTGTGAGTAATAGAGGGAGTGACGTAGGTTCATATGGAGAAAAGTGTAAGAGAAAAAACAGAGAAAGTTAAAATGAGCCTAAAAAAATAAAAAGATAGGTTTTATCTATCGCGAGAACTCGTTAGAAATTGAAGAGAGTGAGAGAGAAATAGGAAGCGAGAGAAGAAGGGAAAAAATTAAAGAAGATCTGGGGGATAGATGGTAAAGAGTTTTATCGAAAATAAACTAAAAAGACAAAAAGACGAATAGATATCTAGAGATGAAACAGGGAAGGAAGAAAAAACGATACTGAGAAAGACCAAGGGAATGGAGAAGAGAAATAAAGGCAAATAAGGAGAAAGAGAGACCGAGAGGAAGAGAGTAAAAGTGAAGTAGGACGCCCATCTAAAGAGAGGAGTAAGAAGAAAAAAGTGGGAATGTAAAATTGAGCTAAAAAGAGAAAATAAACGAGGAAGCTATCTATTGTGATAATGAGTTAGAAAAAGGTAGATACAGAAAGAGAGGGAGAGAAAGCGATTAAGAAAGTTAGAAAGAAAGTGAGAGACTAAGAAAGAGAGAGAAAGAATAACTATAAAACAAGAAAACAAGATTGAGATAGAGAAAAGAGAGAGAGAGAGTGACAGACTAATAAAGAGAGATAGAGAGAAAAATATAATGGAGACAAGAGGAGCTAGATCAACAGAGAACGAATGAATGAGAGATAGATAGATAGAAAGACAGAAAAAAGGGAAATGGGAGACAGGTTCAAAGGGAAATAGGACAAAACATTTTATTGATAAATAAAGGAAACATAGATAGCTTATTAGTGAAACAAAAATAGAGAGGGGAGGGAGATTTTGTGCGAAAGGGCGTGGAATTCACAGGAAGATAAAAATATAAAGGAGGTTTAAGTGGTACAGTGAAAAAAAAAGAGTACGTTTGTACAATAATAAAAACGGAAAGAGAATGAGAAAGTCGAAGAATGAAAAATATGAAAGGGGGTGGAGAAAGCAAAATGAAGAGGAGGACGGAAGTTTAGTGAAATGTGTAGAATTTCTTTCGAAAAGAGATACAATTTGTTTAAAAAGTAGTTTTAAACTGCTTAAACTATACTGAACTTATTTGGTCCATTTTCACTCGCGGTTTGTTGAACTACTCAAACATGTTTCGGCATTGCTCCATCTTCAGTGAGGAACAGTTTATACATTGCCCTAATGAGAAAAATGTTTATATTATAGTTGATGTTTTTCTTTGGTTTATGAATTGCTTTTATATCTTAGTAACTACGTAGTGCAAAATAGAATAGTTTTAATGGAAAGCGTGAGTGGAAAAATAATCACGAGCGCACAATTTTCGAATTGTCCCGACACGTATGCGTTTAATAAACTTATCGAATATCATCTTGAGAACGTACGAACACTGTATGGAAGCTTGCTTGACGTAGTTGTGGATATGATAAGCCTGGGGTTTGAATATCAGGTTTCCCATTCGTCAAACCTGTAGAAACCTGCATCACTAAGCAACTTGTAAACTAATTATAATCAAATTTCCTCTCCCTTTGATAATCCCGGTGTTTGAAACAGGTCCCCTGCCTGTGTAGATACCTGACATCAACTTACAGAATCGATAATTCAAATTGAACACGACTTCAAATATCATAATTCGAATATAGGGAAAAATTTAATTGTCGTAACATTTTAGGTTTATTCAATTATGACTTTCGTCAAAAATTGTGCATTCTTTCTCCTTTTCTTTATAATTTATCACCATTATCAAACAAATGAACTTCCGAGAGAAACTGTCCAGTAAAATCAATAAGTTTAATAAATACAAATTTTCAAAGATTGTTTTCAAACATGCCACGTACAGAATAACATAAAACAAATCAACCTAGTTTAATAAGAGAAGGGTACAATTTCAATCCCATTTTCAATTTTCCCGCTGATATCATAAATTTACAAAATTATTATAGCGGTTTGAATTTACCTGACATTGATGATTTTAAAGCCCTCCGCAGTGTGCTTTCTGAATCTACTGACGATCTGGATGTAACTAAAACACAGAACAATCGTTTGATTATCTCTCATCATCCCATAATTGCATAATTCAATAAATAATAAAATAATACATATCAAAAAGTGTAGATCCATGATAATGCGTCATTTATAGATTTAAATTACACTGTGACACCCTTGCCAATCAAATTAGAATTCAAACATGTTTCAATTCTTGTTCGAGCTTAAATCTCATTCCAATCATAAAATATTTGAACGAAAATGGTACATTAAACAGTTTAACGACAATTAGTGGTTGGTAGAAAATAAAATAGAGTGAGAGATATGAGGCAAAAGTAATAATAGTCTGAGAGCGAATAAATAGACATAGAGGAATATAAAGAAATAAAGTGAAAGATTGAGAGAAAATAGGTTTTTATGTTTGTAACGAAGATAGAGGGAGTGTAAAGGGTATAAAGCAAAAAAGAACGAAACAGAGAGCGAGAGAGAGAGAGAGAGAGAGAGAGAGAGTGAGAGGGAGGGAGGGAGGGAGAGAAAGGGAGAGAGAAAGAGAGAGAGAGAAGGGGTGAGAGAGAGAGGGAGGGAGAGAAAGGGAGAGAGAAAGAGAGAGAGAAGGGGTGAGAGAGAGAGGGAGAGGGAGAGAGAGAGTGAGCGGGAGAAAGTGAGTGATGAAGAGATAATGAAACAAGAGAGATAATGAAAAGAAGAGCATTATTATATTTTCTCAAGTACACATAAGTAAAAAATTGTGAAATAACGAGAAAGAGAGAGAGAAGGGGTGAGAGAAAGAGGGAGAGAGAGGAAGAAAGAGTAAGTGAGCGGGAGAAAGTGAGTGATGGAGTGCGAGAGGGTGGGATGGAGGGAACGAGAAAAAAAGCAATAGCTATATTTCATCTCAAGCAATATTTTATACAGATAAGTATCAATTGCTTGTAACATGATCAGTATTTTAAGAAAGGCATAACAGACAGTGAGCTGATAAAGGCAGAAGTTAAGTTATTTATTATGACAGAAAGAGAAAGCAAGAGTGGGAGAAGAGAGGAAAAGAAAGAAGGATCGAAAGAAAGAAAGAGAGGAAAAAAGTAAGAGAGATAGATTGGATAAAATAGATTAGGAGAAAGAGTGAAACAAGAGAGATAATGAAAAAGAGAGCATTATTTATTATTTTTATTAACTATAAAATATTATTATTTATTACTATTATTTATATTAACATTATTTTCTCAAGTACGCATAAGTAAAAAATTGTGAAATAACGAGAAAGAGAGAGAGAAGGGGTGGGTGTGCGCGAGAGAGAGAGAGAGAGAGAGAGAGAGAGTGAGGAAGGGAGGGAGCGAGAGGGAGAAAGAGTGAGTGAGCGGGAGAAAGTGAGTGATGGAGTGCGAGAGGGTGCGATGGAGGGAGCGAGAAAAAAAGCAATAGCTATAGTTCATTTCAAGCAATATTTTACACAGATAAGTACCAATTGCTTGTAACTTGATCATTATTTTAAGAAAGGCATAACAGACAGTGAGCCGATAAAGGCAGAAGTTAAGTTATTTATAATGCCAGAAAGAGAAAGCAAGAGTGGGAGAAGAGAGAAAAAGAAAGAAAGAGAGGAAAAAAGTAAGAGAGGTAGATTGGATAGAATAGATTAGGAGAAAGAACATTATATTTTCTCAAGTACGCATAAGTGAAAAATTGTGAAATAATGAGAAAGAGAGAGAGCGAGAAAGTGAGAGAGTATGGTTGCAAACAAACGAACGGTATCTACTGTCCCAACCTCAATTCTGACTACTGCTTTTTCTTCGCACGATTTCTTATTTCATGAATAAATCTTCCATAAATTGAAATAACTGCTAACACAGGTAAATTATAAAACCCGTACTACTAGTTTTTAAAGATAGAGAAAAAAATTGTACGTTGATTATAGTGTGATTACTAGAAAAAAAAACCAAGAGGAAGAGACCCCCTTTCTATTAAAAAAATTCTAAAATAGGTTCAGCATGTTCGTTTACCGGAAACGGCTTATGACAAATCGTTCTAGTGGAATCCGTCCGGATGTTGTAGACACGCGCGAAGGTAGTACAACGAATAAATATTTTCACTTCATTGGGGATAAAAACTGTGAAGTGAAAGGAAGAGTGGCGAAGACAAGGGATAATTCCGAGAATTCCACCCCTCGGAGAATCAATTTAAGCCGTCCGATGTTTTGAACGGGCCGGAGATTGGAGGAAATTACTTTTTTCCCTACAGCCGTGTTGTAACGTATGGAAAATTCGTTTAGCACTTTTATTTGACTACATGACTTATATGAAAATTATAAATACGATTATTTATATAGATCATAAGAAATTTGTGCTTCTGATTTAGATCTTTTTTTCTTTAGGAAAGAAATGCAAGGAATCTCAGCTATTTTTCATCGATTCCTCTCGAAAAACATTCAGATTGATTTGACAGGTTATGAAAAGTTACTTATACGTAAAACCTTGTAATAATGTTGACCGCCTCCGCTTTACCATTTTTATAAAAGAAAAGAAAAAGTGGCGAAAAGTGTTTATATTATAAAATAGCCGATGTTCAACAAATGAAAAATGTTGGTCATTTAGTATCCACTACCACTCTCGAAAATTCAGATTCTGTTAAATTTAATTTTTTTTTTTTGCCTTAAAAACAAATTTTCTAGTTCTTATACTTACTGACTTTCAATGCCTTTTTCTAAATAATTTGTACTATAAAAATAAAATATGTATTGAACCATAAGGCAGGATGGTTCAATAACCAATGCAGTGCAAGATGAAAGTGTCTCTCGTTCATAAATTTTCAGCGATAGTAAAAATTTTAGAAAAAATAAACAACACCGTTTCAATTCAAGAAGGGAAGAAATTGTAAATAAATTTTATTATTCTCTGCGTGAGTTTGAGGATGGAGGATGCCGGGCCCAATAAATCAGTCAAGTACTTACAAGCGGTATTGTTCCCGTTGGCATTCGTCCCCGAAGAACGTACTTGACTTGAAGGCCTTGGCCCTTCAACTAGGGTTATTGCTGTATTTGTAGCTGGGGCATGTGTTCAGAAGGCGTTTCCCTACGGTCATTTAGGCCCTAACGGCCGTCCGAGGGCCCTCGGGATCTTGAGTTAGCACACATGTGCTTCTAGTTTGCCTGCACGCCACGCCGTCCCACGGGGAACGCCCAGGGGTCAAAGAGCAGGTCTTCAATTTTGAAGCTAGCAAGGCACACTGTAAGGTCTTTAAGAAAAATAAAGTAGTCACGCACAATATCGGTCCCCTGGGAAAAATAACTATAAACTGCTAAAGCGAATTTGGAATATTTTTCATAAATAATAAAAAGATTCATAATTCAAAAAACAAATTAATTATATTCCAGTATTAAAAACAATCAAAGAGGCCGATTCGTTTTATCAAAGACTGCCGTAACGTCCGAAGTCGTCAAAAGTTTGATCGTTAAAAACTTCATTTTAAGCCAACTTTTAATAAAGTCTTCCTGTCGGCCATCACCTTGATGTGATCTTTTCCTTGACAATTCAGGAATTATTTCTGAACAATAGTCAGAAACTTTTTGTCTTTAATGTTAATTTTCGTTTACATCGCGTTACATAGCGGCAAAATGTGTTTATATTTCAAACCTACAACTTTATTAAACTTGAGGCTGGAAAAGTCAAAGTAGTCTAGTGGCATTCATATCGAAAATTGTCCAAAAGTTACTATGAATATCTGTAGAATTTAGAAGTTGAAAATATATCAAGTTAAAGCGTGCAGCTATAGTCACCATTTCGATTTACATTTACAGAAAATAACTTTGCTTTCACAGAGAGCTAAAAAAGCCGGACGTTAAGCTATTTTTAATGTCAGAAAGAGAAACAGAAATGAAGCGAGAGCTAGGAGAGAGAAGAATGAGAGAGAGAGAGAGAGAGAGAAGATAAGAAAATGGAGAGAATGAGAAAGTAAGCGTTATACATAGAGAGATCTAGTGACAATAAGAGGGGGGAGACTGAGAGAGGAGAGAGTAAGGGAGATAAGAAAGAAAGGAGAAGGAGTGAGAAAGGGAAGGTTAGGGAGAAGAGAGAAAAATCCAGAAGTTAGCTGTTTTTAGTGATAGAAAGAGGAAAAATGAAAGAGAGGAAGGCTGAGAATAAGAGAGACAAACAGAAGAAGAAAGAATGAGAGTTAGTATAAAAGTAGAATAGTAATAAGAGAGGGAAAAGAAGGATAAAGGTTGATCAAAGAAATAAAGTAATAGAAAAATCTAGGAAAATATATAAAGAGTGAGATCAGAGAGATGATAAAAGGAGAACATTACTGTATTTTCTCAGGTGGTCCAAAAGAATGAAGAAGAGAGCCAGAGGTAGAGAGAGAGAGAGAAGATTATGGAGAGAATGGAAAGAGAAAAAGAAAAATACACGTGAGAAAGTTTAATAGGTAAGTTAGACGTAAAGAGAACTGAGGGCTACAGCAATAACTAAAAATATAATAAATAGATAGATTATTTGAGTGACTGAATTAATAAAGTCAGAAATTGGGGAAAAAAGAGGAGAGAGGGTTGTAGGGACAAAAAAGTGAGAGTCACAGGAGAAAGAATGAAGAGAGAGAGAGAGAGAAACGGAGAGAGGTGAGGGAGGGAGGAAAGATAGAGATTAAATGAGATATAGATAGAGCGATAGCGAACAAGAGAAGGAGCAAAAGGGAGCGGTGAAACCAAGGTGATGAAAGAAAGAGACGAAAAAAAGAGAGAGAGAAGGCTAGGGAGAGAATGTAAAGAGAGAAGACATGGTAGAAAGAAAGAATATAAAGTGAGTAGGTAAGCAAGAGATAGAGAGCAACAAGGCTATAGCAAAGATATACATAGATTAATTTAGACTGGGTGAATGAGTAAAATGGAGAAAGAGAGCGAGAGAAAAGGAGAGGACCGAGGGTCGGTAATAAAAAGAGAATGAGAGACATACCAAAAAGAAAGAGAGAGAAAGATCGGGAGGAGTAAGAAAAAAGAGAATATGGAGAAGGAGGGAGGAAAAATATTGTATGTCAGAGAAGTACAGAAGAATAACAGAGTGGAAAAACAAGAGTAATACAAGAAAACTGCTCAGTTAACCTATTTTTTATGTAAACATATAACATGTTTATGATATGCAGATAAAATCAACAACTGTATAATTGGAAATCACTTTTTTCAATCTAGTTTTGAGAATAAAGTGTGAAAAATCATCAGATTAGTTGTTTTTGTTGATATAACTGTATGCCTTTTTAATAAAATTTATGAACAAATATCAAAATTTGCAAATTGTTCATTAGAGGATTTTGTTTGGAACAGTATAAATAAATTACTAATTAAATGATGAGGTCAGATGTTTAGTTTT
Organism: Cimex lectularius; assembly: GCF_000648675.2. Lineage (NCBI taxonomy): Eukaryota > Metazoa > Arthropoda > Insecta > Hemiptera > Cimicidae > Cimex > Cimex lectularius. The sequence goes on along the minus strand of NW_019392681.1, from coordinate 1,440,914 downwards.
TCTTCTTTTTAGATCATGTATGATGATGAGTATGCAATTTAGTAGGTAAGATGAAGATGCGATGTTAAATTATGTCGTTCCTATCGAAGCCATGTTTAGCAGCTTGAAACTTCCATCGGTCGGGTTGTTGACGAACATCGACCGATTTGATCATTCGTTGTGTTTGTTTGTTATACAAAACATGATTACGTCTCTCTGGACATTATCATCGGTCTGGGGCCGTGAGAATCCTAACGCCAATAAGACGGACGGCTTTTAAGATTTGTCTTCCGTTTATTGTTTACACGGGCACTGGAATTGGTCGTAAAAAATCCTCCGACGGGTTCCGGCACCGAGATGAATCACAAACAGACCCGTATTTGATTCGTTTGTAAATTACCAACTCTTATCCCTGGATTTTGAATCGTTTCCCGCTTATCTTCGGTTTTGTTTGAATTGGTTTTCGCTTAGCTGGCGGCCGGCAAAACAGGGGGATTTGCTTGAAAAGTCCACTTTTAGAACCGACTGCCCCCCCATATGGCGCAAATACACCACCCTTTAAATAACAACCACTTTGTCAGTTTAAAATATTTATTTATAAATAGTGATTGATATCACTTTTAGCCTTGTCGGGTGCTTGTTTATAAACTACCCCCTTTAAAACATTTCTATCACCTTTCGGCAAATTCGAATTTTCCATCTTCTCACAATATTGACGTTGAGACCCGAACACACGATAAAAAGTAAAAGCCCATCGTATTGCTCTGGCTGGACGCTCGTGATCGCTCCACATGTTTTCTCCGGCTTAACGAGCATGTTTACGAACATTCGACCCTTTTAACACCCCGCATAAATAATTCCTGTTTCTTCGAAAAAGCACATTTTTGATTCTTAACATCCGTAAAAGCATGTTCAAAATGGTAGTGAATAGAAAAGTCGACATCCCCCGGGGTGATTATGGATCTCATTACACCGAGGAAAAAACGCCCCTCGGCGTAAAATATGGGAAAAACAACCCAATCCTCTCGAATTTCCCATACACAAACTTCGAAGATTGTCAGTAGAATAACTCTTTTCCAGGAAGGTGAACAATGGTTGGTTGTTTGGGGCCTTTTTACATTCCGGACTGTTTGTGACATACATAACGTTTCTTCAAACCTCACAGACCTCAAAATAACAAAATACCAGGCATATCACCGCTGTACAATTATAAAATATACAATGTACAAACAAGCAATTTATTTTTTGCAAACAAATAGGTACATTAATATAACAAAAAATTACAAAACCTTTAGGAACAAGTAAATTATAAATCGTATGTACATTACACATCACCCAGCAAACAATCAACTTTAAAAATACAAAAATCAATTCATGGCTTAAACATGAATTATTCAATTATCACACTCTGAAACTAATTAATACGATCCGGGTTGTAGATAAAATGGAGATCATCCTAAAGATGGCAATTTCAATTCAGGACAGATGGCTTTTAGAGGTTGAGTAGAATCGCATCCCACTTCACCAAAGTTTAAGCATGTACCTTGCCTCCTGGCCAATCAGGCCTTCAGCATCCTTGATCATTTCCTACCATAAATTTAACTTGCGACTTATTTATTCTATTTTAAAAATGAGAATTTTTCAAGGACATTTGTTGAAAATTAAGGACAGTAGTAATTAAGTAAAATTAGTAGCTTCTTGTACAAATCTCAAGTCAAAAAGTTATCAAAATTTGAAATCTGCTTAGAAAAATGACTTGAATTATTTGTTTTGTGGTAAAATAGTTTATTCGTGAAAATGTCAAATTGTAAATAGCTACAATTTTAACAAATACTGTCGTACATAATTCAGTACAAAACAATTATGCAAGAGCGTAAGAAAACATAAGTCTGTTAAAACAGAAAAGTTGGCAATCATGATATCTGTAATAAAACGTTCAAAGTCTTACAGAAAGAAAGAAAGGACATAATAGAATAAATAAAACAGAGACAAAAGGAATGACAATAATGGAAAAAATAAGAGACTTAAATAAAGAAATAAATTAATATTTATGTAAGGTATTGGTTGAGATAAAAAAGTCAGTGTCACCAGCGGGATTCGAACCCACGACCTTCGGTTAAATACGCCGCTGCTCTACCACTTGAGCTATCTTCACTTCCATTTACTCGGATACCAACCTCCCATCTCGACCCACCTTTTGGATTTTCCCTCCTTTTTGCCATTTTTCAAGTTATGTCGTGGGTTGGAATCACGCTCGTGACGCTTACTTTTTATCTCAACCAATAACTTACATAAAGATTAATTAATTGAAAGAGGTAATTTGGTCAATCGGACCGCGAAATCTAATTTAAAAAGAAATAAAGTTATGAAAGAGAGAAATAGATACATAGTTAAATAAGATGAACAAGAGAGAGAAAGAAAAGAACGAGAGAGAGAGAGAGAGAGAGAGAGAAGGAGAGAGAGAGAGAGAGAGAGAGAGAGAGAGAGAGAGAGAGAGAGAGAGAGAGAGCTATATAGATAGGCAGGTAGATTAACAGAAGAAAGTTAGGTAGGTAGAGGGAGAGAGAGTGCATCAGGAAATGAACACGATTATTAAGAAAATAACTTCATAAGTATGTAGAGAGAGAGCGTGAGAGAGAGGCACATAGATAGTTGAGCAGAAGTATAGATACATAAGTATATAGATAGAGATGATTCGAAGAAAGGGTAAATGAGTAAATAGGGCGATAGTGAATGAGGAAAATAAGGAAATATGAATCTAAAGATGAATATTAAGAAAGTCACTGAAGTAAAATTATGAATCTTAAAGAAAAGATAACCGTTTATGAGAAAAAGCATGTGAAAGATAAAATAGTGAGAAATACAGAGATAAGATAGAATACGTGATAGATAGTACGTGTATAGTTATGATATTTATATGAAAATAAATAGATAAATGTACATTAATACATAAATAGGTGCATAAACAGATTTATAAATAAATAGGCAAATAGGCAGAAGAATAGATAAATAGAGATAGAAACAGAGGGTATGAGGCAAAAAATATGAATGCTAGGAAAATTATTTCATTAAAATTATGATTTTAAAAAAACTTGCGTGAAAAAATAGCGTGCTAGATATGTGATACAGAGGTATTACATTAATTCTTTCGAACAGCAAAATCGGATAAATTTTCAGAAATACCAAAAATCCCAATGCATGCATATTAAACGAAATGCGTATCAAAGAAGGTGTTTTGAAAAAAGTTCTTTTTTTGGGCGGGGATTTAAAATTTAAATTTTTTAAAAATTAAAATCTTTCCGTCAAGTTTTAAATATGACATCTTGCATTTTTAATCAAAAAGAATTGATAAAAAATACGATATTAAATTTTTCCTCGATTTTTTTTCTCTTGATTCAACATTATTATTAAATGTGTAGTGTTTAGTGACCGTTAGTTAATGATTATTTGGATATCGTGAGATGCGGTCTGGTGTGACGTAGGTTTTAGTAAAACATTTTCTTTATCGTGCCAACGTTTCGATCTTTATTAAGATCATCTTCAGGGCCTTATGTGTCTGCATTTCAACAAAAAAGTTCTCTGGTTGATAGCCGATGCAATTTTTTTCTAATTCATCGCCAACAATGAGCCTGAGAACCTTGCATCGGCTATCAACCAGAGAACGTTTTTATTGAAATACCGACAACAAAAGGCACTGAAGATGTTCTCAATAAAGATCGAAACGTTGGCATTATAAAGAAAATGCTTTTCTAAAACCTACCTCACACCAGACCGCATCTCACGATCTCAGAATAATTATTTAAAACTGCTTATAAAAGAAATAGAGGTCCAAACAATTTTAATTAATTTTGAAAGATTTATAGGGGATAAGGTATTGAACGTTTAAGAGGATGTATGAAAGCCGTTTTTAGAAATTGATCTATTACCCTGCCTACCAATGGTCGAGGGCAATATGTTACCCATTGTGGAACAATCATGACGGGAAAGGTCCACCGGGCCCTATCCCTCGGAGCCGGCTATTGTCGGGGTCAGAATGCAACAAAGACGGAGGGCCGAGACCAATTCTCACAAGCACCATTAGCCCCAATAAAAATATATCGGATTTAAAATGTCTTGGAAAAGAAACACAAACCTCATCCGGTCCGAAGAGAGAAAAAAATCAAAATTTCTACTCCTCACGGGTTGATAGCTTCATAAAGACTGACACAAGCACATCTGCTTCAATACGAGTGTATATATAGAAAAACGACAATGGAAACGGTTATAAAATCTTTCCCGGCAGGCGGATATGACTCGAATGAAAAGGCATAACGCTAATTAAACTAAATATATCAAAGAAGACTACGAAGTCAAAGCCTTAGGTTGAAAATTATCTCAGGGTTTTTGCTTTTACGGATATCATTTGTGTATTTATCTACGAATACTTCTGAAGGCTTACACTTCGACTAAGACAACTAGTGCCGAGAATAGACGGTGTATACATAAGTTTTTATAACAGTTCTTCTTGACGGTTCTTCAAATGTATATTAAACAGTACATTTTGTTGACTCAGAACCAAATTAAAAACTTGGACTTACATACAACCTTTAATTCAAATGTAAATCAGATTTTATTCGTTTTCACAAATGCTACAGAGAAGAATAAATTAATACATTTTCGTAAAAAAGATGTATGTCTTAACTGTTATCATGCTTCAACTCCTTTTTTTAAATTTTGTGAGTTTTAACATTCAGATATTTATTTTGTTGGTGCCAATACACCTTTGGGTATTGTATTTTTATTATTATATTAATTGCATCACACTTATTTTAATGTAAACCAAATTAATCGAGAAAGTCACAAGTTTTAATAGAAAATATTAAATGATGATGGTTTGAAAGAAAATTCACCAAAACTGACCGGAAACAACCAACCGGAAAATCATTTAAGGACAGATTAAAATTTAACTAACTGCTTATTACGTACTTTTCCTGCTCATGCATATTACCCATGCATTCCTAACCTAAACAAATAAATACAAGAGTCCGGTTTTTTTATGGTTTTATTTGTCTGAGTATATTCACTGATTCGGAAAAGATAGTTCAACTTAAAATCAAAGTCTACAATTACATCAAAAAATAGAGATTAATCTTTTAATCTTAATTAATTAATCTTTTTATATAAGGTCTTGGTTGAAATGAATAAGTTAGTGTCACGAGCGGGATTCGAAGGTCGTGGGTTCAAATCCCGCTCGTGACACTAACTTTTTCATTTCAAACAAAACCTTACATAAAAAGGTTAATTAATTGAAAGAAATAATTTGGTCATTCGGACCACTAAATATAATGGATACAACAAATTATTATCATGGTTTAATGTGTGGTGATTAGTGACCGTTAATCGATAATTATTCAGAAATCGTGAGATGCGGTCTGGTGTGATGTAAGTTTCAAAAAAACATTTTCTTTATCGTGCCAACGTTTCGATCTTTGTTGAGATCATCTTCAGGGCTAAAAGTGTTTGTTTTCCGTATAGATGTGTCAGAGAGAGTCTTTCAACACGACACGCAAGAATGGCACAATTAAACAGAAGACAAATACTTAGAGCCCTGAAGATGATCTCACTAAAGATCGAAACGTTGGCACGATAAAGAAAATGTTTTTCTGAAACCTACATCACACCAGACCGCATCTCACGATTTCTGAATAATTATGGTTTAACTTCATTTTATTTATTTTTTTCTATCATCCGATATCTTACTAACTCAGTGCCGTGTTGTATACCTTTATACGTTTTATTTTTCTTTTTTTTGTGTATTGTATTTTTTATTGCAGTAACAAGTATTTATTTACTTATTGTAAAAGATATTTAAAGTATAGTGTACAAGTTTACTTCCAAGAATTAATAATGAAAAATGTTTTTAAAAAACCCTATAAATTAAAGTCAATAATTGTCTCAGGTCGTTAACTCTTCTTCTAATATACCTCTAATCAAGAAATGCACGCAACATTTAATTTGACATGCGAAAACTTCGACATTTCCAGTGTAATAAACGTAAATTATAACCGTTTCAAATTAACAGAGCTAATTTATGAGTTTAATACAAAGGGTCGAAAATTTGTGGAATGGAGTTATGAGAGAGAGCACGTATGCTAGAAACAATGAAGATCGCTGAGTCGTGTCCGAAAATAAGTTTCGTTTTTGCTTACCAAGCTTCTGTGATTAATATACACCAAGATTCAATTTTATTTCGGTTATAATAATTATTTTCTCATTAATACCAAAGTTGATCGTGACACACTTATATTTTGGAGTGTCGTGTTTTATTTTCCTCCCTGCCGTGGGGTTTAACGAGCGTGGTGAAAATGTGAGAAAACGCACTTTTTTTGTTAGCGATTTGCTTTCAAAGCGCCAAGATAACGATCCCGAGGATGAAAAGTGGTCCCTTTACAATACAATACAAGCTGGAAGAAAACTCTGGGGAGAAATAAACTCAATTGTCCACACCTAATGGTGTACTTTGTCCACAGATCATTATCATGCGATTTGATAGGATCCCTGGGATTTCTAAATCTTAACAATATATACGAGGAAATTGTGATATTTTCCTGGAAGTATTGCGATTGGACTGCTAACTCATGAAATTTTTAAAATTTATTGTGAAAAAAGCCTCTCGATTGGTTTTTTCTGGTGATACTGGTACTACCTATTATCAATGGTTTGTTTTCAACGGTCGGTCAAGGTTGTAAGCAGGGTGAAGCACGTCACGGATAAATGGATGACAAATGGAACTTGTCTTTTTTTGACGTGTCTGGCATGTAAGCGTTTCCAAAGACCAGACACAATCAGATTATCATATTTCTCCTTAAAGTCTGCTGGGTGATTCCTGTAGTCAATTTCTTCGACTTTTGGGTCACCACATTTTGGCCTTGAGCCATTCTCAGCGATGGTTCTCGGTTATAGGCAGGGCGAAGACGAGACAACTATCCTGTACTATTTTATTATTTGACATATGAAAAAAAAGACATCTCTTAAAATCTGTTTATATCTCTGACAGTTTGAACCCTAACTCTGCGGTTTGATCGTTCAGATCAACCTGGTCGGTGACATGCCACTCCCTCCTCATAACTCTAATCAACGGCCAGACCAGGCTAAATGGCAAAACGGTTATTTTTTAAACAATCCGGTGTTAGTATGTGCCCTGATAAGTATGAATTAACATTTAAACTGAAAAAATATTTAACATTATTATTAACTTCACTAATTTCGTGGTCCGCTTGACCAATTAAATCATTACAATTAATTAAGGTTTTTAGTTGAGATGAAAAAATTTGTTCGAATCCCGCTTTGGCCATTGACTTTTTTTCATCTCAACTAAAAATCTTAATTAATTGTAATGATTTAATTGGTCAAGCGGACCACGAAATTAGTGAATTTAAAGAATTAATATGAAGTACATTTCACTAAAGCTCTCCGTGGCCATTTCAATTGTCGTCGAGAATCCAAACCGATTACACGACATTTGAAAAATGGCGAAAGGGGGGGAAACTCATAAGGTGGGGTTGAGATGGGGAGTTGATGTCCGAGTGGATCGACGTCACGATAGCTCAGGTGGTAGAGCTTATCTAGCCGAAGATCGTGGGTTCGAATCCCGCTTTGGCCATTGACTTTTTTTCATCTCAACTAAAAACCTTAATAAATTGTAATTATTATTAACCATTATTTGGAGATCGTGTGATGAGATCTGGTGTGACGTAGGTTTTAGAGCTAACGTTTCGATCTTTATTGAGATCATCTTCAGGGCCTGATATTTATAAGATTGTTTAAATTTTACAAAAACATGTAGGACGTGGATGTGCATCTCACGATATGCGAATAATCATTAACTAACGGTCACTACAAACCACATTATTATTAACGCGGTTTGATCGACCAAGATCAACTTGACGGGCATCGGTGATTTGCCTCTCCCTGTTTATAACCCTGACAAACCAATACTGAAACTGAAAGCCACCGCGTTTATGATTAGTCTTTAAGCATTAAAAATTTTGTCAAATTTCAATTGTAAAAAGCATATACAAACGAACGCTATTAAAAATAAATAGTTTCATATATCTACATTTTTTTGCTTTTGAATATAATTTAATAAACCTATACGTTATATTTTATTTAGTTTTGTGTTGACCCGTGCTACGTAAAGTCTACTCCATGATAAAACGGGACCCTTGCTAATATTAGTATGAAGAGTGTCTATTTTTAAAAGTTCTCATCTCCCTTGTATAGAAAAGAGAGCCATTTTTTTTTTTTTTTTTTTTTACTCTCCGACCGTTTCCAAAATTCCAATATTTAGGACATATTAAATTTAGAATTAATTAGCATTCGTAGGAGGTCGGCTAAAATAATAATAAAATTAAGTTTTTTGTTTTGTTTAAAATAAATTAAAACGAGAAGTCAGAGCTTTAGAAAGATTCCTTTAGCAATTTCGCAGCCACCCCTTATCCCAAGGGCTTAATTAATCGCAGTAAAGACGGTAATTAAGCGCTCGCTATTTTCGGAATGGACGTCCGTTCCCTCGAGAAACTTGCCACGATCATTTGCCGTCACGCCTCGGCGCTTTTCATTACAAAGCTTAAATGTTTCGCTCGGCCGGATTGTATGCAAATTCAAACCTGGACTGTAAAGCATCCTAATTGAGAATGTTCAGCAGGGCCCCGGCTTCGTTTTCATCCCGCGTCTCCATTTCAATAAATCTATCTTTGTGTTGTGCATCTTGAACGGTGAAACAACCCGCCTTGAATCCGAGGAAGGCGGTCAGTTCTTATATTCAAAATAAAGTTTAATTTCACCAAAACACTGGATGTTCAACGCTTGTTGGAAGCGGGATACGATGTCTAACACTTTATAATGTCCCATAAGTGTTCTATAGTATTCATGTCAGGGGACCGTGCTGACCAATTCATAGTGGTCATCCCTACATCCTCCAGATAATGGGTTTCAACTCGAGTATGCGATTGAGCAATTTGTCCACAATAAATGGAGCGAATGAGACCGCTTCCAGAAGAATGTACTCAATGTACCTTAGTGCAGTCAAAGATCCATTCTTGGTTTGATCCATACCATAACTGTCTTTGAAATGGCCGTGGCTCACGCTTGGCACATGACGCAAATCGTTCTCCACGTCTTCCCCACTGTTCCAGTCATCTGATAGCTACAAACCAAGCAGGCACTCATCTTTGAAGAGAACAGCCCCCTCCCTGATCAATGGCTAAGCGAAATACTGATTTTTGAATAGACCCCTTTCTACTCCATGCCTCCAGTAGTAGAAAATGTGATGCCGGATATTTACAATCTTCGCTATTCTCACAAGTTTTCTGATGAATGTTTTAGAGCTCACCCTTACATTACGGACCGATGTCTAATCCGTGTAAACGTTCTATAGGATTCATGTCAGGAGAACGTGCTGGCCAATTCATTTTCGTAATCCCTACATCCTCCAAGTAATGGGTGACATCTCGACCATTACTCCAAGTTGTCCCCAATAAATGGAGCGAAGGAACCACAGCTTCCAGAACTACCTCAATGTATGTTGGTGCAGTCAAAGATCCATTCTGTACGATAATCAGTCCGGTGCGGGCATGGACATTGATTCCACTCAATACCACAACTGTCTGCCTTTGAAAAGTCTCTGACTTGGCCACAGGCAAATCGTTCTTCACGTCTTCTCCACACATCCCCGTCTCAGTTATCTGATTGTCGCAATTGCTTCTGATGACTGGTTTAGAGCTCACGATTATGGACCGTTTTGATTTGACTACCTACGGAGGAAGTCGTTAAATGAAGATTCCGTAGTGCGGTAAGAGCAATAAACCGATCATCTCTCGCAGTCGTACACGCGGTCGACCACTACTTCTTCTTCGATCAAGACTTCCGCTATAGAGCATTGTAAATGGTAGAGCGTGGTACACCCAGGAATTGCGCTATGTACGGTGGTACGTCCGCCGTTGGCATCTTTCCTTATCATTTAGTCATAGTACACACATTATTAAATGCCACCAATTATTACATTTATTCAGGTGCCTCCAAATAATTCTTTTTTTACCTGTAATAAATAAATACATGTAGATATCGCAGTTGAGTTTGGCTCCAATTTTCAAATTCACAGGATTCCACTATAAATAACGCTAAAATTGTTAAGGTCTGTTCCCATATATGCATCATTTCTTTCAAGGTTACTTTCAGTTTCTACAACCTTAATATTGTCGAAATCAAACGTGTGTTTATGTTGTTGTCTATGTTTAGATAGAGCCGTATCTGGTCTATTGGTATCGTCCTTAGTTCGGCCTTAGTAGATAATAGGAAAATCTTCCCACATAACTCAATATATAACATTTGATTTCTTTAACAAAGGGTCTTTACTTTTTAATCTAGTAAATAAGTTCTTTCCAATTTTGTTCTTAAACTTATACACTACTTTCAATTAATTAATCATTATGTAAGGTATTGGTTGAGATAAAAAACTCAGTGTCACGAGCGGGATTCGAACCCACGAACATCAGCTAAACACGCCGCTGCTCTACCACTTGAGCTATCGTGACTTCGATCCCCTCAGACACCAACTTCCCATCTCAACCCACCTTTTGAATTTTCCCTCCTTTTTGCATTTTCATTTTTTTAAATCTCAACTAAGGACCGTACATGAAGATTAATTAATTTAACGAAGTTATTTGGTCTCGGACCACGGACTCTAATGCGTTGGAATTACTCTAATGGACCTACACACTACTTTTACATTATCACAGTTCGATAAGCATTTCAATTTTTTAGAGGCATTATCTAAAAAAATAATGAGTGAAATTTTCTTCCTCAAACGGATAGGGTTTGGTTTGTGTTCGGTCCCATGCGTTGATTCAATAGCCTTTTGATCAAAGACACGGGGTACCCATTACTCTTCAGCATATTTACAACTTTTGGCTCATTTTCTATATGAAATTGAAGGTCGTTTAGTTTCAGGGCACGGCCTATTAGGTTAAAAGCCAGATTTATCTTCATTTGAAATGAATCTAAGGATGAGAAATGTAATAACCTATACGTACTGGTTTGTTTGGCTTCCATTGCTCCGTATCACTATTACATCTAGAAATGGAAGCTTTCCTTCTACTTCAATCTCACATGTAAATGGTAGTGTTGGGTGATATGAGTTAAAAGCATCCAATATTATATTCAGGTCTGTCTTTTTTATCTAGAGAAGGTCAGGGAATGTAATATATATTTATTCAATTGTAGAGCCCTGGGATAGGGATAGGGATAAAAGAGGCGGCCACAAGGCCTACTGCACCTCGACCTGAATAGATCTATTGTGCTCTCCTGTTATTTATAACTCGCTGGCCAGCTATTGCTGCTTTGCCAGCGGTTCCTTGGTGTAGGATCTTGCTTGTGGTTTTTCTTGTCCTAGTTGCAAGAAGCTGTACCTACATAGACCTTCACAGAAACATAAAATGTGTTCTGCGGTCTGCTCCTCTTCCTGGCAGTATCTGCACAGTGTTTCTTCTGTCTGTATTCCTATCCTTTGCATGGGCTTTCTTAAGTGGCAGTGCCCTGTCAGGAGTCCAACCTGAATCCTGGTTCGGTTGCTCTTCCAGTAATTCTTTTGTAAGTTTTGCGGATTGTCCTTCTATGAATCTCTTCGCGTGCCTATAGTATTGTTCCACCAGTTTTTGGACTCATTAAGGATCCATTTTAAGATGTATCCTCTCTTGTGGTAGGCTGCTATGGTTCTGGGCCCATAGACCTTTTCGTTGCCTCTATGCCCGAATGACCAGGGACCCATGCCAGGGTCAGGTCATTAGGGTCGCTGACTTCCGTCCGGGCCTCCATGCATTTCCAAACATTAGAGCCTGAAGAAGGCTTAATAAAAGCTTGGCAAAATACAACAGTATTCATTTTGGACCATATCCCTGATCCTCAAACGAAACATCGTCATATCCTCGATGGTCGATAAATCTCTGTTTGATAAAGGATATAATCCTTTATTTTAGTGTTAAAGGATTAGTATCACTCTATAAAGGTAAACAACTAGTTACTAATTTTGGGTTTACGCTTTTGTCTTTGAGTAAATGTGTGTAAGTGGGTCTTGAGTAAACGCTAATATATTCTCTCTTTCTATAAATTTTGTATAGCGGTTTGACTTTCCATTTATACATAATTTTGAATCTTGTCGGTTTATTGTGAGTAGAATTATAAAAAAAGAGGCAGTTCTTTTTTCTAAAATAAAGTTAATTCATTCAAACGCATCGATATCCTCCTTTGCTGTAGTTGATTTTTTTTTAAAAATGACAGATAGGAAAAGGGTGTGAATAATTAACTATTTAATTTTAATCTGGCATCGTTTCTACTCATTCTTTTAAAATATCTTAAAGCTTAATTTACATCCTCATAATAATCATTTTCTAGTTCAAATCAGACGCCCTCTGACCCGATTATAACATCCTTTTTCCATCTGCCTTCATTTGGGGGAGTGTTTAACATGTGGCCCGAGCCGAAATTTTAATCAGTGAAATATCGAATAGATAGCGGGAAAGAGGACCTTTGGATTTGAGATAAAGCTATCCCTCCGGCCCTTAATATCGGACAAGAGGCTCGTATTAAGGGCACTTGGTGTAATAATATGTCACGTAGGGCGGCGGCGGGGTGATGTTCAAAGGAACTACCGAGTTTGGAAATTCGCCGAGGCTGGACAAAGGCCTAGAAATCTCTTTCGTACCTTGACGTTCTTCTTTGACAGCCAAAGGTACTGGAAAAGCCAAAACAAAATACCTTTGTTCAGGGCAAAACCTTTTTTCTCCTTAAAGTTAGATAGATATAGATCAAAACTTATTATCGTTGAATAAATAACCTTTTATTCCAAAACAGTAAAATAAATCAAAGGAAATACTCTTATTTTCTAGAGTTTTTCCATTAGTAATACAATAATAAAAACAGGTAGTTTAATCGTTTCCATCTTGATTTGTCTATCATTACTGTAATGGTCCGTTAGACGCTTTTAACATGAAGCATCTTCAGCTGTTAATCAGAGTTAAAAACATCGGAGGCAAAGTGTCGACTCCTTTAGAACGAAGGATAAATTTTAAAAAATCTTTTCTCACCCTACTTATAACCCTGACGGATCGTTGAAATGGCGCGACTATCTCTGATGTTTACATACAGTCCTATTGTAGTTTTTGTTTATCCATAGTTTGAGTTATAAGCAGAATGAGACAGGACACCTATTCTACTACGCGAATATTATAAACAGATACTGGAAACATGCCTCCTTGGCCCTAAGTATTTTTGTTGATTGTCAGGGTTATAAGCAGGGAAAGGCTAGCTACGAATCCTTCCATTAACAAGTACGTCGGTTGTGTCAAATGCAACCGATGAACGGAAATATTGTTCTCACAGTGCCTATACCCTACCTAACATTGATTATGTTGAAATGCCGAAACCCAATCAAAAAGAACCAGTAAAATAGCAAACTACCATAAAAGATTAGGAAGAAAAATGTTAATTTCAAGAATCAGCAGTATCAATCGCTTAGAAAGTTTGTCCGTTATCGCAGACTTTGAACGAGAGGCATGTTGTAGTTTTTGTCCATCCCTTGTTGAGGCGAGGTACTGGAGAGTATTTCGCGTGCTTATATCCCTGACGAAGTGATGAAGATTGCCGAAAATTGTCAGACGAAATTAGAGGTTAATTATCCGTTATTGTCAATCGTCTAGACTATCCTTGGTCTGCCTATTATGTCTGATTTTGGTTTAGACTGCACTTGCTGATCTTTTTGGTTGGTCAAGGTTATAAGCAGGATGAGGGTCAGACTTTTTCCATTTATATGGGCGTCGCCTGGGTGAGATTCACAAAAACAGAAAAGTTGCCTTGTCCTCAACATTGACCAATTTCTAAAATGGAGACAGACCGTAAGGAAACCTCACCTTGCAAATTTGGATAAAACTAATAATTTCAATAATTAACGTTATCATTAGAATATAGCGTTTGTTAACGCTGATTTTGACTAAGAGTTCTGTTATTGCACGTGTATATAGTGTTGAGGTTATAAGCAGGGTGAGGCAAGGTACCGATTCTACTAAAGTACATTGTTATCTTATTCAGAAAAACAGACATACGATTTATTTTTACTTTTCAAAGTCGTTAATTTGTTATGTGGCTGTTATGGTTCACTGGAGGTGAAATAGCCCTCGTTTCTAATAGTTGTGTAACGTTAGTAACAATTCATTATATTTCCGATAGTCCGATTGACCAAATAACTTCTTTCAATTAATTAATCTTTATGTAAGGTATTGGTTGAAAAGAAAAAGTCAGTGACACGAGCGGGATTCGAACCCACGACCTCCTCTACCACTTGAGCTATATGAAAAAGTGACTGAAATGAATCTGAATCTGAATGAAAAATTTCAAGACTTCACTAAAGCTTTCCGTGGCCACTTCATTTGTCGCCGAGAATCGAAATATATTTACACGACATTTGAAAAATGGCAAAAAGAAGGGAAAATTCGTAAGGTAGTTTGAGGTGGGAAGTTGGTGTCCGAGTGGATCGAAATGATAGAGGAACAGCGTATCTAGCCGAAGGTCGTGGGTTCGAATCCCGCTCGTGACAATAACTTTTTCATTTCAACCAATACCTTACATAAAGATTAATTAATTGAAATTAGTAACAATACTAAAAACTCAAACGATTAAATTATTCTAAAAGAAATTACTTGCACATTGGAGTTATATTCCTGTCAATATTTATAAAGCATAGAAGGCTTGAACGTGGCATGCTAATTATGAATGCATTAACGGTTTTTATTACCGTTATCGTAGGTTTAAGGATCACGTCCGACTCGGTAATAAAATATTGCAAAACCAAAAGGAAACCAGTTAGTTTAAAATAAATCATGCAATTTGGTGTTTTACATGGCAATTAGAGGTTACTGAAAAATATATGTATTCATAAGTGAGTGCCAGTTAATTATTACAAAGTTGCAAACAAGAGACAGAACGGAATTATACACGGAGTTAAAATTTAATTTAATTTGCTCGGTAGAAAGGTGGAAATCCTTATGGATTTGTCTTATCCTCAATTGTAACAGCCCCAGTTATTGCGTTGATGACGTAGAGCAGCTTAATTTATGTGCTGTTAAAAAAAAAAGTTAAATGTTTAAACCCGCCCTGTAACATTTTCCACTATTAGAAAGTAGGACGTCCGATGAACCAGTTAGCCCATTCACT
Organism: Cimex lectularius; assembly: GCF_000648675.2. Taxonomy (NCBI): domain Eukaryota; kingdom Metazoa; phylum Arthropoda; class Insecta; order Hemiptera; family Cimicidae; genus Cimex; species Cimex lectularius. Next base: position 1,425,692 of record NW_019392681.1, on the reverse strand, counting down.
GGAAAACTTGACCATATTCCAGGAAGGTGAGTTCCTCCCGCTTTGGAACGTAAATCAAGTCCCATTCTATGTAAATAAGATCCTACATCCGTTCCACACAGATCGACGCCTGGCCGTACATAACAACAGATACACGCCCGGATTCGATAACTAGCACTTTTTTTTCTTCTCCTTCTTTTAATTTTTTCAACCTTAAGCCGTGTCCGACGGTAATTCAACGGCCGTACAACTTGTGTGCCGTCGCCTCTTGAATAACTGATTGTGTAGGCTCTCTTTGATGAATCTATCTGTGCACATGTACACTTAACCATGAACAAAACAAGTACAAAAATCCTACAACTTTTATTTTTGACTCTTCACGGTAATGAAAAATCTATGATCAAACTAAATCTGGAATATATTTAAAACGTTCTGAAAATGTTACAAACACAAAATCGGAATGGAATAAAAAGACTGAAAAAACTTGATTTATTCTAAATGAGAAGGGAATAAAATCTCTGACAGTAAAACAGAATGCTTAATTATCTAGCCTCATAGACTTTTATACACAACTTTTGGTGGGCTTACGACCTTTTCACATACATGTTCGATTTTTAAATATGTAATTTTCTGCATGTTTTACTATTAACATTATTATGGATATATTGTGATGTAAAAAGTCTATATGTACGGTTCATTCAAAGTTAGTAAGAGAGAAAAGCTTCTTTGTGTGTGTGTGTGTGTGTGTGTGTGTGTGTGTGTGTGTGTGTGTGTGTGTGCGTGTGTGTGTGTGCGTGTGTGTGTGACAGCGAGACAGAAAAAGAGAGCGTGAGAGAAGAGAAAGAAGATACAGAAGGAGACAGAAAGAGAGAGAGAAAGAGCAAGCAAGAGAGAAAACGAGAGAGGGCAAGAGAGAGAGAGGGACAGAGGGAGAGAGAACGAGAGAACAAGCAAGGAAGAGAGAGAGAAAGAGATAGCAAGCAAGGGAGAAAACGAGAGAGAGAGCAGGAGAAAGAGAGAGAGATAGGGAACGAGAGAACAAGAAAGGAAGAGAGAGAGAAAGAGATAGCAAGCAAGGGAGAAAACGAGAGAGAGAGCAGGAGAAAGAGAGAGAGATAGGGAACGAGAGAACAAGAAAGGAAGAGAGAGAGAAAGAGATAGCAAGCAAGAGAGAAAACGAGAGAGAGCAAGAAAGAGAGAGAGAGAGAACGAGAGAGCAAACAAGGAAGAGAAAGAAAAAGAGAGAGAGAAAGAGAACGAGGGAACAAGCAAGGAAGAGAGAAAGAGATAGCAAGCAAGAGAGAAAACGAGAGAGCAAGGGGGAGTGAAAACGAGAGAGAGAGAGAGAGAACGAGAGAACAAGCAGGGAAGAGAGAAAGAGATAGCAAGCAAGAGATAGAACGAGAGAGCAAGCAAGGAAGAGAAAGAAAAAGAGAGAGAGAAAGAGAACGAGAGAGCAAGACAGGAAGAGAAAGAAAAAGAGAGAGAGAAAGAGAAAGAGTGAGAGCGAGCATGCGAAAGAGGAAATAAATTTTATTATAACCTGGGGACAAGTTCTTTTAAGCACAACTGGAAGAGAGAGAAAGAAAGAGAGAGAGTGAGATGGAGTAAGTGAGTGAGAGCTGAAACAAGAAAGTGAGGGACTGAGAAACAGTACTAAAACATAAGAAAAGAGAAAGTGCGACAAGAGGGGTGAAGAAGAAGAAGTAAAAGTAAAAGTAAAAAAGAAGTTCTCAGTAAAAGAGGAAAATACAATATTATTTTCCAAAATGTACTTTTCTATTTTTAAAATATCTGTGATGGATTGTTGGTGTTCACGCGCTTGCTGGAATTTACGTTAGGATTTACTCGATGCCGTATGATAAGCGATTTGAGTGTATGATTGATCGCCTGTTCAGGCTGATAGGTCGTTTCGTGCCTGAAAGTTGTTCTCATGGAAAATTGAACCGATAAAAGATGAAACGTCTGATAAAGGAGAGCAATTTTCACGGCAGATCATCATTCTATAATTATAAAAATAAATGAAAAAGTTTCATATTTTAATTGTTGTGAGGTATTTGTATTGTCTTCATCAAAAAATATGAACCTTAATGTCTCAATTTAGCCGTATTTGTTCCTTACTAATTTGAAACAAACAGTCGATTAATTAACAAGCAGTTGACGTGAATAATCTTCTTACGGAGTCTAAAGTTAAACATCCATTTTACTTGATTTGTGTACAACAGGAATTTAATTTCTCACTTATAATAAGGAGAATGTATTTGTATATTATTTTTCATAAAATGATCATTGTTAAAATTGTTCAAATTTGCATGACAAAGTATGAGTCGCAAAAGGGATATTGTTTGAAATTTATTTGACCCTCCTGCGTAATAAATAAGAAGAGAATATTGAGAAGAGGGAAATAGATTCTCCTCAAAGCCAGGACATTAATCTCATCGAAAATTTATGGGATTACCTAGATACGAAATAAGCCGAGCACCCTAGGCCTCTCTAAAGGTTTCTCCTACAAAAAATCGTTAAACGATGTCACAATGTTAAACAAGCTAAAATATTAAAAAGTTTTATGTACTTTGGTAATTGTAGAAATTCTTTAGTTCGAAAACCTATCAAAAATTTTTATTTACAGCCTAACTGTGGGTAAAGTACAGATGTTGCCAAAATACGTATTATTTATCAATTATTGCTATGAGACAATTTACGTTGTAAGCAGTAATAATTAAACTGTTTTTGGTTTGTCCTAGATTATTTTTTTCTGGCCGGCTAGGTACCGCTAGGGCTATGCTTGGGACCTTCCATTTTTGTTGAAACTTCGGCCACTACATTATTCATCCTAAATGGCACTTCCACACGTGCTGAAAAGGCTTCGCAACCATCTTGATACGTCCATACGTATATTGGGCCTAACCTAAGTTTGGCAGGTCTTAGGACACTGTGGATCCACCGTCATTCCTGCTAATAAATACATTCACGTTATTAAAAAGATTCACACTATCTTGAAACTTCATACTTATACATAAGTATGTTCATACAAGTAAAAATTTATGAGACACCGGTGTTTTACGACGGTGTCTCGTCCACAATTACCAAAAAAAGATATACATATATAAAACTAACATAGGCTGGTGGGTCCGCAAGGTACTGTATATTCCTCCACAGGACCACCTACATATACATAAAAAATTCAATCTAATAAATACATTCGTATGATTTGTACAGATAAAATTTGATCTGTAATATAATTAATCTGTAATTTATCTGTAATAAAAATATTTCATATTACGACCTCTTTCATTTTAAACTCAATTTCCCGCCCCCCCAAAAAAAACTAGCCTAATTTGGTGATGGTGGAAGTATTATTTTATATATATATAACTATTTTAAATATTTCTTTTAGGGTTTCCTAGCACAATTCACCCATATTTTACGGATAAACTAAACATAACAGTTTATGATTTTTGCTAGGCAAATTATTATTTCATAATTTTTTTTGCATTTGTGCTAGAAAACTCTAAAAAATGTATAAAATAATAATTAAGTATAAACCAAGAACAGAAGAATATAATTGAAAAGTGCCAGAAAACCCCCAAAAAATATACATACACGTATGTATGGACATAAAATAATAATTTATCCTAGCATAAACTAAAAACGGATTATTAGTAAAATATTGACGAAGAAAGCGAGAAAATCCTAAAATATATATAATAATTTGACCCAGCATAAACTAAGAACAGTTTGTTGGTAAAAATATAGGTGAAGTATGCTAGAAAATTCTAAAAAATGTATAAAATAATAATTAAGCAAAAACGAAGTACAGAATAATATAAGTGAAAAGTGCCAGAAAACCCCCAAAAAATATACATACACGTATGTATGTACATAAAATAATAATTTATCCTAGCATAAACTAAGAACAGCTTATTAGTAAAATATTGATGAAAAAAGCGAGAAAACCCTAAAATATATAAATAATAATTTGACCTAACATAAACTAAGAACAGTTTATTAGTAAAATATAGGTGAAATGTGATAGAAAACCATTTAAACAAATTATATAAAGTAATAATTTTCTTATGGTTATCAATTCCATAATCATGAAACCCCATTATTTGCGTGTGTAAACTCTCCCACTAATTAATTGTGCGCCTCAATTAATTGTAAAATACAGCATGGAATCTACTTTATTAATTAAAAAAACGTGATAAATGTACTTTTGTAATTTTGCATTTGTAAATTTAAAGGGGACGACTTTACCAAGATAATTTACGTTTGTTTTTCCTTTGGTTTGGGACCGAATCAATAAGCCCTTAAACCCTAAGAAAATGAAAATGAAACGAACCTCTATTTACCCTGGAGTCACGAGAAAGGGAAAAAACACTTTTCCGTCCTGTGTAAGCAAATCTGGGCCAGGAGACCCTTGAACCGTACTTCCTCGACGGCACAAAGATCTATCTAAACTCGGCGTAAAAACTTTCAACTTAAGACAGAAAAATGACGCTTTTACAACCCGGTTGATTAATAGAATATGTTAGAAAGGGCGAAAAGACGGTGAAATCGGCCGAATCCGTGACGCCGCCGACCCGGGACGCGGCGTGAATACAAAAGCATCCGGAATTAAAAAGCCCAACGGCCGAAGGCTCAAGTCACTTTTTATCACCTATTAAAGCACACAATGTAGCGGGACTGTACGCAAAGTGTTGGCGGAATTTATTTGTAAATACGAGCCTGGTATTGACGCAGACGAGAGGCAGACAGCGATAAGGGGACATGTGCCCTTACGAGATACCAAAAAAGAACTTAAAAGCCACTCTTGGGGGAACAAGGTCATCTTGAAATTCCAATTAATGCTCGAGTGCTACTTTTAGATTAAGAAGTTTAAAAAATGTAATTTAACCCTGAAGACGACATCAGCCCTTAAAAGATATCCTTAGAAAACACGTATGACTTGATTTTACCGATCTTCAAACATCTGGTGAATCCTTCAATAAAGCATGAAAGCTTTTAAAGATACGATGAACTTATCCTAGTGGTTTTTTATAAATCTCAACTAACAGATAATATTCATTCTCTATTATTTTACGAACCGATACATATATTTTTTACACTGTCGACCATTCTTTTTGTTGTCAAGATGAATCAAACTATGCTAAGCATGTTTGCCTGGCTTAATGCTGTTATATTTACGAATAGGGAAATGTCTAATCCGGCTCTTAGAAAAATATTTGTCTTGTGCGGTTTTGATTGAGCGTTCCGGATTAAAAAAGATTAGAAGCGGTTTGAAAGGATAAAGGTGGTTTCTGACTAGGAGGGTACAATCTAGGAGAGAGGACAAACAGATTTCGTAAACTTTAGAAGTCAATAAGATATTAAAAATATATGGACGTTTACATCACGATTCCTTCAAAAGAAAAAATCTAGTCGTTGAAGAGGGTGATGAATTTGCTTCCACGACACCCGCATTATATCCCAGACATGGCCCCTGCAACTACCACTCCCCTTAAGAATAATGATTTATTCACGTTTGGGAAAAACGTAAAACGTTTCATACATTTGAAAAAACAAATAGAGAAGCCGTTGTTGATTTAAAAAGTAATGAGAAAAGGATTCATCAAGGAATTGTGTTTCTACTGCACCAACACTACAGTCCTGAATAGTCTTCTTCGGTCACCCATCCCTTTTAAGCAATAACCCATTTACTTAAGAGGAAAAGTTACATCTATTTAAATATTGAAAACTGGAGAGGAAGATTATTTTCAAAAGATACTCAAGGGCAGGAGTCATCAGAAAACAGTGTTTATTTATTATTATGGTTTTACGAGGGTTCGCACAGCAGAGGTTATAATCAACCCCCGGGGTGCCGGTGTTTATGAAAAACAGCCCATTTGTAAGTATGTCGGGTGCAATGCAGGCCCGCTGGATTCGAACCAGGGACCTTTACCTTCAGTGATGAACGCTGGGTCAAGCCTAATCCGATGTGGCCACCGACGCCCCCAGAAAACAGTGTTTCTACTAAACCCAACAATACCAGGTTCATTCAAGCTTATCGCTTACTGGCCTTTTTCCTTAAAGGAAATTGCACCATTTATGTGAAGAAGTTAAAACAAATCGACGACAAGAAGTTGTTCTGAGGGAATTAAGCTTCTATCGCACATTCAGATTACCACCTTTCAGGGGGCCCACTTCTTCAATAAAAATTCGTTTAATCCATTTGAAGGCGTAAAAATTACAATAGAGAACTATTTCCAGTCAAAATCTGTGTACTGTGACACCAGAGAATTGGAGCACTATTTCACCCACCCCATTCTTGTCTTTGGTCCATCAGACAACTATCTATTACGAATCCTGCATTACTTTTTTTTATAAAAACGTTTTAGACATCAAAAGATTTAAAAACAAAGTAGAATACTTTTTCAATAAAATTCAAAGTAGTGGCCCCCCTCAATTTTTACCTTGCTTCAATAGATAATACGTTTTACCAGCTTTCGCATAACCTTTGTAAAATAAAAATGTTAGACACTATGGAAGATGTAAAAACAGTTTTGAAAAATTGTTTCAATCAACATAAAAGTAGAAGTACCACCAGCTTTAACCATACCCCAATTACAGTTCTGACCTTGCTACTTTAGACCAACACCTGTTAAAACCACGGATATTTATCCTCAAGGAGAAACTGTTTCATCTATTTGGAGAGATAAAAACAGTAAAAGAAGCCTTTTGAGATTAAAATCCAGCTAGACATGGGAATTGATAATCTACTGAAGCTCACACTACTGGCCTTGCTCCTTGACACTATAGTATCTAAAGAATAAATACTTTCTTAAATAAACACCATTTCATACACTTAAAGATTAGTAGAAAACTTTTACAGTTCACACGAAGGGGTGGTACCACCAGGGGATTGAGGATCTACCACACCCCCATCACAGTCCTGACCTAGCTAACTCAGACTACCACCACTTTGAAGCACGAGCTCACTTCCTTAAGGCGAAACGATTTCTTAAATTTGAAAATGGAAAAAAATGGAAAAGAAACTGCTTAAGATCAAAAGCCAAGGATGTGGTATGTCAAAAAAATAGATTTCTACTTTACCTTGATTTTACATAACAATTGGTTTCTACTAGTGTCCTGACCTTGCTTCTCCATGCTACTGCATCTTAATAAAAATATTTGCCAAATACCTTAAGGCGAAACCATTTCTTAATTATTTTAAACCATACTAACTCCAATTGGAAAAGAAACTTTTTATATAAAAAAATACAAGGAGTAATACGACAAGGGAATTGATTTCTATAGCGCCCAACTACCGTCCCTTCATTGCCTAATTTCCTAAGGAAAACTGATCAACAGAATATTGACATTACCTGAATGGGTTCTTTGGAGGCTGGAAGATGCGAAACTGTGTCTTCTGTGGTTTGTGTTGTTCTGAGAGACGTTGTAGTAAGCCGCTGTGCCTCTTCCGAGTACGACCCTCTCATGGTCGCTGGATCGCCTCATCCACTTTCGCTCTTCTGGTGCCATGTCGATAGCCCTCGGGCCTCCCTGGCATAATTCTTCGGCGTCATTTCCCAAACGAAAATACGACGGGTTGTCTGTAAAAAGAAGGTTGATTTAAGTTAATCCTTTGATATACTTTGAAACCAACTAGAAACATAGTTCAGATGGACCATTTGATTAATGCTTAGTATCGTTTTATTTCAAATTTAATTTATTTTTTGTGGAAAAAAACGGAAAAAAGTCGTCCGACCAGGAGGACCAGTTAGAACAAGGTTAGAACACGAGGCCATCGTCGTTTTAGTGGATGATAAGTGGTCATTGAGGAAAAAGCTTGGGCTAGTGGTTTGGGTGAAGGAGTAGGGTGGAGTGGAAATTGAGGAAGCTAGGATCAGATACTTCACGAATAGGATTTTAAGATCTTGACGGATTGGTGACGTAAAAGGAAGGGTTGAGGATACATCGAAAACGTTAGATTAAGAGGTTTGGATTCGTTGTAGGTTGGAAGATTTCCCCGATCCCAACAGTTCGACCCCGTAAGCCCAATGATGAGTGTTTTATAAGCGGTTTGTTTATTATGTTTGCTTACAATTAGTGTTCATTTTGGTAGGTGTCTTCTTGTCTTTTTTGCTTCAGCCTGGTTTGCCTCCGAGTACACCAGTTGATAATGAGGCTCAGATATTTTTGGATTATATCTGAGGCTAGGATAGGATTGGAATGTGTAGGTAGGATTACGGTGAAGTCCGCGGGTTGTGAGTCGTGCGTTTGGACGTGTAGATGGGTAAAAGATTAGACCTAGGATACTTCCTTGTGGAACGCCAGTTTTAATTGACGTGAGGGGTGAAAAATCGGTGCCGATTCTTACGTTAAACCATCGATCCGAGAGGACTTCGGAATGAGATAGAAGGAGTTTGTTTAGAAGTTACAATAAATTAAGGTTTTTAGATGAGATGAAAAAAGCTAATGGCACGAGAGGGATTCGAACCCACGACCTTCGGCTTGATACGTCGCTGCTCTACCACCTGAGCTATCGTGACCTCGATCCACTCGGACATCAACTCCCCATCTCAACCCCACCTTATGAGTTTTCCCTCCTTTTGCCATTTTTCAAATGTCGTGTAATCGGTTTGGATTCTCGACGACAATTGAAATGGCGACGGAGAGCTTTAGTGAAGTGTACTTCATGTTAATTCATTAAATTCACTAATTTCGTGGTCCGCTTGACCAATTAATACTTTACAATAAATTAAGGTTTTTAGTTGAGATGAAAAAAGCTAATGGCACGAGAGGGATTCGAACCCACGACCTTCGGCTTGATACGCCGCTGCTCTACCACCTCGATCCACTCGGACACCAACTCCCCATCTCAACCCCCCTCATTAGAAGTCCGGGGTGGTTTGACATTAAATCGCCCGTCCGTTATTGTTTATGTGAGAGTTAACAAATACACAGACCAATTAGAAGAAACACATCGAAGTTCGCAATAAAAACATTGATTTATCTCTAAAGTTTCTGTTTCAATGAAACGAGAAGGTTTGTTATCTTTGTATTAACCGAAATCAATGTTTATGCACATTGTGTTTCAACTGGGCTTATTCAACATGACTGATCAAAAATAAACCAATTTATTATTCAGTAGCCTGTATAGTTTGATTAATTTAAGTTGAATTTTGAGTTTAAACTGTTTTATTTGTTATTGTCACGATATAATGACTGCTTTTGTCTCATTGGATTGTTTGCTATAGTGAAAATTGTATTCAACATGTTCCATTTTATAAAAAAGAAGCTACTACCATACGTTTCTGTAGAATGCCATTAACACGAGCAAACGTTACAAACAACATTTACAGGTTTTAGAAAGAGGAATTTTAACTTCTGTTTATACGGATCGGGTTAAAAAAAATTTCTTTATGTTATCCACGCCTCGGATTTGAAAGAGGGTGAAAATTTATTATTGTTCGTTCCTCCTCTAATGGAACTCGGCCAATGTTTATAGTTTTAAATGGTATAACTTAGCCGTCGCCTTGTCTGTAATGTAACGCCGAGTGACAACACCAAATTTTCGAATAACTAACCCGTGTTCATTATTCGTATTTTTAAAAAGAAGCAGACAAGAAATATTTTAATCTAATATCCTTTTTCACCCTGTTTGACTAAATATAAGCTTCGACTTGACTGACTATAACTTTTTAACAAGAAAATCAAAATCTGGGCATTTTAAAAAATAGATAACCTCTATATAAATTAATCTTGATTATATGGTAAGCTTAATGATGTTTGCGTTACCGCCGAATAGTTGCTGCAGCAGACAGATTAGGCCCTCGGAGGACCTGGCTCCAGAAGAAGGGTCATTTGAGTATCTGGCCCTCGGAGGACCTGGCTCCAGAAGAAGGGTCATTTGAGTATCTGGCCCTCGGAGGACCTGGCTCCAGAAGAAGGGTCATTTGAGTATCTGGCCCTCGGAGGACCTGGCTCCAGAAGAAGGGTCATTTGAGTATCTGGCCCTCGGAGGACCTGGCTCCAGAAGAAGGGTCATTTGAGTATCTGGCCCTCGGAGGACCTGGCTCCAGAAGAAGGGTCATTTGAGTATCTGGCCCTCGGAGGACCTGGCTCCAGAAGAAGGGTCATTTGAGTATCTGGCCCTCGGAGGACCTGGCTCCAGAAGAAGGGTCATTTGAGTATCTGGCCCTCGGAGGACCTGGCTCCAGAAGAAGGTTCATTTGAGTATCTGGCCCTCGGAGGACCTGGCTCCAGAAGAAGGGTCATTTGAGTATCTGGGTCCCCTGTTCCGATTATTGGAGGAAAAATTTTATTATAACAATTTTATTGCATATGGTAATGATAGTTTTCGAGAAACTCCACCACCCTAACTGAGTGAATTGTAAACAAATAAAAATGTACTGTAGGGGTGTGAATGGATTTGGGATCTGATTGCGTTGGGGGTTAAAATGATGGACCCTGGAGCCCCACCTCGGTAGCTAGACGGGCCAAGATCGAAGTTTGACTCCGAACTGCCAACAGCCGGGGTGGGTGATTCTGGAGGCCTTCCGGTAATTTATTGTAAATTACACAAGCTTGAATTGCCGTTGGACTGCGAGAAATGATAGGCTCAACTCTATACATCGTGTGCAGATTTGACTTATATAAAATCATTAATTAGTAATATATCATGAGTGGGTACAATATAAATAAAATTGTTCTTACTAAAAACATTGAATTTTTTATAATCTCCCAAACCTAACACTGAGAATGTCAAAATGAAACTCGTCTGTTGCAGAGTGGATTGCCAGACCAGAATAGTCATTATCGACAAATTTTAAAAAATATTATTATTTTTTATTATAACTGCATTGGTTTGATTTAATAAGTAAAGCTCATAACTTATAAATAATACCATGGAAACATAAACAATAACCATCCAGTCATGGAAGCCGTTACGAGATTGAGAAGGCCTGGGATATCTGGTTGGGGATCACATACTGCAGTGACGTGTTGAGCGAAGAGTTAGCGTTTGTCGTCATCGGGTTTGGCCAAACATCCATCAACCCGTTGGATTTTGTCTTTCTCAATCCAGGTCCGTCGGAATTCTTCCTTGAGACTGCCCCAACCCTTGGTTACAAAATAATGGTGCAGCCTTGAGGGCGTGGCAACCTCACTAAAGCACAAGCTGGATTCGTGTCGGCCTTAAGGTCGGCAGGGGACGGCGGGTGCTTTATCAGAGGCACACGAGGTTTAGGGTACCAGATCCTGTCTGCATAGACGGGGAGGGTGCATAACCATCTGTACTACGGGGTAGCAGAAATATTCCAAAGTTCAGCCCTGCCACAATGGGAATGGACTCGTAGTGGTTAGTGGTGATGCTCTTAGCGGGAACAGAGAAGAGGCTGTTCTTCTATCTGTGACCTCCGCCCAAGCACTTACGTATGACCTTCGTTGCAACCCCGTCCTCACGGGAGACGAAGGATCGGACCATCGAAGCGTATAGCGTTGAGGACACTCAGACTATGCTGACGGAGTCCCTCGAATGCATGAGGAATGGCGGATGGGACGGATAGTGGTCGGTGGTGCCTACACGAATGGCGTCCTTTACCGAAGGCAGTCTCCGCTAGGGGTGGTTAGCAATTCCACTTTAAACAAAACCGCGGACCTGGGAGAGTGGCCTTCTCTACCTAGGGAGTGCTTGGGAGACCAGGCTGATACATTTCAGCAACTTAGGATAACCCTTTACGCGCGTCATACGGTCTGATGCTTACTGCATATCCTTCCACTCGGAATGGCCGGTATGGCGTTAAAGATCCTCATTGTCCTTTTCAGGACGAACGAATATTTGGGAACTTTATGCCTGATGGATTGTAAGGGATGAATTGTTGTAGTGCAGTTCGTTGGACAGCTTTCTAGTTAAACGATTGAATATTCTTTTGTCGCAAAGGTTCAACTATGATGCCATATTGCCAAATTTCAAATATTATTGTTAGTATTCAACTTCTAATTTTTTAGTGTAATTTAATTCTGATAATGTAGTTTATTTCATTTGTTTTGTTGTAATTTTAAATCGACATAGCTAATACAATTACACTACAAGATCCAATTCTTCATCCTTTAAATAAAACGAGGAACAACCGCTTGACATTTTCAGTATAGAGGGAAAACGGATTTGACTTTACAATTAGATCGATTTGTGCAAATTAAACCAGTTTAATTAAGAATTTAATTATCTCATGACTGAACAAACAGACTGTTACCGTTAGATAGAATCATTCGCTTATAATAAACTAATTAAATCTAATTTTTTAAGCTGAAGATCGGTTGGTGTGAAAAAGGAATAGTTTATGAAGGAGGGGATGATTGATACAAATGATAAACTGATGGAGGTTTGTACCAATGGGGATAATTTGTATAACAAAAATTCTTATGGAGTGTTATACGAATTAAGCTGTAAAAATTTGTCAGTTAAAAAGATTCCTGCAGATTATATATTTAAATTGACGATAGGGAAATAATAAGACAGACAAACCGACCTGTGTTCCAACGACTTGCCAGTAGTAACGTCTCATTCTTAAATAATTAAGAGTTATTATTTCAAGGGGTTTTTTCTGGACGATCCTTAACGAATTGCATTTTCTCCGTAGATTCGCCGCGTCTTTCGGAGGTTGTGAAACTCAGGCGAACATAAAGAGACAATAGTTTAAAAATAGAAGTTGCTCTCTTGTAAAAAAAAAAGGGGGAGATAAATAAAATAAAGCCGAGGGTATTTTGCAAATGTCGAGATGGCACACTTGTTGCTCTCTCCCATGGTTAATAAAAACAGAAAACTTTACCGGATGATTGTCGTGATGGAGCAGTCGCACCCGGCTGCCTGGCCCGGGTTGATCGATCAATTCCAGATTTGTCTAACCTTCTACGCAGCGCCCGGTCTCGCTTTTTATTCAAGAACGTTTAAAAGTTTACAATGGGGAAAACGTACATAATTTTCAACTGAGTCATCTAAGAGGTACCACCCTCGTTCTAGATGATGAAGACAATCCCATTGTTCCGAAATGAGGGAGAAGTGGAACATTATGTACTTATCATATTTAAGTATCTTTGATATATTTGCTAAAGTTAGTTATCATGGATTTAGAGGTAAATGAACAATTTTGCAATTACATCGACTATATTCTAAATGAATACATATCGCCAAGATCCAATCCAAAAAACTTCGAAAAACTTAATCATCACACGAAAAATATATTAGAATTTAATTTTAAATATTACTCGTTAATCTAGGATTGATAATAATTATAATTATTCTTTCAATGTAAGGTCTTGGTTGAGATAAAAAGTCAATGCCACGAATGGGATTCGAACCCACGACCTTCGGCTAAATACGCCGCTACTCTACCACTTGTTGAGACGGAGGGTTTGTGTCCGAATGGATCGAAGTATAGCTCAAGTGGTAGAGCAGCGGCATATTTAGCCGAAGATCGTGGGTTCGAATCCCTCTAGTGACACTGACTTTTTTTATCCCAACCAAGACCTTCTGTTGAAAGAATAATTAATTGAAAGATGTAACTTGGTTAATTGACCACTAAAACGTAAATGAATTAATAATTATAAATGTTTTCGTCAATTCATTTGTTACGCGATTTTATAAGTAGTGGCTAAATTGAAAAATGTAATCGGTTTTCACAAATTGTAGCTAAGGATTGGTTTGGCAAGTTTTCCTGATTCTGGCCTTCACCGAAAGAGGTGTGAGTTATAGACGCAAGTATTTATAAAAAGTACGTTTTCAAAAAGCGATGCTCTTATTTTGGCTCTAGTTTGTGGTTTCGTAATAACATCGCGTTCCTATCAAATAAATAATCAACACCCACACACACGTGTACATGCATAAACGTTAGAAGAAATGTTACGCTTTTTATGGTCGTAAATGTTCAACAACCACCAAATTCAGACCATCGCAATTGCGCGATTTGTTAAATATTTACATTTCGTTCTTCAATGAAGGCCACGTCGTAAGTAATGAGAGCAGTGGCACAACTGGGACATTCTGCAAAATATAACAAGGGGAAAAAGTTTGGAATTTTTCACACATAAAAAAATACTGACAGAAAAGACACGGAAAGTGTTATCGAGTCACGATAAATACAAATAGAAAGGGTGACAGAGAAAAAGGGAATTAAAAATAAGCAGTGAAAAAGCAAGATAGATAATAGAAAGAGTGATAGAGTACGGAGTGAGAGAAACGAAATTGCGGGAGAGAGATGGAGAGAAAGAGCGAGAGACCAAGACAGAAAGAGAGGGGGAGAAAGAGAGTATTAATGAAAACCAGATAGATAAACTAATAGATATTCAGCAAATGATAAGTTGAGAGAGAATGAGAAGGAGAGAGAAATAGAAAAAGAGAGAGAGAGCGAGTGAGACATAAAGTGACAGACAGACTATAGAGATTCTGAGAAATGCCGATAGACAGAATAGACAAAGGAAGAAAGAAATTGTTGAAAAAAGATTGTAAAAAATTATAGAAATGAAAAGAGACCAAAATGAGGGAGATGTGAGAAAGGTAGATAAACAGATACAAAGAGAACAGAAAGGAAGATAGTTAAGTAATGAATAAATAGAAATAGACAGACCGAGAGGGTTAGCATGGATTCATTTCTAATTTGCAACTCAGTTTTCTATAACTGTATCAGATGTTAGGAATAATCAAAAGTGTTCCATACACCACACATACAGCAAACAAAAACTGAGTGAGTGTGTGTATGTGTAGAGGTGAGAGACAGAATACATTTAGGTAAAAGATAAATAGAAACAGAGTTAGCGAGAGGGATAGAATGTATGGTAGAAAATTTACAATCCAGTTGTTTTTCCATAACTTATTATTGTAGATAAAAAAATAGAAACAATGAATAATTTTCCACGCTAAAAATTGTACAAAAAAAATTATATGTTGCAGATAGATTGATATATAGATAAATAGACCGAGAAACAGACAAACAAACAGAGGCAGAAAGAGAGAGAGAAAAAAAGATACATGGACAGAGAGAGATAGAGAGAGCGAGAGAGAGAAACACAAAGAAAAAGAGAGACACAGACAGACAGAGAGAAAGAGAGAAAAAGAGAGAAAGAGATAGCAAGAGAGACAGAGAGAAAGAAAGAGAGAGACAGTCAAAGAGAAAGATACATGGAAAGAGAGAGAGAGAGAGAGAGAGAGAGAGAGAGAGAAAGCAAGAAAGACAGAGAGAAAGAAAGAGAGACAGAGAGAAAGAAAGAGAGAGAGAGAGAGACAGTCAAAGAGAAAGATACATAGAAAGAAAGAGAAAGAGATATATACACACAGCACACACACACACACAAAGAAAAAGAGAGAGACAGACAATCAGACAAATAGAAAGACACAGAGAAAGAGAGAGACAGATAGAGAGAAAGATACTGAGAAAGAGAGAGACAGATAGAGAAAGAGAGAGAGAGAGAGAGAGAAGGAGACAGACACAGAGAAAGAGAGAGAAAGAGAGAGAGAGACAAACAGACAGACACAGAGAAAGAGAGAGACAGACAGAGAGAAAGACACAGAGAAAGAAAGAGAGAGTTAGAGAGAGAGAGATACACACACATACACACAGGGAGAGAGAAAGGGAGAGAGAGAGCCAGAGAGAAAGAAAGAGAGAGAGACAGTCAAAGAAAAAAAGAAAGAGAGAGAGAAACACAAAGAAAAAGAGAGACACAGACAGACAGAAAGAGATAGCAAGAGAGACAGAGAGAAAGAAAGAAAGAGAGAGAGAGAGAGAGAGAGAGAGAGAGAGAGTCAAAGAGAAAGATACATAGAAAGAAAGGGAAAGAGATATATACACACATATATACACACACACACACACACAAAACACAACACAACACAATGTAACACACACACACACACACTAAGAAAAAGAGAAAGACAGACAATCAGACAAATAGAAAGACACAGAGAGAGAGACAGACAGACAGACACAGAGAAAGAGAAAGACAGACAGAGAGAAAGACACAGAGAGAGAAAGAAAGAAAGAGAGAGAGAGAGATACACACATACACACAGGGGGAGAGAAAGAGAGAATGAGCCAGAGCAGACAGTCATAAGACGTATTTTCATAATTACCTAATACTATAATAATATATTATTTTATGTCTTTGCTCATACCCAATATTCTTTACCATACCACGTGGGTTTTATTTCCTCCGTTTGTGCATTAATTTACAAGCGAATTCATATGCAAGCTATGTTATGTTGTTTATTATGTTGTTGTTTTTTTCATTACATTACATGAATTACATTTTACTTTTGTATTAAGTATATTGAGAAGTTATTTGGATATGCAAACAGATTTGTAAATAAATGACTTTTTTATTGTTAGTAGTAGTAATTTATGCTCAAAAAATGTTATTGAAAATTACATATAATACGATAAATATATTTTTCTTATTAGTAACAAAAAATGTTGTTTTATAACTGTTTAAATATAAAGATTGGAAAATGACTGTTTATCTTCATTCTAGGTAAAACCTGGGGGATGTTTTTCAATGCCCGTGAGAATTGGAAGAGTCCACGTCGCCCATAGTAAAACAAATCCACCGACGGTAATCTTTCATAATTAACCAATTTTCCACCTCCATGGTGTTAATCTTACGCGATATTAGCCCTGGGAGCAATTTATCTAGACGTGGGCGTTGTTGGAATTTTTTACCGTTTGGCCGATAGGACTTTTCCCTCCCACATACTCGGAAAGCACGACCGCCCTGGTGTTTGCGGCCGGCACACACATTATTTGAAGGGTGTGTCGGTTTTGTTTTAAATACCACCGACAGACGTTGTTTTTTTCATTTAGCATTTTCCCCTCCATTTGTTTTAAAGAGAAAATGTGCACTGGATTTATTATCGGGAGAGGACCCATGTCTAAACTCTATTGTTCAAAATGGGCCGGAGTTTCAAACGTAAACACACCATTAGCCCACTTGCGTACGAGCACACCTGAACAAAGGTCCTCTAACTGCGGAGTTCAATAGAACTTCAGGTTAAAATTGGCAATATTAATAGCAGACTGGGTGTTTTAAAGTTCAAAATTCCGAACAGAATTGTACAAAAAAATGAAGTGGCAACAGTTTGAAAGAAGTAGTGTAAAGTGATTAGACAACTCGTCTGCGACAACCGCGAAGGGTAGAGGGGTAGTTGGACGTTATCATGTAGACAGTAGTCCTGTATTTTTAAATAAAAAAAATAAAAACACGTTTTTCCGTTGAACCTTTAACTTAGGTTAACTGAGTTCGGTTAAACTTTAAATTATAACAAATGGAATTTTTTTTTATATTTGTTTATAACAGTATCAGCATACAGGGTGTTCGGCTACTCGTCATAGATACTTTGCAAGTAGTAGCACTTTTTCTGAGGTTTTTAAGGTTCCACGACCTTGCTTCAAATAAACAAAGATAACTCCAAAGCTCCAACTGTTTGGACAAATCCGTTGATACCATTTAAAACTACGTTAAATTTCCAACAAGATGTAATCAATACTAAACTTGTAAACCTTTGTTTTAGGAGCGAGAACCTTGGAAAAAAAAAAATATATTTTTTTTTTTTTTCAAAGTTGAAAAACATACTATGATCATTCTAAACTACTATTTCCAAACCTAGAGACCTCCGAATTTCAGAAAACGTACTCCATTTTATATCCTTTTTAGAGGTATAATTTCTTTTTTAATTACTTTTTTCAAATATGAAGAAATTTATGGAGGAAAGGAAAAAACCGTGGCTGACGGGTTGGCAAGGTGGAAAATTTAAAAAAAACTAAAAGAAATTTTGAATGAATTTGTTAAACATTTTTCGGGTTCGAAACCGAAATAGTGCAAGCTTTTACTTATTTACTTAATGCTTCTTAAGGAAACTTTTTTATGCCCCTAACTGTACCCTCATTTTCCTACACCTAGAGACTGGATGTAATACCCAGTGTACATACAAGTTGAAAATTCACCTGAATTCCATAAATATACAAAATATTCACAATGATATCCATAAATCCTCTGAAATAGGCTATTAGGCGAAACATTTTTTACCTTCGAGAGAGATTTAAAGAACAAGTTTTAAAAAAACTTCGATTCATCCGAGCATATGTTCAACTCATTGAATATTTCTGCAAGTGATATAAAACATGTCTTGTCTTTCATAAACGCAGCGTAAAAAAAATGCATAAATATATAAACACATTTTACGATGAAACAACAAAATTGTATTTAAGCAATCCCAAATTATCTTTATGCAGTCTCGCATTAATTTTTAAATGCAGAAGTGACAATTTAAATTTAAACAATGAAGCAAGGCGCGCAGTTAATCAAAATATTTGTTCAGTGTGCCACAGAGGAGAGGACGAGGGTGCTACACCACTTCTTATGCCCAGTCCAAGCCGAATTTAGGTTAACTTGCTTTGGAAAATCCATCTTTTCGCCAATGGAAGTAATTGGATTAACTTATGCAAATATTTAAATATGACAAAAAGATACAGGGATTTTTTAATAGCGGAGTTTAATTTAACATGTTTCGTTTTGATTTTAAGCTGCTGAAAAAATGAATAGGGATAAAAGAAAATAGAAAATACAAACAAATGTTAATCCTCATTTTAATAACGGATTTACTTAAGAAAAGTAAACATGAAGATTACTTATTTTGTAAACTAACACCTTTCTCGTCTATTCTTCATTTCAATCCAGTTGTACTCTCTTTAACCATGGAAAGACATCATCTTGAACCAGAAGTTCGCATTATTTTGTGAGAATGAGACATCGAGGTCACCGGCAAGTGGACGTCGCAGAGGCAGTTGGCGTATATCAGAGCATGGTCTCCCAGGCTTTAGCCCGATTCCGAGAGACTGGAAGTGCCATTAGGAGACCCGTTAATTAATCTCAGCGCATTGTGACGCTAAGGGAGGACAGAAATATTGCTGCAAGACAGAACCCTTTCCTAGTGCCCGCCAGATCCTAAATGAAGTACAAGAAATTTTGGCAAGGCCTTTATCAAGGGGGAGAAATAGGTCTTTGGGAAGGTCTCAGTTCGTATTCTTTGAGCTGACCTGCAGCAACAGCTCGGCACCAATAACTCAGGAGAATATGAAGCAGCGAGCGCCTAGAAGAGAACACCAATTGGAATGCTGTTATGTGAAAACAAGGGATTTCATTGGCAGGGATTTTCGATTTCTAGGTGACAATGACCTCACAGAGGCAGAGTTGTCATCCATGTTTAGAAAACCTAGGTATTTCCCATCTGCCCTTGTCCCAATTATCTCCAGACCTAAATCACATTGAGCATATGTGGGATGCGTTGCAGAGAACGCTTTTCGATCACCATACGCAGCCAGTTGATCTGCAACTACTGAGTGCAGCGTTACATCTATGGACTGAAATTCCTTACGAAATTAGTGACAACCTTATTAACAGTGTAAGGTGCACAGAGGTATTAGCTAACAGAGGACATTATACACGGTATTAATTGTTAAAAAAAACATTATTGTTCCCAGTAAACAAAATTATGGAATTAAAACCTTTTATTTTGTTAGTTTTCACAATGCCTTAATTAAATTTTCCTTCAGTAAAAAACATAATAATTTCTTCATTATTCGGAGATCGTGAGATGCGGTCTGGTGTGACGTAGGTTTTAGAAAAACATTTTCTTTATCGTGCCAACGTTTCGATCTTTATTGAGATCATCTTCAGGACCTGGGATTTGTAAATATTGTTTAAATTATACAAATACAGAAATACTTTGATTGAATATAAAAAATACTTATTTGCATTGTATAAATTCACCTTTTTCCACATCCTACATGTATTTGTTAAATGTAAACAATGTTTGTAAATCCTAGGCCCTGAAGATGATCTCAATAAAGATCGAAACGATTGCACGATAAAGAAAATGTTTTTCTGAAACCTACGTCACACCAGACCGCATCTCACGATTTCTGAATAATCATCGACTTACGGTCACTAATCACCACACACACATAATAATTTCTAATAAAGTTTAATGCAATTTATAATAAAAATAAAATTAAAATGCTAGGCAAAGTAAATACTAAAAATTGGGAATATACATATTCTTTTTGGAGGATTTTAGTTATTTTGTAACAGTCAAAAATTAATTTCAGTTGTTTAAGAATATGTNTTTATTGACTTTATCAATTCTAAAAATTCTGAATTCTACTCAGACGGAATTAATAAGTTACCAACACGTTGGGAGAAATGTATTGAGAGTATGGGAAATTATTTTGATTAAAGAACATTGCTTTAAAGTAACTAGTTTCTTTTTTTTTGTTTAATACCAAAATCCTGCATTATTTTCCGGACAACCCAATAAAATGTTTATTTCCATTATGTTCAATTATTACTCAGTGTTATATATAAGTGTTAATTTTTGTACATAAGACATATAAAATTTATAATTTGTTTGTTTTAATAAACACATTTATTATTACTAAATTATATTAAAAATCAATTTAACTATGGATTATTTTCCAAAATCGTACCATAGGTTAATTGTTTTCTCCATAATCTTTAGATTAATTGGAGATCGTGAGATGCGGTCTGGTGTGACGTAGGAAAAACATGTTCTTTATCGTGCCAACGTTTCGACCTTTATTGAGATCATCTTCAGGGCATGGGATTTATAAACATTGTTTAAATTTTACAAATATATGTAGGATGCGGAAAAAAATGAATTTATACAATGCTAGAAATTTTAAATTCGATCAAAGTATTTATACTCACTCAAAGTGTTTGTTTTCTGTGTAGATGTGTCAGTCTTGTGTGTCGTGTTTAGAGTGCCAGTGAGATGTTGATATTTTATGTTTACATACGTTGGATTTTGAAAGGGTGGGGAAGGAAGTCGGGATAGAAAGACATTTTTATATAAGGAGTCAATATCAATATCGATTACATATATCATTACATCAGACAAAACATATAAAACAATCATCACATTCCACTCATCAAATATTTCTATATAGTCTAATTCTTCAACAATTTGGCTTTCCTTTCCCTAATTTTCCCCGTTTATATAATCCTGAAAGGATAATCAGGCCGAACCATTGCCCACGTTTTTCCCATTTTCGGCTCCTTTCACCTCAAAGAAGCCGACTCCTCATATGAAAATGTCTTTCTATTCTATATATTCTAGAAAAATGTTTGAATCTTTCTATTAAAAAAAATGACGGGTCAAAGTGAGAGGAATGTTTTATCGTCAGCGAAGTAGACAGGTTATCGAGAAATATGAACGGATGCTTAGGTCGCATTCTTGGGTAGTTGAAGAAAAGCTAAAAAGGACAATTCTTTAAAAGGTACATGTTTTTTTCCCCAATATTTGCTTACGTGCATGATTTTTGATATTTTTGTCTCCAATATGTTTTCAAACATATTTTAACGAATTGATGGCCGAAATATTTAAAACTGGGCTTAACTCAAGGGGCTGAAACCGTGTTAAGTAGGAGAAGACGATCACAAATTGGATCTAAGAGGACCTCCCTTTCAATCTTGTAATGGTCTATTGTTTAACTTTGGGTTAAGTATCCCCGGGCTAAATGGATGATTGGCTAGGATATAGTTCCCCCATGTCTTATTATTATTTGACCCCCTTAAGCCATTCAACGAGATTATCCCCCGCCTCTGGGCCCCCCTACGGTTCATACACCCGACAGACAAATCAAACTAAATGACGTTGAATCTCTGGGTAAAAATTGAATGAAACGGATTTCGGCTGGGGTCAAAGGGCTGGCCGATTGCGGCTTCGATGTCAACTCGCAGATGGAAACTGGGCCTGGAGAGTCGGCCTGTGCAAATTATGTAAGCCATTTGAGTGCCCCCGCTGTTCAAAATCCCATTTCCACTTTGACCTAATTTCTATGTGTACGTGTAATCAATTTGGAGGACCCGAGCTCTAATTCCATAATTTACACACATGGTTTTGAAAGCAAATTACATGGTTTAGATGAATAAATGTTTGTTCGATAAACAGAACCTTTATTTAAAAGTAGGAGAAAATGCCTAGAGCTAAAAAATTTAGTCTTTAAGTATATGCGTATATCTAACATTGTTATTCTCACCACCAGACAAAAACTAACAGATTTGCTAGATTCCAATTATAAAATAACGAAGTTAGAACAAACGTACACACAAGGTTTCAAAGTTTCTACAGTTACCCCTAGTTTTCTCGAAGTTTTTACTCAAACCACTAAAAGCTTGGAAAGACCATTTTCAGAGTTTCGACAATTAAATCTTTTATACCTCTAATAAAACACTAAACTTCGTTGGTAATAGATCAAGAGTAAGTTGGATGAGGAAAGACTTAAAAAGCAAGTTGTTCAAGTTTCTGAGATGTCATTTTTGAGACGTATTGTTATAAGTAGGATGGGGGCCTTTTTATAGACCAATATGGATCCTGATGACGCAATATTTGGTTTAAAACGTCAAAAAGGCTTTTACTAGCTTTCAGAAACTTCATGAAATACAAACTGAAGACGTGAAATGAAATATTTGTTTGAGGTGAGCACTTAATTTTTCCAAATAATATGATGGATCACCAACATTCAACCATTGCTCTGATGTTTTAGATTTTTCAATAAGGTATTGTATGGATGACTTAGATTCACTAATTTCGTGGTCCCCTTGACCAATTAATACATTACAATTAATTAAGTTTTTAGTTGAGATGAAAAAAAGTTAATGGCACGAGCGGGATTCGAACCCACGATCTTCGGCTAGATACGCCGCTGCTCTACCACTTGAGCTATCAAACTCATAAGGTGGGGTTGAGATAGGAAGTTGATGTCCGAGTGATATCCCGCTCGTGCCATTAACTTTTTTTTCATCTCAACTAAAAACCTTAATTAATTGTAATATTGACTAAGTTTGGGGCTGAAATGACCTAGATGTCGGAAGCCCCAGTTAAAAAAAAAAATAAAATAAAATAAAAATAAGGTCATTATGGATTCGCACAATAAGGGTTAGGATTTCCATCTACTTTTGGGCCTGGATAGTGGGAAACGTATTGATCAAGTTTTTTATTTTCTCTGTTGACGAGAAACGCCTTGAAATTGTTGAAACAGAGACTCCAGCTTTTGCTGACATCAGCCCAACCCGAAGGGCAAAGCTAGGACTTTTGAAATTGACTAATTATGTTTCCTGTATAACGTAAAATTTGGTACAAAACGTTTAAATTGTTACACAGTTGGATACAGAATAATGTTGTACCCAGACTTGGGTTGGACTCAATATCCTTCGAGCCGTCGTTATACAAAGTCATTTGCGAGCAAAGTTGAGCTTTTGACCTGAACGTTATGAATTATTTTAAATTAATAAGGTATTGGTTGAGATAAAAAAAGTCAGTGTCACGAGGGTGATTCGAACCCACGACCTTCAGCTAAATACTCCGCTGCTCTACCACTTGAGCTATCGTGACTTCGATCCACTCGGACTCATAACTAATTAACTTCTCATCTCAACCCCACCTTTTGAATTTTCCCTCCTTTTTGCTATTTTTCAAATTTTTTTTATCTCAACCAAAACCTTAATTAATTTAAAAGAATTTATTTGGTCAAGTGGACCACGAAACCTAATAAAATATAATAAACAATACTTCACTAAAGCTCTCCGTGGCCATTTCATTTGTCTATGACAAATGGACACTAAGATGGCAAGTTAGTGTCCGAGTGGATCGAAGTCACGATAGCTCAAGTGGTAGAGTAGCGGCGTATCTAGCCGAAGGACGTGGGTTCGAATCCCGTTCGTGACGTTGACTTTTTATCTCAACTTAAAACCTTAATTAATTGAAAGGTGTCCATTGGTCAAGCGGACCACGAAAGCTAGTAAACTTAATAAGTAAAAATGAAGTATACTTCACTAAAGCTCTCCGTGGCCATTTCATTTGTCGCCGAGAATCAAATACACTACACGACATTTGAAAATGGCAAAAAGGAGGGAAAATTCAAAAGGTGGGGTTGAGATGGGAAGTTAGTGTTCGAGTGGGTCGAGGTCACGATAGCTCAAGTGGTAGAGCAGCGGCGTATTTAGCCAAAGGTCGTGGGTTCGAATCCCGCTCGTGATATATAATTACGTAAAGATATGATGTTCGTTGATCGACCTGCAGCTAATCTATGTAGGGTTCTAATCTTCGTAGAAGTGAAAATATTAGACGGGTGAAAAAAAGACTAAATGTTCATCGAGCTTTCAGCACTTTATCAGTGCCTATTTTATTACAAATTCAAATAAATACAAAATCCATACAATTAACAATTAATGTAATAAAATGATATATGTACTTTCTACACAATACATAGTACATATATCATTTTACTGCATTAATTATTAATTGTATGTTATTTTGTATTTATTTGAATTTGTAAAAAAATGGGCCCATGATGGCTCCATAAAGTGCCGAAAGCTCGGTTAACCCAGGATTTTGTCTTTTTTTTTCATCCGTCTAATGATCTCTACAAAAATTGGAACCCTTCATAAATTATATAAAGACAAAATGAATACATTTTACATCGCACTTTATAAAGCAATGGTAAAATGGATCATTGTGATTTATCACAAGAAGTCATGATTTTTTTCTTTGGTGCGGAACATGATGATCGAGCTTTTGTATTTTCACTATTGATGACACATCCCTGGAAAAAAAGCGATACAACCGTGAAAAATAAACTAACAAATTCAATATAATTTTTTCCGGTTAATCTCCACTCCTTGATTGTATATTTCATCAACTGTTATTTCCACAAATATTTACTATCTTTCGGATAAAGGTTTAGGATGACGTCGGTGTTATCATCTGGAAACGATGGTAAAAAAATATTGGCGTTGCTTTTGAACTTTGTTTTAAAAAATTCTTATCAGTGAAAAAATTGAGAAAGCCTGCCGTTAAAAGAAATTCAATTTTGGCTTGATTGGTCATGATATTACTTTACATAATTATATATGTAACTATTATTTAAATTAACATCATGTAAATATAATAAATAGTCCATTTTATTAAAATTTATGATTTTATCACGGATTTTATAATGCAATTTATACTTGTTATGCAAAAAAAATTCTACCTTTCAAAATATATTATTAATATTAAATATGTTATCTGATGTTTGTGTTCCTTAAATAAGGTTATCGAGGATGGTAAGGTGCATTTATCATCCGAAGTGTTTATTTTGGGTTATCACCCTCGTCCTGTGTTTATGTACGTCTCGGGGGCGAAAATAAATCCGTTTAAGAAGTACAAACCCGAGGGTGGTTCCAAGATAAGTCCACTTATAAAAAGGGTCCAGTGTGGGATCGGGCACGTGTGCGATAACGTCCCCGAACACCTGTGCGCCGGAGGGAAAAGGGCTGGGGGAGTACAGAAAAAATAGAGGCTGATAGCAAATTCATACCTAGTGCTTCCATTGTCTTCCCTTTTTATTATTTATTTTCAGCGTGTGAAGTCGAATCACGTTGACATCGCCCCGTCACACCGCATCCCAAGTATCTGAAACACAAGGGTTACACAGTCAATCATCCCTCCACAGATTTCATCTTCTTTTCTGTTGATAAAATGACGCTTTGGGCCATAAACAATATTTATAACTCTTATCTTTATAACATTATCTTCTGTCTTTTTAGATTTCAAGTTAAAAAACATAATATTTCAAAAAATCACCTTCTCCTATCTTACACCTATTAAATGGAAATAAAATAAATTTCTAGAGGAAATAAATTTAAAACAGATAGTCATACGAAAAACACCAAGGACCATGCACACAAGCTGTCATCGTTGCTCTTCTGTCTCAATCTAGACTAAAAGTAAGTTGTATACATACTAAGAGTAATAGTATCTTCTGTAAATCGTTGTAACTGTCAATGAATTTTGTGTAGCGAAATTAGGTTACCTGAAAATTCCTAGCTTCTGTAAAGCGTCGTAAAGGTCAATTAGTTTTGTTTTTAAACGTAGCTGTACCCAAACTAGAAAACTAAAAATTGCAAGCTTCTGCAAAGCATCATAATGGTCAATAAAATGACTTTTAAAACGATCCAACAACTGAATTAATAAAACGAAAATTCCGAGCTTCTGTAAAGAGTCGTAAAGGTCAATTAATTTTGTCTCCAAACGTAGATGTATCCAGATTAGAAAAACTAAAAATTCCAAGTTTCAGCAAAGCATCATAACGGTCAATATAATTACTTTTAAAACGAACCGATAACTGAATTAATTAAATAAAAATTCTACACTTTCGCAAAGCATCATAAAGTTCAACAAAATGACATTCAAAACGCAACCGATAGCGGAATTAATAAAATAAAAATTCCAAGCTTCTGTAAAACGTCGTAAAGGTCAATTAATTTTGTTTCCAAACGTAGATGTATCCAGATTAGAAAAACTAAAAATTACAAGCTTCTGCAAAGCATCATAATGGTCATTAAAATGACTTAAAACGAGCCGATAACTGAATTAATAAAATAAAAACTCCAAGCTTCTGTAAAGCGTCGTAACGGTCAATTAATTTTGTTTTTAAACGTAGCTGTACCCAAACTAGAAAAACTAAAAATTGCAAGCTTCTGCAAAGCATCATAATGGTCAATAAAATGACTTTTAAAACGATCCAACAACTTAATTAATAAAGCGAAAATTCCGAGCTTCTGTAAAGAGTCGTAAAGGTCAATTAATTAAAATTTACAAACGTAGTTGTAAATAGATTAGGGAAACTAAAAAATGCAAGCACCTGCAAAGCGACGAAAAGGTCAATTAATTTTGTTTCCAAACGTAGCTCTAGAAAAACTAAAAAGTGCAAGCTTCTGCAAAGTATCATTACGGTCAATAAAATCACTTTTAAAACGAAACGATAACTGAATTAATAAAATAAAAATTCCAAGCTTATGCAAAGTGAGGTAAAAACGTCAATTAATTAAAATTTAAAAATGTAGTTGTAAATAGATTAGGGAAACTAAAAAATGCAAGCATCTGCAAAGCGTAATGGGCAATCATGCAAATTTCAAACCGTAGCGACACCGGAATTAAGTATACATAAACTTCAAATGTAAACTACAAATTAGTTTTGTAAAATGATAACAAAACGCATACTAGTTTCAACAGTATATAAAAAACATTTAAACAAATGAAAAAGTACTTTTTTCTGGAGGTACAGAAAACGATCTTAACGCTCTTAAATTAATTAAAATTCGTCAATATTTTTTTTCAAAAATATTTTCCATAAAAAAATTCTTAATGCTCTTTACACAATGCATTAAAGTTGACTAATGATTTAAATTTCACTGTTGTTTCAAAATTTATAACGTCGCGATGAAACAGTCCACGTAGACTCTGTTAAGTTGGAAAGTATTAATTCAGTAGTTAGAACATTGGGTCAGCCGAGTAGTTTGAAGATGTGAGCAGTTCGATCATCCATACACATTTACAGGGAAGATGACACTTGACTCATCAGTAATCAATGAGTATTTACATGATTGATTGAACGAATACAATACAAAAATGGC
Source organism: Cimex lectularius (assembly GCF_000648675.2). Classification (NCBI taxonomy): domain Eukaryota; kingdom Metazoa; phylum Arthropoda; class Insecta; order Hemiptera; family Cimicidae; genus Cimex; species Cimex lectularius. The sequence continues at coordinate 1,398,209 of NW_019392681.1, read as the reverse complement.
ATTTTTTCCTATCATCTAAAGGCTATTTTACACTGGTATATTTAGAAGGTAAAAACAGGATGCACTAGTGGTCTGAGTTGCACGTACGGTTGCGGTCGACCATCTCGGTTGCCCCGGGATTTATCGAAATTGGTTGCCAATCAAAAGTAGCAATATGTCTAACGGAGTGTAAAATACCGAGAAAACGAGCCGGTATTTTTTCTTCTTCTTTTTATTGGGCCACGTCCAACGGCGGGGGAAGAAATTTGTGAGAAAATGTAATAAATAAACCGAGAGTTTATATATAAAAACCAAGAATGAGAGCTGTGCCGAGTCGTTGAACCGAACGTGTAGAGTTTCGTGTTTTTTTTCCAGTTATTGAAAACATGTATCGGATTTATCAGAAAATACGTCCTGCCTTTAGTTAAATTCTTTATTATTTTTAAATACAAATGGTAAGTTGAATATACTACTGGATATTTTATTAAAGCTCAATAAGCTTTACTCGAAATTTCTTTTGTTAGCCAGGTTTAACGATTTATCGACAAATTCTAACATTCAGTTTTTTTTAATCGTTTTAGGTTTAAACATTTTATATGTACCTGTTGTTTCGCTATGAACCTCTGATATTCAAGTGAAATCTTTACTTTAAGAAAGATAGTCTTTGTCGTTCATTATGGTTTTTCTATCCCTCAGGCTATAAGCAGGGAGAGGCAAGGCACCGATTCGTTCTATTTGTGCGTATCACAAGCTGTCTTCACCATTTTTGTACCCTTGACCTCAGACATTGGCGGTAAAAAAGGCAAAATACTTCTGGCATAACAAACCCGCAAGAGAAAGCTTTTATTTATGATTATCAGAAACGATGGAAACTACCATTTTTTTTTTTAATAAAGAAAACACATTCGGTAAAGACATAATGTGACGATTAAACAGCAGGTCCATTTAGAAATGTTTACACAAATCGGACTTTTGTGTAATCAACAAGAATTTTAGAAAAATCTAAAGGCTGGAATTTGTTGATAACGGTCGGAAAAGACCAAACTGCAGGTTCAAACCATAACAACAACACAATTTTATCTAAATAAATAGCTTTTTTTAGCATCCAGCTTGAACGTTTCCAAACAATTTACCTTAAAAAAACCTTATTTGTGTAATTACTCTACTTAGAAATAGATCTAAGGATCTAGGAATTTTAAAAACAAACCAGAAATTTCCTTTGGATTATATATTCTTTCCAAAAATGTAAAATGAAATATAGGATAAGTAGTTTGTCAAATGTGTGTTCAATTATTAAGTTGTTTGAGATTTGTCTTCTTAAGAATTTCTCTTCTTCTTAAGAAACTATGCAAACCTTTTAAGTTGTTTCCAGATGAACTTAATTTTTTTTGCAAGCAGCAAGAAGGAATTGAAAAATTTGGTAGAAAAAATCAAAATATTTTTAAGGAATCTAAAAAAATCTATGTGACCTGTGAAATGCATGCTTTTTTTATTTGTAGTCCATCTATATTCAATTTTTTTTAAGCAGCAAGAAGGAATTGAAAAATTTGGTAGAAAAAATCAAAATATTTTTAATGAATCTAAAAAAATTTATGTGACATTTGTATATATAAATATATATATGTTTTTTTTTTTTTGCAAGCAGCAAGAAGGAATTTAAAAATTTGGTAGAAAAAATCAAAATATTTTTAATGAATCTAAAAAAATGTATGTGACCTGTGACATGCTTTTTTATTTATCCATCTAGATTCAATATTTTTCCGTACCTTTGCAAATCTAATCCGCTGGAGATTATACCAGGGGTTAAGAGGAGAATTTTTGACAAAATCCCTTCCACAATGGTTCAATTTTTATACAGTCTCGACCCCCCGGTGTACGTGCCAGGTTTTAACTTAAAAACCAATTAAGAGCTAATTTCCTCCCCGAGAAGGGTGGTTTAAGGCGTTTCGTGGGGGGAGGACCGTTTGGAAATAGAAACGGAGAGGATATTAGGGACATTTGTCCTATTCTTTCCACGGCAAACATTTATACGGAAAGAAGGCCCCGGCCCTGGAGGCGAACACTAATTTGAAAACCCCCCCTCGTCGATTCAGATTTATTGTCTGCCAAATAATAAAAACTTTCATTAAAACCGTCATAAATCCAAGCCAGTTTATTAAAACTAAACATTCACTACCGTCCAAGCATGTAGGAAGCGACAGAAATAAAAGCATGAAAGCCAAGATCCTTATTTATGTTGCCTTGTCCACGTCGTATAATGGAGGAGGACTTATGTAATCATTCTCATTCATATGTATGGGTAAAAGCGGTCAACAATGAAAAAACGAGTATTGATAATATCGTAAAAATGCGATGAAAATAACCCGTCGAAAAGTCAATATACAGTATTCATATGCTATCAATCATCTTAGGTGATGTATATGTATTTTTAAGACAGCTTAAAGTTAACCGTCTTTTCTGTATACATTTATTTTATTATATTATATATATTTTATATATACATATATATAGAGAGAGAAAAGAAGGTTAACTTCAGGCTGTCTTAAATTTTTTTAATAAATTTAAACATAAAAAACAATACAGACGTTATAGTTACAAAAAATTGGCATACACAAAGAGAAACAAGAAATTAAATTCCTAAACGGGAACAATTTTCTATTTTTGATTAGAACAAAACCTTTTCTGTTATAAAACAAAGTTACGGTCACATAACAAGTAAAAACAAAATTTGTTCAAAGATTTATTTCTAGACAAAATACTTAAAAGAACAATGACAGAAAAACTTGATATTTAAATAAAAAATTAAGAAAAACAATTTTCTTACTTTGCCATGGAAAAAAGGTATTTTGTAATAATACTAAATAACGATCGCATAACAAATACAAACATTCTTTAAATAATGTTATATTTTTCGACAAAATGCTTTACATAATATAGACATAATTTGAATTTTAAATATGAACACTGAACTGCAACAATTTGATAGTTTGGTCAAAAACGAGACTGATTTTGTTATAAAACCAATTAACAACCACAAAAGCATTAATAACAGCTGAAACCAAATAACAATACATAACTAGTAAAAAAAGTATTTTGTTAAAGAAGGATTTCATCTTAGACAAAATGTTTTTTTTTTTTCGTGTTATTGATAGAAGAATTTGAAGTTTAAAGAAATACTGAACTGCAACAATTTGATGGCTTTGTCATGAACGAAGCTGATTTTTTTATAAAACCAAATAACAACCACATGACTAGCAAAAAAACGCTTTATTGTTAAAGAAGGATTTCATCTTAGACAAAATGTTTTTTTTTCGTATTATTGATAGAAGAATTTGAAGTTTAAATAAATACTGAACTGCAACAATTTGATGGCTTTGTCATGAACGAAACTGATTTTTTTATAAAACCAAATAACCACATGACTAGCAAAAAAACGCTTTATTGTTAAAGAAGGATTTCATCTTAGACAAAATGTTTTTTTTCGTATTATTGATAGAAGAATTTGAAGTTTAAAGAAATACTGAACTGTAACAATTTGATGGCTTTGTCATGAACGAAACTGATTTTTTTATAAAACCAGATAACAACCACATGACTAGCAAAAAACGCTTTATTGTTAAAGATGGATTTCATCTTAGACAAAATGTTTTTTTTCGTATTATTGATAGAAGAATTTGAAGTTTAAATAAATACTAAACTGCAAAATTTTGATAGTTTGGTCAACAATGAAACTGATTTAATTATAAAGCCAAATAACAACCATATGACAACTAAAAAAAACTTTTTTGGTTAAATAAGGATTCCTTTTTAGACCAAACTCTATTCTTCGTATGTATAAGATAGCAGAATTTGAAGTTTAACAAAAAAAAGTTTATCATAATAAATTCTAATAATTTAAAAAGTTAAATTTAACATTTGTACTTAACAAAAAATAACCGACAAGGTTTTTAAAAAGAAGAGCCTTTAGAATAAAAACAATTAAGAGAACACATTTTTATAATAAGAAGCTTATTTTAAAAATCATATATAAACACATAATTCAGAATATTTTGAAGAATACAGGTAGATGAAATAAAGTTTAAGTAATAACTGGTCTGAAGTTTTCTTTTAATTTGACAAGAATAAAAGCTATTCGAAGAGGATTGAAAACAGAATAAAAATCAGATATATTGATTACTGTCTTACATAAGCTCAAATCTGAACGCGCACGTAAATACATACATACACGTACAGTTGAACTTATCACTTCTCACAGTCCACCGGCAATTCTAACTTTTGTAATTTACAATAAATTGACAGGGGCCGTCGGTGGCCGCAACGGTTTATGCATTGGCACGGCGCTCTTCACTTTAAGGTAAAGATCCCGGGTTCGAATCCAACGGTCCTGCATTCGAACCCGACATACTTACAAATAGGCTTTGTTTTTCAAAAACACCGGCACCCTGACGGTTCATACGACCTGTGCTGTTTACTCTCTCACTCACTCTTAAATATCTTCTTTTTTGTTTACATATCATTCGCTCAGTTAGGGCGGCTACACATTGCTATTTTCAGTCGCGCGATTTAGTCGTGCGAATAGAATACACAGCATTCAATGAGATTCAATGCTTATGCGACGAGAAAATCCCTGCGACTAAAAAGACGCAACAGGCACTATTTTTCAGGCGGCGCGATTGTCACGAGTACAAATCACAGAAATTGATGACCTTCGGCAGCGACTGGTCAGATTCCGAATTGAGACGTTCACCAGTGTTGAAGTCAAAACCCAAGTCTGAAATCCACCCCCTTGGACGTGCAATTTGAAGTAATTGATCAAAACTACCAACTATCTTTCTTTAGTATCCAAAAATTTTCTCAAAGTGTTCCCTCAAATTAAGATGAATTTTATAAAATTGCACTTTGGTTGTTCGAGGACTAATGAAGGGATACACACAATAATTTGTTCCCTGTTTTTTCTTTCTTTTTCTGAAAACTCAAGCACAAAGCGACCAAACAACCTATCTCGATGAGATATATTTTTGTACTACTCTAGTCATTTAAAGAATCGCATCAAAACTAGTGAATGCATCCAAAATCTCCAAAACCTGGGGAAACACAACAACCTAATGATATCTTGGGTGCCAGGGCACAGGGGAATTTTGGGTAAAGAATCCTACATCGCAGAATGGATGCAAACAAAACAAAATGAGAAGAGGATAAACTCTAACGGCGCTGTACACAGTAAATTGATGATGAAGCAACCCTCACCAGCCTGACAAAAGCATTGCTGCAATTGGACAGGGCCAAACTCAGAGAAGTTGTATGATTTCTAACCGGTCACTGGCATCTGAGAAAACATCTACACAACATGCATATGTACAACGATGATCTCATTTGCAGATTATGTAATGAGGAGTAGGAAACATTTACGCATATCATCTTCGAATGCGAAGCAACAGTTTAATGGAGATTTAACTTAAAGTACGGAAAAACTTAGAGAATCAAATTGCAGCAGCGCAGTCAGTTAATAAAAAATCGAAACAGGAGACCCGGATACTCATTGGCATTCCTCTATGCTATTTGAGCTCCAGGATGCATCGCTCAACTAGAAGGGACACATCGAGCGACCTTTCCCTACATGCCGGACCATCCATGGGCTTTGGCCCAAAAGTAAGTGTTTGTATGGGTAAACTTCGCATGGCCTATTACCTTAGCTGGTGCGGATGGCCCTCTCATAACAAGACCCTCTGTGGACCACCGAGCGACAGTGCTCTTGATAAACGAAAGCGTTTATGCCGATCCGGCCAACCGACACTGCGCTTTTCTTTTAACCTTGTTTTAATGCATTTTTTAGCGTCAGAGAGCCGGATCGATCAAGTCCCTAAGTTGGGACGTCCCAGCTTTAGCCGCCTCTCCAGTTCAAGGTATTTCTCCAATAAGAGCACAACGAGAGGGTCGACGAAGAACCTGTCACTGTCAGCAGTAACCGCGCTGAAGGAGTCGGTGCAGACCAAGTAAGCAGAGCTACCATCGTCTCGAATCACCTCAAGCGCTTGCCAAATCGCATACAATTCCGCCGTGTGAACGCTGCAGTGGTCGGAGCGACAAAGATTTGGACAAATCACGGACAGAATATAAAAAAGCTTATTTTATTATACAGACTCACTCCCCCACATTCCATATGCCAATAAAAGGACTCGCATACCTCACCGCATAATTCAGTCGACAAATTGATTCACAGCCAGGTTATTAAAATATAATAAAATAACAATTTCACACAACATCAAGAGACATCACACGAATAGCACCTTACTTTATGCCCTGAAGATGACCCGAATAAAGATCGAAACGTCATAAAAAAAGGAAAAGGTGTTTTTCTAAACTACTTCATTCTTGACCCCCCTCACTAATCCAACAATTATTCATAATAAAACTGATTCGTACACCACGATTTTGTTAAATTGAAAATAAGTCGTCTACCTTGTCGCACTGACACACCGTTATGTTTAATTTAATTAATTTAATTTTAACGGAAAATAGTTACATTTTTATACATAATGAATTTCTTAAAGAAAATGTTTGTATTGGATAGTTTCCATCTACAGAAAATCTTCTTACTTAATAGAATTTCAACGATCCTGCTGGTTAACGTACCAAGAGTAGTACTTAGTCTTTTCAGTCTAATTTTTATTGTTTCTTGCTTGGCAGTTTCATTCTAAGTAAAAGAAAATGGTGTTGAAGTTTTAATCCTGATTAATTAAATTAGGTGCTTGTTTTTCCTAATTCGTCGTTGATTGATCACTGTTGACAGAATGTAACCCGGCCGACGTGCTTAATCGATTTCAACAGTTGTTTATCGTGTTCGCCTTGAATCTTGAATACATTTAACGCCTTATTCCCGTGTTACGAGAGGAAGGTAGGTCCATCATCGCCTCCTGCTTTATCAGAAAACGACATGTTTTATTCATGTGTACACGAGTTACACGAGTCTCGGGGAGCCGCCGACGCTCAAATCAACTACGAGTCAACATAATTCAAAATTCCCACTTAAGCTTATTTTCCCACAGCGTCTGTGGTCGGATAGCGCTAGTAAATTTCGAGGCCGTCTGTCCAAATTTTAAATTGGTACTTTCGGCTCGTCAGCCGGCATTTGCTTTGTTTTAATACATACTTTTTTTAGCATTTTTTGAATACATTAAATACTATAATTTGTGTCGATTTAATATTAAAAAATTAAATATATTTTATTGCATCCATTAGATTTCCTGGTCTGATTGACCAAATAACCACTTTCAATTAATTAATCTTTATGTAAGGTATTGGCTGAAATGAAAAAGTTAGTTTCACGAGCGGGATTTTTTTTCATTTCAAATTTTTCATTCACGATTCAGATTCATTTCAGTCACTATTTCACGATAGCTCAAGAGGTAGAGGAGCGGCGTATCTAGCAGAAGGTCGTGAGTTCGAATCCCGCTCGTGACACTAACCTTTCATTTCATCCAATACCTTACATAAAGATTAATTAATTGAAAGAAGTTATTTGGTCAATCGGATCACTTTAATATAATGGATTGTTACTAATGTTACAGAACTATTAGAAACGAAGGCTATATCACCTTCGGCCGAAAACGCCGCTGTTCGAATCCCGCTCATGACATTGACTTTTTTATCTCAACCAATACATAAAGATTAATTAATTGAAAGATATTTTATTTCGTTGACATAAAAATATAGAGTGATGTTGTTTTGCAAGTTGTACATTTTTACATTTATCACACAGTTTACTGATTTAATTCTATTGTGTTTTATTGTAATTTTAATCAATTATTCGCAGCATTCATTGGTGGTAGTTAAAAGTCGAATTGCTATACTAGCTGATAAAAGTAAAAAATTAATAGAGTTTATTTTCATATGTATCTACTTAAATGGATAATCCAATTAAACCTGTTTTTCCTCTCGCGTCAGTCAACAATTTTGTCAATTTCTGCGGGGATGAATTTCAGTTTGTTTTTCCAGTATTGGAATCTTTTATAGAAATTTGCCCTGAAAATGTCAGAAAAACAAGTAGACTATTGAAAATCACCAGTTTCCAGAATTATTGTGCAGTTTGGTTCTTTAAAAGGCTAACTGTGTCCAGTAAAATGACCAAATATCCGTATCCAATAGGTTTCAAATTTTCTAAATACAAACTTACCAACTTGAATATCAATTAATCCTATTTGTTCTATTTTTCTTTCCTTTTAAAAATAATAATATTGATAACTACATTTTGTCAATTGTTTTTAATTTTTATTAATTTTTAATTTAATTTATTTTTAACTCCCATATTTAATTGTTTATATACCTATAATTTAATTGATCGTATTTATTTATCGTTTTCGTTTAGATTGTCTAAATGGTAATACGTCCCTAACGAATTCCATTTAATGAAAATAACTTTCAAAGAGGAAGACATTATGCAAATCTTAATTAAGAACTTAACTTCCCCTCCCGGTTAATTGTCATAATTATGTTTTGAAATGAGATTTTTCTAAGCAGGGGGTTGTTTTTAATTTCGGCCTATATCATTTTTATATTCAAAAGGCAGAGGAACGTTTCAGTGTTGAGATAATTGCATTTTATACATTAAAAATAACGCGCGTTGTTTTTATTATTCTTTAGGATGGATTTTTTGTTTGTGCTTGTACATTTGTGTCTGTGTAACTTCAGTTACATTGTACGCAAATTTTCTATGTTAAAAATAGCGTGTTGTCTACTTAGATTCAAGTTGTATAGATAAAATATTCGAAGTCAATAAGATATAATAAAATATATAATAAATCCAATTTAATGGTAATATATATGATTTTTTTAGATTTAATGAGTTCGATATCCGTAGATCTAGCGTTTCCAAAAATACCATCTTATATCGTTGTAATATTTTAAACAAAATATACCACTAAATCGGCACGCATCCTGGCGGTTGGAAATATCAAAATGGAAAATATCACAAAAAACATTAGATTTGCCGGTAAGTCAATGATTTTAAAGAATGTCAATGTCAAGAGAGAATAAGAGGGAGTAAGAGAGAAAAATTAAAAGAGATAGAGAGGGGGAGAAACAGAGAGAATGAGAGAGTGGTAGAAAGTGTGAAAAAGAGAGGGAGAAATAGAAAGAGAAAAGGATAAAGATTAGATAAATAGATAGATAGATAGAGAGAGAGAGAAAGTGAGAGTGAGAGTGAGAGAGAGAGAGAGAGAGTGAGAGTGAGAGTGAGAGAGAGAGAGAGAGCATAGGAGTCTTTCTTGATATGGCACAACCGTTTGACTTCCTGTGCCAGAAGTCTCCTGCACAAATTAAACTGTAAGTATACCAAATACCCTTCATCCTCCGCTCTTTTTAACAGAGAGGCTCTTTCGTATCCGACAAGGATCAGAAGACTCCAAATACTGCTCTGTGACCGCTGAGTACCGCAGGGCAATGTGATCGGACCAATCCGCTAGATCCTTTATACTGCAGATGTTCCAATTTACACACAAACACTTACGACACTTGTACTATCCTCTAACTCCGATCCTGCGGTTGTTTCGGAAGATCTGCAGGGACTTATCACATGTATAGTAGACTGGTGTAGGCAATGGAAATTGAAAATAAATGAAAGCAAGTGCGTCCATGTCCATGTACACTCCTAAACAAATCTCCTCTCACAAAACACTATAACAACGTTCCTGTCCCCAAATCCGATGGCGTTCGTTATCTTGGGTTCTATCTAGACCCACGCTTAACGATTGATAGGACAAGACCTAAGCAGGCACTACGATTTACACTATAAACTGATAGGATGACATTCCAAGCTATCGACGAAAACTTACAATTTACAAAACGCTACTGCAGCCGATTTGGGCATATGGTATAGGACAAGTCTAAGCCTTCCAATATTCAGCGTCTCCAATCCCTTCGATCTAAAGTCCTCAAATGAACTATAAATGCTTCGTATTATGTTTCAAATGTTACCCTCCACAATCTTAAATCTTAAAATCCAATTTATCCAAAACAAAATTCTTCAAAAATTTCCATCCGGACAGTCTCGCCCGAGCATTGTCCAACAGCACCCATCCCTACAATCCCATAAGGTCAGGAGGAAATAGCCCCGTGTCCTCCTTTCTGAAAAGTAGGCAGTGAAGTTTATTTGGTTAATTAAGGTTTTGGTTGAGATAAAAAATTCAGTGTCACAAGCCTGATTCGAACCCACAACCTTCGGCTAAATACGCCGCTGCTCTTGAGCTATCGTGGCTTCGATCCACTCGGACACTAACTTCCCATCTCAACCACACCTTTTGAATTTTCCCTCCTTTTTGCCATTTTTATATTTTTATCTCAGCCAAAACCTTAATTAATTGAAAAGAATTTATTTGGTCAAGCGGACCACGAAACCTAATAAAATTTATTTAATAAAGTGAAGTGGGAGAATAATATCCATTATTTTCTCCCCACAAAGTAAATATTTTTGTATCTAATACACATACCTAATAAATATCGATAGTTATGTTCATAAAACTGGAAGGAGGAAATATCGATACTATAAATTATATCGATAAATATTCTCACATCAATATCGATGTTTAAAAAAAGTTATATGGGATATATTATTATACAGGATTATTATGTTTATTATTCTATATGTATATCACTTCAGGAATAAATTAATCTTACAATTCATGTTGAGAGATGTGGTTGTAGAACTCCTTCCGTCTGATGATGAGCTATGTTTGAAATCCGGAACGTTGAAAACAACTGTGAGTAGAACTATCTTTTTAAAAGGATTGAATAACACTCTCACTCCACTATTTATCATTTCTATAAATTTACTATATATTGTCATTTTATTTCGACCACAATAATGGCAATTTTAAATAATTGGCTTATCCACTGAATTTTCTCTTTTTTTTAATTAGTAACAATGTAAAATTAATGTAATGTCAAGTAAAACGATTACGATAAAACAAACTTCACAGAACGGACATTTCCATGGTATCGGAACGGTTTGAGCAGTTAAAGTTCGATCCCGTGCTTTTTCTGACTTAGTGATTTTTTTCTCCTTTCCGACAGACGCTTCTCGCTGCTGACGCACACGTTGTGTTTACATTTATCAATTCCTCCACGGGCAGCGGCCACGAATCGCCAGCTAAACTCTTTTTGTCTGCCTTTCTAATTGAAAAATGAGGGCAATCAAGGGAGCAATTTGAAACTGCCACAACGATAATCTCGGCCGAGCCGTACACCGAAGCGACGGCAGCCTCACTTAAAGCCAAAAATTAAAAACACTCGAGGAAAAAAATCGAATTTTAAAAAGCGGAAATTAAGCACGAAGAAAGTAATGACGGAATTCAAAATATTGTAATTGCAAAAAAAATCTTCGTAGATTCTAAACAATTCATGCCGAGTGATCATTAAACTCCAAATAGCATTCCAGTAAACATTTCCCCAATTCCCCAGTTAATTTTCACATTACAGGGTCTCACTTGTCACTGTGTAAACACCAGAAATAATTAAAACACCCTTCGGCACTGCTTGAGTTAATTTAATGAGAATGTATTAAATTTTAAACCTATCCACATCTAAATCGGATGATATTGGATCTTAATTTAATCAGAAAGCCCATTTAAACACAAAACCTGGTTGTTGTTTTTATATATCTAATCTTTTATATTTTTTTATATTTAAATATATCGATTGCAACTTTTATGTAATAATTTCGAGGATTTCATGACAAACGCCTTTTGTTCATACATTTGTTTTTAGTTGATAAAAACACAAACAAAGCCGTTATTCTTTGTTTGTATTTAAGCCCCATGGATAACTCGCTCTTTCAATTTAATATTTGCCACGCGCTGAGTTTTTTGGGGTTTTGAAAATTGATAAATAATTATTTTATAAAATGTTATTCACTTGAAAAAATAGTTCGTTTTCACAAAAATAAAATAAACTGTTTGATGAAAAATTGACTGGCCATTCAAAGTTGAAAACGAAATGCATTACCTGCTAAATCATTTAATTCGTTCAAGCGAGAATTTGCGGACCAGAATTGAACAAACTTAACACACATTTAATAATAGTTTTATTTCTTTATTTAGGCAGAAGCTAAATCAAAAATAACATTTTGAGCCTAAACTATGCATGTATATATTTGTTGTGCTAAGTGCATCCTCCATAAGTGCTAACGGAATTAATGAAAATCGCCCTCCTTCCTGCTAATCCCCGGTTTCCTACAAATCGTGACGGATCCGGTTTTGTGGAAGATCCCGGCCTTGATTAACAGCGCGATTCGTCAAATTGACGACAAGGCTTCGGAACAGTTTGATGCTTTTTTTTATTCCTCTGTAAATATCAAGCGGCGTCGAGGAAATGAAGGGCCTGCAGTGACGAATCGAGCCTACCCCGACTCTACACTATTTCAACACGATCGATTCTGTTTCTCGATCCTGGTGTGCATATTAAACATCAAACGATAAAAACGAGTTATTTCATGTTACACATCACGATCACCTTTTCCTTCTGAACGTGACTCCCGATTTTTCCATAGCAGCATTATTTTCGTTGTAGAATGTACCATTTCAGCTTTCTAGGCTATTATTTATTAGGGATGATCATTTAGGAAACACTGAAGCATTAGTGGCTTAAGTGTTTCTTTATAAAAGCATATCTGGTCAAAGGGGTTGCTAGGGACACGCCATATGATCATTGATGCAAGAAGTACTGTATAAAATCTGCAGGTCCTTATTTGTTATTTGATTCCTTACATAGAAGATGGCATTTACCATTGTAGGAGGACTTTGGGTTAGAAGGTTTGAGTTCTTCCGTCCCGTGGTTCTAATATAGGCCATATAGGTGCAAGTAGTAGTCTGTACAAAATTTTAAAATATTGTCGACGATGTGTTTCCAAAAATTGAAGAAAGAGTTCATGTACTACTGTACGTAAGTCTTTGGATTTAAGGACTTGACGAGAGAGGGGTTGGAGGTTTTTTGTTTTTTTTTTTTGTTTTTTTTCATTGACCTTTCGTCTTCAGCCATGTTTGTTATTGCTTTTTTATAATTTGTTCGTTATAAATTATTATATTTAATTAAGGTTTTTAGTTGAGATGAAAAAAGCTAATGGCACGAGATGGATTCGAACCCACGACCTTCGGCTAGATACGCCGCTGCTCTACCACCTGAGCTATCGTGACCTCGATCCACTCGGACATCAACTCCCCATCTCAACCCCACCCTATGATTTTTCCCTCCTTTTGCCATTTTTCAAATGTCGTGTAATCGGTTTGGATTCTCGACGACAATTGAAATGGCGACGGAGAGCTTTAGTGAAGTGTACTTCATGTTAATTCATTAAATTCACTAATTTCGTGGTCCGCTTGACCAATTAATACTTTACAATAAATTAAGGTTTTTAGTTGAGATGAAAAAAGCTAATGGCACGAGAGGGATTCGAACCCACGACCTTCGGCTAGATACGCCGCTGCTCTACCACCTGAGCTATCGTGACGTCGATCCACTCGGACATCAACTTCCTATCTGAACCCCACCTTATGAGTTTTCCCTCCTTTTTGCCATTTTTCAAATGTCGTGTATATATTCTATATGTATTAAGAATTTATAATTATAAGGTTTTGCTATTTCGCACTGGTCTATCGCACCGGACATAGTCTTCCTTTTTTCATCATATTTTCTGCAATGCCATACTATATGTTCCGCATTATCTATTAGGTTGCATACGGTACACAGATCACTGTCTGTCTTTCCTATCATGTGTAAGTATGCAATACAGATGCTGTGGTTTGACCGTAGTCTGCCTATTGTAACAATGACTTGCCTTTCAAACGTTTCTTTGGTGAACCAAGGAACCCATCCGACTTTCGGAAAGATGGATTTATACCATGGTCCAGTGTTTGATGATCTATTCTGCCACTGTGCAATCGGTCTGCTTTTGATAACATTGATGGCATCGTAATGGGATGGTTAGGGATGGCTTTTTCTATCTCTGATTTTTTTGTAGTTGACTCGGCCAATTCGTCGGCTTTCTCATTTCCTTTCAATGAACAGTGGCCTCTTACCCATAAGAATACAATTTGCTTTCCTTTATACCGGAGATCATTTATTTATTTATAATTTTTACGGTCAATTCTGTACGATATGATTTTGTAAGATTTGGGGTCGTGACGCTGGATAAGGCACTCCTACAATCCGAACAAATTAATACCTGACTGTCTTCAATATATTCCGCGTATTCAAGAGCCAACAGAATTGCATACATTTCGCAAGTAAACGAGGAGGACTCATTTGATAACCGGTACGATGCGTATTTATTATTGAAAGAGTCCTAGTATGCCCCACCCGATTTTCCATCCATTTCAGAACCGTCTGTGAATATGATAGTCGCGTTCGACAACTTTTGGTGGATGAGTTCGCGGAATCTTAGGTTTACTTCATTGGGTGGGGATTTGGAAAAATCTGGTAGAATAATTAGACGGGATCTTTGCATTGTTGAGAAGAATTCGAGATTGAATAGGGGTAGATTGTTATTCGCTTGAATTGATTGGAATAACCTGGGGCATTCCCACCCTAAGGTGCTAATAATTGGCTGTTTTTTGTTTTTTTTAATCCAAGAAGGAAATTTTAGAACTTCTATCATCAAATTGTGAATTTTTTGGTAGAGTTGGACCTCAAGGAATAGGTTTTGAGGACATATTTTTCTGCTAGCCATTGTCTTCTGATTGAAAGCGGGGGTTCATTAGTTTCCCTGTGGAGGACATCGACTGGGGTAGAGTTTAGCTCCCCTAAGCAAATTTTAATGGCTTTATTTTGTATCGAGTCTAGTGGTTTGAATATACCAGGAGCTGCTATACCATAAAAAATGGAATCATAATCGAGCCAATAGTTGCTTTGTAAAATAATAGTGCTGAGGAAGACGAATAGGGTTGGAGGGTTTTGCCGCCCCATAATGTACTAGTTCATAAGTTAATATAGATGAAGGTAAAACTGTTAAATTCTATACGTTGTTAACAATTAGTTGATTCCTTACATAGAAGAAGGCATTTAACCATTGTAGGAGGACTTCAAAAGAGAAATGTTTGAGTCCCTTTGCTGTCTCATGAAGTTTGGTTCTTTCGTTATATAGGTACAAGCAGTACTGTTAAAGTCCATAATGTTATTTCATACATAGAAAAGGTCTTGCATCTACTGTTGTACAGAGGACTTTGGATTGGAAGGACTGGATGGGACGGAGATTTGAGTACTTTGCAGTCCCGTGCAGTTCTAGTTCAAAAGTCCACTTATATTCAAGTAGTGATATGTAAAGTCTTAGGTGTTGGCCATGGGTGATTCCTTGCATAGCAAAGGGAGTACGTAAGACTTTGGGTGGGAAGGACTGGTTGGGGCATAAAGGTGCAAGTAGTGTGGATTATGTATAGAACAAGGCATTTATCATTGTAGGAGAACTTTCTTTGGATTGGAAGGACTGCAAGCAAGAAAGGTTAGAGTTTTTGGTTCTCCCGTGAAGTTCTGGTTCATAAGTCCTATAGGTGCAAGTAGTGCTGCGCTACAGTTTATTGTACACCAGACGATTCTTAGAATAGAAGAACATTGTAGAAGGATTTTGGATTGGAAGAACTGCAAGCGAGAAAATAAGTCCTTTGTTGTACCATGAAGTTCTGATTCAGACGTCCTTATACGAGTAAGCATTTCTTTAGTTTATGCTGTTTAGTTGACATATGATCATTTCGCATCTAAGTGGGCAGTTTTAGTCCATTCTTTAAGTTCCAGCTTAATCATCTGTCTAGGTACAATCCTAAGTAGTGTACGTGGTTTGTTGTGGGAGTAGAAATAAGGTTGAGTTAAATGGGAGGAATATTTTTTCTCTAGAATGAAGTATATTGTGCTTAAAAGCTTAATTTTCCCAGTGTGAAGCAGTGTTTCTAGGCTTTGAGTTGGATACAGGAACGGCGTTATAAATAAGAATAGATGTGACATCGGGGCATAAGGTTGTGATATTGAGATGAAGGTCGGCAGAGTAGAAGGAGGAGTAGTTCCTAGAGGAACCATCGTGAATGCTGAATAAAAGGAAGATGTAAAGGATATGTATACTACATGACAGTGACAGCCATCTAAATAACATTTATGATGAGGTAATGCCATACGCATTCTTGAATCCAAGCAATTATCTTGTAAATTAGGAGTAAATTGTCTCAAACCTTTAACTGTTGTGCAGTTTACCGCCAATACATTGTAATATTGAGACTCAATTTGTTTCCATATAATCAATCGCCTCAAATGTTTACATTCCTGAGAGGAAATTCGACGCACCCGGATGGCGGGGGGGTGAACGTTTCTTCCCGCGACCCCTCGCGCTTTGAAACGTAATCAGCTTAGCGAATTAATTCAATTAATTAAATTGAATTTGAGGAGGCGATTTGATCAGGTTGAAGCCGATTAGCGAACGGGGGCGGAGGCGGTGCCAGAAAGTGTTGCAATTGCAGAATCACCGGGTCTAAATTTAGACCTCCTCCTTCTCACAGCCCGGCATTGTAGGTCGGGCCAAGATTTTTCAACTTTCTAGCTATTTATGCCGTTTATACAAAAAAAATATACACAAGTTTGAGCCAGCGTAAATAAATCATAGACCTGGAGTTCTATTCTATAAAAACTAACCATAAATGTAAAATTTCTATAATCAGTCATGCAAAAATTTATTATAAACAATACCTCCACTACTAAAATTATTAGGATTTTATATAAATTTTTGACAAAATTGGTTTCGCCGAGTGGCTTTATTGCAATAAACATCAAGTTTAGGTTCAATAAATTGCTTCTAGTTTTTTTTTATAAAATTTTAATTTTGTATAAAACTAAGAGTGGCAACAATTTTCTACATTCTAAAATATTGAGTCTATATATCTATTATGTGTGTGTGTGTGTGTGTGTGTGTGTGTGTGTGTGTGTGTGTGTGTGTGTGTGTGTGTGTGTGTGTGTGTGTAGAATTAAAATCATTTAATTATTCCACTGGTGGGAGTTTTTAAAGACAGAGAACGTCAGGTAGGGAAAAATGTTTTACTTTGAATAATTTTAAATTATAGAGAAAGTTCAGTACTGACTTTCTGCGTGAAAGGAGCGAAATCTAAAGAAAGTCTGTAACTTTTCAAAATCTCAATTGCCGGCCAGCTGTACTGGTCGTCCGTCACACGTCTATGGCCTATACTTCCCGCCTTTTTTTACGCCCTCTTGTCCGAAATAGGACTTAAATCCTGCCAAATTTCCCCTAGAAGTTGAAGAACCTTTAAGCTTGAAACTTCCTTCGGCGTTTTGATTTGATAAACAAACACTTCCTAAAATTTCGACTTGGTACAAATGTTTCCCCTTGGCCGGAAATTGTCGATCCATTTTATGTTGTCACATCGCAAGTCTCCCAAGTCGGCGCTTTGGCAACAGGAACGCGACTTCCACATGTGTAAAAGGTTATAAGGAATTGAGCTTTCCGGGTGCGGGTTTTTTTCCCGCAATTTTTTTGTTTGTTTTAATATCTTGAATCACGTCTTAAGATTGATTAGGCGAAATTTCCGGCCCATAGAGATTATCTCTATAGGCATGAAGAAACATATTTTTTTTAGACCATGGCGCCCTCATTGACTCACGTTATATTTTTTACTACCGACTCAACTTCCGAGAACTGTCCTCTTGTTGACTAAATTGACGCTGTTCTCTTCATTGACAATTTTATTTGCACGATTGGTTTTATTTAGATTAACCCTCTAATCTTTATAAGGAACGATATTTTTAAAAACCGTACATATTCTATTTATTTATTTGATGACAAATTTGGAGTTTTAATAAAACTTTTCGAAAAATGACTCATCATCTACCCTCCAAAATTTGCACACTAATGCAGAAAAGCATGATAAAAACCGTTAATCCTGAGCTCAATACATAGATAAATAAATATAATTAATAATTAAATTAAAATAAAATCTAGCTTTTTCGATTTTCAATCAATTTTCTCTGTATAAGCTGTCTATTTTGAACAATTTAAGATTGTTGTTCCAGGATATAATTATTGCACTTGCATTTAATTTATTCTCTGATGTTTATAACTACAGATCACGCAGTCTGTGTTGTTTTTGTCCTCCTGGACTTATTGCATAACAGACGAAGGTCCTACAACGTATGAAGGTTGATATAAAAGTACAATATCTTTTATCGTATAAACAATCTTTTATCTATTAAAAAAAGACTGTAAAAATAATTTAACATTGATCATTGTTGCGCGTCAGTATTGCGTAAAAACTACGTCAACAAAACGTTTTATATATGAATACAGGTGTTAATTTCAAAAGTTTGTATTTGAATATTTTTTGTTGATCCATCCATAGCTAGACCAACTAACTATAAGGTAATTTTAAAGTTATGGTAGGTCATAAGTTGTTTTGGCATATGTGAATTTTTTTCGTAGAAGACAAAATTTTCAAAGTTGTAATGTGTCTGTTGAATATAATTGTTGTTTTAAGCTGAGAATTGTTGTGACAAAACAAATCTATAAATTAAATTTGCCTAATTTTTGGTGAGGAGTGGGGCATACCATATACGTCATAACAAGGCCGAATAGAATAAACAAAATTCAAATATAAAAAAGACCGATGTTACGTACCGTTGCTGGTATCCTTTGGTGGGGTTGTACGACGCGTGTGTGCGTAGAAAGGGAACTGAACGTATGCCAGCTCCGTCGGAAGATAGAGAGCAGGGACTAGAAATTGTTCATGGTGGGGAGAGGTAGTCCCAGATGGCCCCTCATCAGTGAACATCCCAGGAACCGCCAAAAACCTTATTTTTTGTATGGACGGAGGGACCGTTTCCGAAATCGCTTCCTTCTTTCCTCCCCTCATTCACTAATGATGACATCCAAGCATCGCGCTTTGCCACAACCAGCACGGGCAACGGTTCTTGCCTGCCAAACTGACACATCGATAAACAACATTTGACACTTGCTCAATAAGGAATCTGGTTAGATAACAGATGCAGTTGTGGATATTTAGCTAGTTTGTATTAAACAGTCATGGTCCACCAATATTAGTCATATTTCTCCTTTACTGCCAACTTTTGACAATATACACCACCTAACCAAATTCCAACTTCTAAGTTTAAAAAAATAAATTCTTATTATTACATTACATCATTTTTATCTATGCAGTCTTGAGTTTCTAGCTTGTAACCTTTTTTTACATTTTTATTGGCACGGATGACAGATTTTTGACCAGTGGTTAAAAATACCAATATCTTTATGATCTATCAACATTTATGGTTGTACATTGTAACTTTTCAAAAACTTATCGCAATGTTTTTGTAGTTGGTATTGTGGTCGATTTGTGGCCAGTAGTTAGAAAAAGTCAATTAATTTATTGTTTGTCGACATAAGGTCACTTTCTGTCAAATTTTGGTCACTTTTACCAAACTACTACCATAGCAAAATCTGCTTACTTTACAAAAAAAACATTCTTATATAATATCATTTCTTATTTTTGAATGCTTTGATTTTGGACAGGTTGTTGAAAACAATGCAATTGCTTAGTACCGTGCACTTTAGAGATGGAACTTTGGATAATTTCTATACACCACCAACAGAAATTTCGTTCACAAACTTTAATAAACTTTATAAACCTTTAAGGTTCTTATAATTTGTACATATTTCTTTCCGGAAATTACAATGATTACTTTTAAAGAAATTCATTCATCCCTATCAACATAGTTGACTTTCTACATAAACGTCTTTATAAACATTTTCGCTTTTAACTTTAACCCCATTACTATTGTTTAAGTTTATTTATTTATCAACAGGCAGATGCCCACAACCAGGGTATAATATACATAGAAAAAATACTATATAAAAAAACCACATTAGCAGTGAAACTTTCGATAATTTCTATAGAACACCCATAGAAATTCCAACAACAAAGTTTAATAAACTTAAGAAAACTTTAAAAAAAACTTAAGTATTCTTTTATCACATCTTTTTTTATTGGAGCAATGAGCGATTGGTGGCCAGTTGTTAGAAAAAGTCTATTTATTTATGTTCATCTACATAAGGTCACTTTCTGTCAAATTCTGGTCATTTCTACCAAACTACTACCATCGTAAAACCTGCTTACTTTTGGAGAAAAAAATCCTATATAATTTCCTATTTTTGTGGTCTTCAATTTGGGACTGGTTGTGGAAAAAAAATGCTATTTTCAGTGTCGTGCACATTAGCAGTGGAACTTTGGATAATTTCTATACACCACCCATAGAAATTCCGACAACAAAGTTTAATAAACTTAAGAAACCTTTAAAAAAAACTTAAGTATTCTTTTATCACATTTTTTTTTATTGGAGCAATGAGCGATTGGTGGCCAGTTGTTAGAAAAAGTCTATTTATCTATGTTCATCTACATAAAGTCTCTTTCTGTCAAATTCTGGTCATTTCTACCAAACTACTACCATCGTAAAACCTGCTTACTTTTAGAGAAAAAAATCTTATATAATTTCCTGTTTTTGTGGTCTTCAATTTGGGACAGGTTGTGGAAAAAAATGCTATTTTCAGTGTCGTGCACATTAGCAGTGGAAATTTGGATAATTTCTATACGCCATCAACAATGGCGACCACAAACTTTAATAAACTTTAAAACCTTTAGAAAACTTAAATATTCTTTTATCTCATTTGCGATTTGTGGCCAGTTATTAAAAAATGCAATTTCTTTATCGTCCATAATCAGTGGTCACTCTATCAGATTTAAGATTTCTATACTTCCTCAAAAAATCCGACTGATTACTTTACAAAAAATCAATTCGTTTTATATTATCATATATCATGGTCCGTAAACATAGGCCGCTTTCCGTCGATTTCATCACTTTAAGGTAAATGTCCCGGATTCCAATCCAGCGGCCTTGTTTTCAAAGCCGATATACTTAAAAATGGTCTTTTTTCAAAAACATCGACACTCCGATGGTTGATATTTTGAACAGGTTGTTGAAAAAATTATCACCTTATCGTCATAGATCAGTAATAAAATTAACAGAAACCTTTAAAACTGGTTAAATAAAGATTTATTGCTTTTCATGCTTTTCACATCAGAGCAAGTGCGAAATGTCATCAGTGATACGAATCGCAGTAACCTATTAGAGAGAATAATTATAACCGAGCCATTTTGCCCGGACGAATGTGTAATCACGTTACCGACGGGCCGTTTTCATTTGGAAAGCGCTGTCAAAAGTGAACAAGAACACCAACTCCGCGTTTCCCGACCGGGTTGGAACGGGAAAGTTTTCCCCAACCCGGCGGCAAAGACACCCCTCATGATTTCCACATGTCACCCTTTGAAACACCCTTTGAGCATTGGATTCTCACCACTTGGAAACGCCTAATTGCTCGCTTGTCACATCAACCGTGGCGTGTACGTAATCGATTGGTCTCTCTATCTTTGCCTTTTCCTTTTCTTAACATCCATGGGCCCATGGACAAATTCGGCTTAGAGAGACTCCGTGTCGAAGCTTATTTTAAGCTCGGATAAGCCTGGAGGATGATTAGCTTTAAAAATGCATAAATGGAGATGTGACAGTAACCTAAACGAAGCGCCTATCCAATTTTGTTTTTAATGCCTAAGACAGAGAAAACCCAGAAAACAAGGGAGCAGATTAATTGGTTCCTTGGCTAAATTAAAGAGCATCCGAATGTTTGTCTTAAGTTTTCCTTTTAGAAATATGAATCATTTTAAACTACCAATAAATTGCGCACAAAGTACAATTACAAAGTAATGTATACACACTAGATTTACGCTAGTTTATGCTATAATAATAGGCCTAACTAACTCATCATTTGTTTTACAGTTGGAATAAAACTAGAAATTTAGGAGGTTCCAAAATTGCTGAGTTGTGTTATAGAGAGGCGCTGCAATATTTAACACGAAGCTATTGATTTTGAACAATTAGCCACAAATCGACGAATCAATAAATAATGTCGTAAAGGAGACCTGCTTTATTTTTGATAATGGTAGATGTCAGATTTGTAGCATGAAAAGAGTCAAAATTTTCAAAACTTGAGAGCAAAAGTCCAATAATTGCCATCAATTAGGAATCGATTTATTTAATAACTAGCCAAAAAACCCACTACTGCCTAAAAAAACTTGCGATATAAGAATAATCGATATTTTGTAAAGCATTCAGTGAAATGTTTAGGGGGTAGTTTGTAAAAATTACCTGAACTTAACAGCAAGTATCATTGGTGATGAACCATAAAGATACTGGTATTTTTGTATTTTTTTTAATTGACAGCAGGGATTAACGTATATTTATATCACATACATACGTATATGTATTTATTATCATGTCTGTTTTAACAATTGGCCACAAATTTACTAATCAATAAATAATGACGTAAATGAGACCTGCTTTATTTGTGATAATGGTAGATGTCAGATTTGTAGTACGAGAAGAGTCAAAATTTTCAAAACTTGAGAGCAGGAGTCCAATAATTACCATCAATTAGGAATCGATTTATTTAACAACTAGCCAAAAAACCAACTACTGCCTAAAAAGAACTGATGCGATATAAGAATAATCGATATTTTGTAAAGCATTCGGCGAAATGTTTAGAGAGTAGCTTGTAGAAATTGCCTGAACTTAACAAGTTATCAATGCTTGATGGGTCATAAAAATATTGCTATTTTTGTAGTTGACAACATGGACTAAATTATATTTGTTATCACTTACATATGTATATGTTTGGAAAAAAGGATCTTCAGTCTTTCAGCTTCACCTAATTTTAAATAATGATGCAGTTTCTTGTTCTCAAGATATATTTCAACACTCATCGGGTTAAAGTAAGGAAAATAATTGTTTTTTATTTATTTTTTAATGATACAATATATTCTTACTGCTATATTTCTTAAAATAAATGGGCCCTGGTGATGACGATATAATCCTCAAAAGCTCGGCAAAAACTTAAAGAATTGTCGTTCTGTTGTGACCTCACCGAAGATCTTTTTTTCCAAGTTGTACAACAGCAGGTCGATACATCATCTCATGTTTAATATGTATATGTATTTATTATCAGTTTCTTTTAACAATTAGCTACAACTCTACGAATCATTAAATGATCTCGTAAATGTTTATTTAACAACTAGCCAAAAAATCCACTACAGCCTAAAAAAACTGTTGCGATATAATCGATATTTTGTAAAGCATGCGGCGAATGTTTAGGAGGTAGTTTGTAAAAATTGCCTGAACTTAACAGCAAGTTATCAGTGTTGATGGAACTTAAAAATGTTGCTATTTTTGTAGTTGACAGTAGGGACTAAAGTATATTTATTATCAATTCTCTTTTAACAATTATCGACAACTCCACGAATCAATAAATAATGTCGTAAATGGGACCTACTTTATTTGTTTGCTTTATTTAACAACTATCCCCAAAATCCACTACTGCCTAAAAAACTGATGCGTTATAAGAATAATCGATATTTTGTAAAGCATTCAGCGAAATTAAATTCACTATTTTTCGTGGTTTGCTTGACCAATTAATAACATTCAATTAATTAAAGTTTTTAAGTTGAGATAAAAAGTCAGTGTCACGAGCGGGATTCGAACCCACGACCTTCGGCTTGATACGCCACTGCTCTACCACTTGAGCTATCGTGACTTCGATCCCCTCGGGCACTAACTTGCCATCTCAATCCCACCTTTTGAATTTTCCCTCCTTTTTGCCATTTTTCAAATGTCGTGTAATCGGATTGGATTCTCGGCGACAAATGAGATGGCCACGGAGAGCTTTAATGAAGTGTACTTCATTTTAATCAATTAAATTCACTATTTTTCGTGGTCCGCTTGACCAATTAATAACATTCAATTAATTTGTAAGTTTTATTTGTTTTGGTTTATTTAACAACTAGCCCAAAAATCCACTACTGCCTAAAAAAAACTGTTGCGATATAATCGTTATTTTGTAAAGCATGCGGCGAAATGTTTACGGGGTAACTCGTAGAACTTGCCTGAACTTAACAGCAACTTACAAAAGAAGAATCTAAAAAAAATAATCAAAGCTAATCATTTATTGTTCAATTGTTTCATCTGATCCTTGTTCTAAGGCTTTTATATGAATGAAGGGTTGAGATTGGAGATCTCTTTTACTTATTGTTAGGTAAATGCAGCTAGAGACAATAATTTATACTCACAATCATGTGAAATCGACATTACAATCAAACCTACATTTCCTCCTGTAGTTTTTGAACGTTTTACTTTCCAACAAAGAATGTACTACTCAGTCATAATAATTTTGAATGTTTGTTTCTTTGAAACATGCCGAACAAGACACTTGATTTAATCCTAATAGATACTTTTATTTTTATTATGAAATAAATTATTTGCAAAGATTTTAAACCTAAATCAGTTCAAAATGTTAAAATAGTTCAAAACTTTGGTTGGCTTTTTGTTAAATTTGAAGAGGTTTGGCTAAACGGGCCCGTCGTTATCGAGAACATTATCGACCGCGATAAAGGGTGAAAATAACGTGACAATTCTCAACATGCCGAGGCCAAAAGAAAAATTAATTTTCATCTAAATTAATTTCACCAATTAGGCCCAGCGAGAAACGAACACCTGCAACAAATGTATCCAAGTGGTGAAATCCAACTCCCTGGGTAATCGATAGACCTAGGGGTCAGCCTTCTCAACCGTCAGCAAAACGGGAGCAAATTGAAAAATCTTGAATCCTCCCAGTCTTCGGTGAATTTTAAAAGACTTTTTTTCCTTTATATCACGAATTTATCTGAGTAGACGAACTTAAACGAAAGTCAACAATCAAAAAGATCAAAAAACAAATCTTTGATTCTTGATGTTTGTAAGCAGGGAAATAGATTACCTTGTATATCTATTTTTAAAAAATATAAATATCTTTTTTTTTAAGATATTTATTTTATTTATTGCTATCTGTACATAATATACATTGAGCAAATAGTTATGAACTAATCTGTCAGACCTGTCAGACCAGGAGGCAGTGGGGAGAGAAACCAACTTTTATTTAATTGGGGAGGGGGAGTAAAAGTTAATTCGATGGGTTAGATAGAAGGTCACGAGGCCATCGTCGTTTTAAACGGCGTGGAGGATTGTAGGGGTGAGATGAGGAAAGAGTTAGGGCTAGTGAGTTAGGATGGAGGGAGAGTTTACAGTGAAAAGTGAAGAAGTGGGTATGGATAAGATCTTTCACGAAAGGGATTTGAAGATCTTTATGGATCGTTTGATTTGTGACGTAGAAGGGAGCATTGAGGATACGGCGGAGAACTTTAGATTGAAAAGACTGAATTCGTTGGATATTGGATGATTTGGCCGAGCCCCACAGCTCGACTCCGTAGGTCCAAATAGGTCTGATGAGTGTTTTGTAAGCGGTTAGTTTGTTATGTATGCTTAGTTTTGATTTTGGTCCAAGAAGGTGTCTGAGTAGTCCATATCTTTTGTTAAGTTCTTGCCGTTTTAATCGTGTATGTGGGTTCCAAGTAAGTCTACTATCTAAGTAAAGCCCAAGGTAGCGGACTTGGTTCGATGGTGGTATTATTTTGTTGTAAATGTGCACTGGTGGACAGGTTTGTCGTTTGAGCGTAAATGTAACGTGTTGGCTTTTTTGTTCGTTTAACCTGATCCGCCACAGATTGCACCAGTTGGTAATAAGGTTCAGGTGTTGTTGGAGTGCTTCTGTTGCTAGGATTGGAGTGTGTTGATAAGATTGCGGTGTCGTCCGCGTAGGCTGTGATTTGTGTGTTTGGATGTGTGGGTATGTCAGCAGTGTAGATGGTGTAGAGGATTGGGCCTAGGATACTTCCTTGTGGAACGCCAGCTTTGATTGGTGTGATAGGTGAAAACTCGGTGCCAATTCTTACTTTAAACCATCGATCTGAGAGAAAGGATTTCACGATAAGGTAGTAGGCCTGAGGGAGGATACATTTTAACTTATAGAGGAGGCCGGGGTGCCATACTCGGTCAAATGATCTGTGACGTCCAGAAATACGGCTGAGCAGTATTGTTTGCTTTCTAGAGCCGAAGATATCGTGTCGACTACTCTGAAGCACTGCTGAACAGTAGAATGGAGAGGTCGAAACCCAAATTGATGGTTAGGAATTACGTTTTCAGAGTCAAATATAGGAATTAATCTTTTAAGGAGGATACGTTCAAAGATTTTGGATAAAATAGGAAGGAGGCTTATTGGTCTCTAAGAGGATGGGGCACTGGGGGATTTGTGTGGTTTTGGTATTGGTGTTATTAAAGATAGTTTCCACTGGATAGCATTGTAAATAGAGGTAATGTACACTATTGCTTTTTTGGGTAGATTTCGGAGGATTTTAGGGGTAAATAGATCATGGCCTGGGGATTTTCCTTCGGAAAGGCGGAGAATCTGGTACATTACATCTGCGGGGTGGATGGGCTTAGGAGGTAGAGCGAGAGGGAGAGGAGAGTGAAGGAATTCATTGATATGATTTGATTGTGAAGTGACATTCATATCGGGATGGGGAAAAAACTGTGGAAAAGTGATCGGAAAGTAGCTGACACCTTTCTGCGTTTGTCCTGGCCCAGGTACCGTTTGGATTTCTAATTGGGGAAGGCACTTGGTAGTGTTCGGTAACCTTCCTAGTAGCTAGCCAAAGGGAGTTGTCTTGTGTGGATAAGGATTCAAGGTATGACTGAAACTGGGATGAACGGTATTTGGATAATTCGAGTTTCAAAACATAAGTGAGAGGGTTAAATGTTACTTTAAATAATAATGTATTTATGTTACTATAAATATCTACATAAAAAATTCAAGTACCATAGAGCAAATGTAACCATCAGAATAAAGAATTCAATATTATATATATAATATGAGATACATAAAGCCTCTAAGTGCTAAAAGAGTAAGTAATAAAGTAGGAGGTTTATGGGCCGACAAAGCTGCGGTCATCGCCGGCCCTCTCCTTGTTTTCTTTCTTTTTCTGGTCTTTCACGCGTACTTTGTTTTAAATTACAGCCATTTGACCGTCTTGATCTGGTGGTCTTATATGAATATTAGGTCCATATCCTGAATTGCTAGCCTCTCATTTGTACCACAGATTGTCAGCATAAAACATACAATGGACTGAAAAAATCGATTTTCCACAGCTAGAGAACTCCAAAATGGCCTGAGTAGGAGTACTGGAACAAGGATGTCCGAACAGACTGTTCGGAATAGGCTGCGGGAAAGTGGGGTGAAAGCTGAAAAAATAATAAACCTGCAAAATGCCATGTCTTAAAAACCGACATAAAACTGCTAGAGTCAAATTCGCTCCATAGCATAGAAGGGGACATCTGAGCCGTGAAATGTCTAAATTCACATTATTTAGTAAGTGATTGGCGTGTAAAAGTTTGGCAAAGAGGAAAAAAGCGTTTCGTCCTTTGCTGCTTGCTCATATAATCACCATTTGGTGGTGGTACCCTTATCGTATGGGGAGGCATAACAATCCATAGTCGAACCGAAGTCGTGATTCTTCCTGGTGGCACTTTGACAGCTCAGCGATTGATGAGATTTTAGACGTTTATGTTCGGCCCAAGCTGTCGCTGCTGGTGCTGATTTCTTTATGCAGGATGGAGCCCGACCATATGCAGCTAGGGTGGTGAGAGAGTACCTAAATCAGCACAATATTCACGTTTTGAACTGGCCAACACATAGCCCCGACCTCAATCCCATAGAGCATAATATATGGGCCCAGCTAAGGAGGGCCATTCGAGGTCGTCCAAATCAGCCAATAACTTTGTAGGTCTTGAAGAAGCGCTAATGGAGGAGTTCGAACGACTGCCACAATAAAACATTCGCAGGCTTCTTCGGAGTTTGCCTCTTCATCTTACAAACTGTCTGTACTAAAGGCCGTGAAGTTGCAAAAAATCACGTTTTGGACATTTTCGTTTCCAAATTTGTCGTTGCTTTTCATTCCTGCTTTGGCACTTTTCGTGTTTCTTCAGTCCTACATTAACTCTGCACTTTGGAAGATAGTTTCAACCCATGAGTATTTCTTAAAACATAAGTAAAAGAAAAAATCATGAAACAAGTCAAAAATAAAACATTTTAAAAACGGAGATCCCTTAATTCTTTTGAGGTGTGTATATATATATATATATATATAAATATAAACATCATCAAAAACATAGAAATCTGGTCATACTCACTCCTTTAGAGTACTCGATATTCATAAAGGCGGAGCTTAGCTTGAACCCACTCCATTCTCGCTAATAAATTACTTTTTCTCTCCGGACGTCACACGCTCACCCCAGAGTACGCAATATTCCCCGGGCGGGGTAAAACAACCCTATATTATAAAAATTAATTATTTTTAACCTTTAACAATTAAATCAAACCAAGATTTACAAACATTTATTTTTTTAATTAAGCCGATCGCGGTTATAATTGGAACTGGCAGAAACTTGTTCTAAATCGACCAGATTTGTCAGGTTTGTTTACCATCTGATTCTCTTCAAAATTTTAATGTTGACTCAAAAGTCAATTTTTATTATTGACTTTTATCGTTTGTAGCGCAAGTTTAAAACTTTAATCGTTCAAAAAAAAAATTGTCATAACAAATTTAAGAATCTATTTTTTGTATAAAAGTAGACGTTCAGAAGTTTGGCGTCTCTTTTTACTTACTTTTCCCCATGCTGAATAAAAAAACTTTTCGTTGTCCGATTATTTCTTTCCTAATATTAGCTCAGGAAAGATATTAAAAGTGGTTTGAAGTTGAGAACACACTTTATCATCTCTCATAAAAATTGTCCTCAGGTACAAAGTTTTTGTCATATTTTGCATGACCAACTTCAGTAATGCTCGACACAAAAACGTATCAATGTTTCGACGGGTTGAAATTAATTGGGAAAATCGTTTGTTGCATAATTTACTCCGCGCGCGAGGTCAATTAAAAAGAAAAGCCAATCGATTTATTTTACTTAACAACTTACTTTGAAATCGCTCGAGGGCAAAGTCACTGACAGGGAAAATAAACTATTAACCCTGAGAAGCGAACCACCTTTTATTTTACTTTCAACGGGCTCGTTACCGTGCAAACAATGTCGGTTAATTAAAGCCAAAAATATTTTCAAAGATGCCCTGAATTTATCTTTATAAAATACATTGCAAATCAGGTAAGTCTGTGAATTCGTTACAGATGTTAAATAATTATGAGGATATTTTTATTAAAATATTCCGAATAAAAAGATTTTATATAATTAATATATGTATTAATAAGTATTTATTTATTACTGCATTTTAAACAAACAGGAGCTTAATTTGCAAACGTATTAGCACCACATTTTTAAGTTAATTTATTATATTATCTCTACTATAATAGAAATAATGATATATAAGTGATATATGATAAAAAATACAGAATGAAAAATTGCCAAATAAAAGGATTTTTAATTTTGGAGCTTAGTAAACTTCGTTGACGCTTCCTCAAAGCTCAGACCTTAACCGATTGTCATTCAGAATAGGCTCCTTATAGCAATTCCCATCACGGTTCAAAAAAGAGTTTATAGCAAGGACATTAAATCGCCTTTTAAATATTATTATCTTGTCCATTTTTAAATTTTATTACCAAGCCCGATTTGCCTAGTCGGTCGTAAAATTCGATTTTCTGCGATTTCCGAACAGGCTTTCACATGGTGTTTAAATTTTTTTTGAATAATAACAGATTTTACAGGATTATATGCAGATAATACGATATCCCTTGAACAATACTTCAGTCATCATTGTCAAAAAGTCATCACTGTGATAAATCTGATCCGCAAATGTATTCGAGATATTTCACTTTCAGTTCACTTCAACCTTTCACAACTTTATTCCAAATATTCCCTTGAATCTCATAAAATATTAATCGTATTGTAAATTTGATTTCCCCGATGTAAAGAGCATAAAGATCCCTATGGGGCTATTTTTTTCTTTGTAACCCTATCCAAACAAAATACAAAATCGCTTAGGAGATAAACTTTTACGAGTCTTGTAAATAATGACAGACAGCTCAAAAAGCTTCGTCCATATTATCCGTAAACACATATACTTAACTTTTCAAGCGTCAATTATCACAAATATAAAATTGATGTTTAATTGATAAAATTTTTATTTTTAGGTTTTACAATATTAATCTTTAAGATTGTGATACTGGGAAAAATATGTAATAAACAAAACAAACTTTGGTACAAAATTAATCATAAAATAAAACGAAAATTTTCTACAAAGTAAATTAAATCGTCAAAATGTCCAAGTTCTTGAAAAATGCAAATTTGAAATCTTTTTTGACAGATTTGATAGTGTCTTCAACTTTCAAAAGTTCATCCTGCTACTCTTCTCCCATAATAGGGTAGGATTGGGGGGCATCGGTGGCCGCAAGGTTTAGTCTTTGACACGGCGCTCATCACTGTAAGGTAAAGGTCCCAGGTTCGAATCAATAAAAAAAAAAAATAAAAATAAATAGGCTTCCTGAATCATTTCTTAATTATGGCACGAATACAACAGACTTCATTTTTAAGAGTTTCTCGTCTGTAGAAGTCCATCGATGTTAAAAAATAGATTTTTGAGCGATTAAACGTTAATTTTACAATTAATTAAGGTTTTTAGTTGAGATAAAAAAGTCAATGGCACGAGCGGGATTCGAACCCACGACCTTCGGCTAGATACGCCGCTGCTTNATAGCTCAAGTGGTAGAGCAGCGGCGTATCTAGCCGAAGATCGTGGGTTCGAATCCCGCTCGTGCCATTGACTTTTTTATCTCAACTAAAAACCTTAATTAACTGTAATATATTAATTATTCAAGCGGACCACGAAATTAGTGAAGTTAATTTTACATTGGTGCTAACCGACCTTTGAGAAATTAAATGTATGTATTTAATACTTATCAGTAGGGGCTACTTTTTCTCTAAGTATCACACATCTGTCAGTATTAAAAGAACTGAAAAAAATCAAACTTAAACTTCAGGCAAAAGCATCAGAAACTAGTAAAATTTTATCTTCTAAATGATTTAGAATTTTGTTTGCATAAAACGTTGATGTAACCTTAAGAGTGAAATGTCGAATACAGGTGAAAATTGTACTTAGGACAATAGACCTGAATATTGAGGCTGTTCCCGGGTCACCCTGTACACCAAGTTTGATGACATGGGTTTTTACTGTTTCCTGAGAATGTATTTATACGCGTGAAAAACGTCGATGGCGGAATATCATGTACCCCATCGACCTTCAATTAGTCTATATATTGTATATATCGTTGAAGATGTGGAGTAATATTGAGTACTCCATCGCCTTATTTGAATGAAAGTATTTAAATAAGAAAGAATATATTTAAGAATGGGTGAGAGAGTGAGTGCGATTAGGTTAAAACTCTGTGGGTTATCTGTTGAAATGTTGCGGAGACCCCTGGAACATCGACGGTGGTACGGTCAGGAGGGTCCACATCGCCATACCACCTGACTGATTCTCACGGCTTGTCGCTGGAAGACATAGGGTCGATTCGCCTCATAAGTACATACATTTGCGGAATTGAGCCTATATAAATCAATAAATGAATAATTTATTTGTAGCAGTCAATACATATTACAAACACGATGGGCAGCACTGTTCGGAAGACACACATCAAGAGGAACAGCGAACGCTGGTACTCAATATGATTGATTAATGTTCTAGAATGGCAAGAGGCGTTTGTAGGGTTCTAGAGATGGGAAAGTGTAGAGGACATAGGCCAGTGTTAGGATCGATGGAGAAGTTAAGGAGTGAGATAAGGGACATAGTAAAAAGCCTGGAGAATTCTTCTGACTGGAATGCTTATATTAGTTGAACATGATGGCTCAATGGTACCTCACAGTTCCGCACCTGTTCACCTGAAACATACATCTCAAGACAATTCGGCCATCGCTGGGAATCAATATGGCCGATTTAGAGGCGAGGAGGTCTCGAGGCCATCGTCGTTCAATGGATTGGAAAGTTTAGGGAGAGCTTGGGCAAGGAGCGGGAGATCATTTCGTTGCCAAAAGGACAGTTGAGGTCGTTGCGGATAGAGAGGTTAGTGACGTAGTAAGTAGCTTTCACGATTTGTCCGAGGTCTTTTAAGCGGAAGGATTGCATGTGTTCGCTATTGGTTTGGAGTTCCACACCGTATGCCCAAAGTGGTCGCAGTATGGAACTTATTAATGACCTTTGCCCTCTAGCGAGGACGAACCGCTCAACCACTCTGAATCCTTGCTAGATCTGAAATTATGAACAGATGATAAGGAATGATTTTATATGAATTTAGTATGTATTTGGAGGAATCTAGAATGACGGTTAGAAGTTTGTGAGGTTTAATGTTTTTCAGCACTTATGTATCTCCTATAAATAAAACTTTGCCTAATTATCAATTTGAAGAATACATATTTTAGTGAACTCGATGGTATAAAATTGAAAATGTAATTTAACAGGGATGAAATAGGCACTAACTCTTGGATGAACTATTTGATATTTAAAATAAGTAAAAAAAACAAACAAACCCACACTTATCGCTTTTAATTTGTTTACATTTTTATTTTTAAAATTGATTAATTTAATAGGGTCGTCGAATGAGCTGATTGCACTGGTTTTTTGGCCAAATCAATTCTGGTAAATTAATCCGCATCCCGGAAAGTGAAAATATGGCGTTTGATTATTTTTTAATAGACAGACCTTTTCCGTATTCGTCTCAAACCTTTTACATCAATTTCATAAATCGGCCCAAACCACGTTTTAATAAATTTTAACGATTCAGATTACAAGAGTAAATAAGGAAAAAATATTCAAAGGGATATCGAATCGATCGATTTCAGCTGTGTTTGTCGAATTCTCATGAAACCTTGCATAACCAACACAGACAGAACGGTTTTATTGAAATTTTCACCGATCTTTTATCCAATAAATGGACGAGCAACCCTGAGATGATCGAAGGGGTCACATGGCTCCTTCTACGTGGCCGGATGCCTCATCGTTTAATCCAGGAAACAAGACAAATCCCTTATGACAGTCCGGGTTGGACCCTTGGTCTAATCCTCTTCCTTCCTGGGACCCTTGGCCACCATAACCTACTTAACCCAACTGCAACCGACCCTTAAGTCCCTCGCCAAAGTCTAATAGAAGTCAAACTGTCATATTTATTAAATTCAATGAGAAAATATAATTTTATTTTTTTATGTATTAGTTTATTGCCTGTCGCTTTTTATTTTCATTTCTTTTAAAAATTTTCCCACTGCTTCAGACTTCCACTTTAACACAGTACACAATGTCGTCTCGATTATAAATTGCCATGAATGTACAGTTAGAAACAAATCGCAGAATTTTAATCTTTATAATTATTTTTATGTGGTGTTTAGTGACCGTTAGTTAATGATTATTTGAAGATATTTATCGTGCCAACGTTTCGATCTTTATTAAGATCATCTTCAGCGCCGGGATTTTTAATTTATTTGTACTAGAAAATTGGTTTTGATTATTTAAAGAAGATTCCCACTTTATTAACAAATCTGTTATAAAATATATGAAATTCAAAGAATAGGCAAAAAAACATTTAGCAAATAGTACGATTTCACAAAATAAAGGAGAAAAAAAATTTACAGCGCTTAGTTAAGTCTGACAAAAATAAACACAATTAGACCCCCTTTGGTCCCCTTGACGTATTTCGACAAAACGCAATTTTCAATAATCGTGAGAATCAATGAGAAGATCAGCGTTGATCAAATTGGTGTTCAAGTCGAAACGCGTCTCACATCAAATCTAAAGCGAGCGTAGGCGGACCAATTTTCATCATTGTCAAATTAGCCGAATGGGAAATCGAATAAATCACTTTCACTAGGCCCGTCCTCCTCTTTAATTGTCTCTTTAATTTAGACCTGAGACATTCATTCGAAGAATCTCTTAGATTTTTTTTACATAATTTTATCTATTTTCAAACATTTGTCCGTAAATAAACTTTTGAAAACGATCCGAAAGCAAATACATCTAAATTTCCTGCTGTAACTTTAAAAACAAGTTGAAACTTTACTTTTTGAATAAGCGAAATGGTGGGAAACTTTCTTGCCGACGGTTGAAATGGCAAAGGATAATAACAATAAGTGTAGTCCGTTTTTCACCATGGATCAAACTTGCTTAACTTTCATTTAAAATTGTTTAAATTTGGAATCAGGAATAACAATTAAATTGGCACGAGTAATGAGACTAAACACCTTAGAAATGCTTAAATTCAATTTTTTCAATCTTCTTTACGTACATCCCGAAAGGAACTACAAAGGAGAATAAGAAAGAAACAGACTGTATCATTATTATGTAAATAATAGCATGTTAATATTTACATTGGCACCCGGAGATTTTGTATTTTATAAGAACATCTCGTTTTACATAAATCAAAATTCATTATGTTGTATTACCCACGGTTGTAATATAGATGAAGAGTATTAAAAAATCCAAGAAATCCGTGATGTTTTTAGTTTTTGGATGTTTCGGGCTATTGGGCCATCTTCAACAACCAAAATGGGCTAATTCCTGCATAGCACCCCACAAACAAACGGACATTCGTTTCAACAAGTTGTAATTGAGGCATTTTTCAACAATTTGGTCTGATGAAGATTGGCCGATAGCCCGAAACATCCAAAAACTGAAAATCACCACGGATTTTTTGGATTATTTTTTAATACCCTTCATCAATCAATAGGCTCAGCAATTTTTTTAATGAACGATTTATTTAATAAATTTTCTTTTTGTAACAATTTTAAATAAATAAAATGGCATTTAATAAGCAAGTATTGCCCAATCTGGCTTTAATGACTGATTCCATTCTTGTAGGCTACCTTCTCATAAAACGTTTTTGTAGAAAGACTTGGAGTATGTTGTTCCATCCCTCCAATACTCCTTTAGCATCGTTTAGCATTCTTTAGCACTTGAAAATAGAAGACGGTTGATTCTTTCTTTTGATATTGTCCTAAACCTGCTCTATTGGGTTAAGGTCCGGTCAACTAGCTGGCCGATATGATCTTTTGATATCATGGCTTTTTGCCTGAGCAAATAAGGAAAATTAGTCAAACTCTAGTCAAACAGAATATTAATGTACAACTAGGCTGGGTTAAGGCTCATTGCGGAATAGAGGGAAATGAAGAAGCTGACAGACTGGCCAAATTAGCATCTACTGGCGAGAGTTTGAATTTGGCATACACCAAACTTCCAAAGTCATCAATTATAAATAAACTTTTGGAAGAGAGTCTGGAAAAATGGGCAAATGCTTGGTCAAGTACAAATAATGGAAGGCAGACAAGAAAGTTCTTTCCCAAAATGGCCGATAGATTCCAGCCGCATATCCAACTATCCGCACCACTAACCCTCATCTTAACCCAACACGGCCCAAACAACAGCTATTTTTTCCGCTTTCATCTAAGAGAATCTTCATCATGCTCATCCTGCCTAATTTCCCAGTAGAACAAAGCATTAAACACCTAATATATGAGTGCCCACTAATAGAACCATTGCGTAGTGTTTGGATACGAAAGTGCCTACTGCAAGACAAGAAGAGGCCACCTGATGAGGAGCTCATGAAGAGAGAATATTATTAACATTTTGACACATTCATTAAAGCAATAGATTTTAATGTCATTTAGTTAAATGTTATGTTATTTGTTTATTTAGTTTTTAATTAATTTCTACTTATTAACGTTATTTATTATTATTTAACAGTTTCAGTAATTGTCTTTTCGCCATAATATGAATCTGATATCCCAATATATATATATATATATATATTNAGCCTCTGGCGTAGTACTAAACGTATCCTGCGTCATAGCGTTGTCTCAATTCCTCTCAGGAATGAGATGGAACTTGGATCGTTTCCGATAAAGAAAATTCCAAAACATTTGCGAAACATCTCTCCGAGATATTCAAACCTCATAACATAATGAATACTGAACACGATAAATTTATATCAGATTCACTTGTAACACCTATGCTCCTAGAAATGCCACCTAAACCAATAACTCCAAAACAAGTATCACAAGAAATACGACAGCTTCCTACAAAAACATCTCCTGGTCTTGATTTGATAACAGCTGAAGTTCTTCAAGAACTTCCCAAAAAGCAGTCGTCTTTTGACTTCTTTATTTAACGCAATTTTGAGGACTACACACTTCCCCATACAATGGAAACTTTCTTACATTAAAATGATCCCAAAGCCCCATAAAAATTTAAGCTCCCCATCGTCTTATCGTCCTATTAGTTTGTTACTCGTTCTTTCTAAATTATTCGAAAAATAAATTTTCAAAAGAATTATCTCTATTGCTACTTCGAACAACATCTTACCAGATCATCAATTTGGCTTTCGAATCCATCATTCCATCATTCATCAACTTCCCAAAGTGACTGATTTCATTACTTCGTGTCTCGAGCAGAAACTGAACGCGACTGGAGTGTTTCTAGATGTTTCTCAGGCCTTCGACAAAGTATGGCATGAAGGATTATTATACAAATTAAAATTATTTTTACCCCAGGCCTATTATCTGATTATACAGTCATACCTTAAAGAGAGATTTTTCGCAGTAAACCAGGATACGGAGACTTCTGGGATGGAAGAAGTGCTTGCAGGTGTGCCACAAGGGTCAATACTCGCTCCGCTGTTGTACACAATTTTTACTTCTGATATGCCAACAAATGAGAATACACGCCACATACGCAGATGACACCGCCATCTCTCTTCTACACAAGCTTCACAAAACCACATATCAAAAATTGAAAAATGGAGCAATCTTTGGAAAATGAAGTTTAATCCCTCAAAGTCAGAACATATCACCTTTACACTCCGTCGTGAGGCTTGTCCTTGCAATACTCAATCCGACAAAGTTAACTATTTAGGACTTACATTTGATAGAAGACTAACTTGGAATCCACTCACACGATTAAAAAAACAGACACTGAACAAACGATTTAAAATTCTTTATTACCTACTCAACCGACAATCAAAATTACCATTAAAATCAAAACTTACGACATACACATACCTACCCAAAACTTTTTCGATGTACGGGTGCCAAGTATATGGATCGGCGAAGTGTTCCAATATTCAAAGATTACAAAGTTTTCAATCCAAAATTTTAAGACTAATTGTTTCTGCCCCTTTTTATGTAAGCAATAATACACTTCACAGAGATCTTCAAATCCCAACAGTTTTTTCATCCATCAAAACATATTACAGACGTTTTCATAGTAAATTACAAAATCACACCAACACACAAATAGGATTACTCCATTCCCCACAATTATCACGTAAACGTCTGAAAAAAATATGGATAAGAGACCTCTTAAATGATTAATATCATTTCATTAATCCAGAGCGGCTGCCAATGGGTAGCTTTCTCTATAACGCCCATAATGCCAAACACATAATCTGAAATCCAATCTGCTGGTTGTCTATAATACATGTACAGTTGTAGATACAAATAAATGAAGTAAAAAAAAAATTTCCATGCTACACTTTTGCTGCTGTAGATGTAGTGTAGTGCATACAGACGGAAATCACATCGTTAGTTTTCCCATTGATGTCTGCAGGGGGTCAATCTTTAGTTTGATCTTTTTTAATATTTTGGTCTTCCTATCCTTTTGATCGTTTAGTCTGAAATCAACAATAAAAAACAATCTTGCTGCTAATTTTGATACAAATCATCCTCGGTTGGTTAACCTGGAACCACCGACGATCCCATAACAAGTTTCTCACTTCCTAATTACCCTAAATACATATTAAGCCTTAATGCTATTATCAAAAGCAGCTTCTTTGGAGAGTTTGTCCACTTTATTATACTCTTCGTGAACCTTTATAATTGGATCTATCTCGCAGAGTAATTAGGTTATTCTGCCGGCGTTCGGTTAGTTACATAGTGTCTGTGATGGCTATACTCTTTACTGATATGTTCTTTGTTTTCTTACATAGACATGACATTTACCAACCGTTCATCATCAATCATAATTCTATCATTATCTATTTCTTTATAATATCAAGGTAAATTCTTCAAACTACATTACACGTTAAAACAAAGCGAATTTCTAATTCATCTTCAAACTGGTGACATTTCAATCAACGGATCGCATCACCGATATCGATTATGCAAATTAAATTAACTTTCATTCGAACAAATCCGTTGTTTTTTTAACTTATCAAAACATGTATTGTGAACTGACAATTACGACTCTACGGAAGCTTATTGTGTATTCCGTATCTACCGTGCACACTCTCGTCCTATTTGCGGCCCCATGCTCGGTTTAAAGCGATTCAATAATTAATAAACAATGCGACTCTTCTCAACTCGAAAGCTTCCCGAATCATTCAACATTTTTCAGTGTTTATAAAAAATTATGTAGTAGTTATATTAAAAAGTCAAAGTATAATGGATGAAAACGTTAACGCTTAAAAACAACAATTAAACAGTAGAAACAAAATTATATTTCAACCGAATTGACTTTTTTAAAAATAAGTATTTGAATTTAGTGTCGAAGGTAAATAGTTTTAAGACAAAAGTTAGTCGAATTCCAAAGACGCAAGAAGAGGCAAGAACAAAGCTTCTTTTATTCTGTAAGTTTTTGTTGTTTAAGCTTATCGAGACTGAGGTAAAAAATGGAGGACAAGGACAATGAACTAAGAAAAATGCATTCAGTGTACTTTTACGCCGAAAAAGCAGTCTTGCCCTCCATTGTACATCAACAACAAATTCACTAATTTCGTGGTGGATTTTGAGTCCAATTCTTTTCTCAATTTTTACGAGTGATATTGGGCGTGACCTCCCTACAGGTATAAAATTACTGATGTATGCAAATGACATCTGCCTGTACTCTGAACATAGGGATGTAGAAACAGCAAAAAACATTCTTAACGAGGGTATGGTCATAATTAAAAAATGGTTATTTGAGAATGGGCAAAGCTTATCTGCAGAAAAATCAGTTGTCTGCGTTTTTTCAAAAAAGAGAAGAATCCCTATGGGGGACCAAGTTATTTTAGCAGAGGAAGCCTTTCAACTAAGTAGGGAAGTAAAATTCTTAGGGATGTATCTTAACAAAACACTTAGTTGGAAAGAACACATTAATTACGTAATTAATAAAGCGGAAAAATATTTGAATATATTAAAAATGGTAACGTATAAAAACTGGGGGTCAGACCCAGCCACCGCTTTGTTGTTTTACAGAGCCACGATACGGTCAATAATAGATTATGGTTGCTTTTTATACGGGAATGCGGCAGCATCTACCCTTAAACCGTTAGATGTTGTAGTTAATAAAACTATCAGGCAATGTATGGGGTATCTAAAGTCTACTCCCATAGACGTTTTATACTCTGAGTCATGTGAAATGCCACTGAATCTAAGAAGACAGTTCTTGGCAGACAAGTTTTGCTTAAAACTAATGGCATATGAAGAGGGTTTGTGCGCGCAGATATGTCTGTTGGCGTCACAAACTCTGACTCATAGATTTTCGTCAAAAAAAAAAATAACCCATTACTAGCGTCCAGTTGGTTGAAGTTACATGAATATAGAAATAAGATATACTGCTCAAGAAATACGGTACCACCCATTTTCGACACAGAGTATGAAAGTATCAGCAATGAGTTGAAGGTAGATTACTTACCTGATATCAAAAACATGAGCCATGGGGAAGCCGAAGCTATTTATAGGAGTGTAATCTATGAACATTGGCCAGGCCATCGAACAATTTTCACCGATGGATCCAAATCAGAGATGGGCGTAGGTTGCGCTATGTTTGACCCAACGGCGAACTATGAATGCATGATTAGGCTGCCAAAAGAATGTAGCATTTATTCGGCAGAACTCTACGCGATATCAAATGCTCTTAGTTATATTGACTCAGTAAAGGAAAAAAAATTTTTGATACTCACAGATTCGCTTAGTTCAATTCAAAAATTAGTTCAAAGGAAATGGAAATTTAAAGATAACCATGTGATTTTTGAAATACTAAAAAAGATTCGACCTCTAGGTAAACAAAATAAAATAGTCACTATAGCTTGGATAAGGGCACACGCAGGTGTAGCGTTTAATGAACGGGCAGATGCACTAGCCAAACAGGCCACAGAATCGGGGCAGTACTCGCTTTTTAAAGTTCACTTTGAGGATCTGATCCCAATTATTAGAGAATTCGCCCGGAAAGAATGGCAGATAAGATATCAAGGATCGACGAAAGGTGAATTTTACAAGCAGATTCAACCAAATGTTTGTACAGAAAGTTGGTTCAAAAAGGACATGGTAGGGAAAGCATTCGGGAAAACCATAAATAGGTTAAGGTGTAACCATGCTGTATGCAAACAATATTTAGCAAAAGTAGGATTACTTCCATCAGCTCTCTGCGAGTACTGCATGGAAGAAGAATCGATGGAGCATATAGTTATGAAATGTGTAAAATACAGACAGACAAGAAATGAATTGTTTGATGCGCTAGGGAAAATCGTGGATACGCCTTTTGACTACAGGGCGCTATTATATTCAGTGTATAAGTTGCTATTTAAATATTTAACTAAGATTAATCATAATGTATAAAGGTAAGCATTAGGAGAATCGAGTGGTGGTCGGGATTCGAACCCACGATCTTCGGCTAGATACGCCGCTGCTCTACCACTTGAGCTATCGTGACCTCAATCCACTCGGACACTAACTTCTGATCTCAACCCCACCTTTTGAATTTTCCCTCCTTTTGGCCATTTTTCAAATGTCGTATAATCGGAATGGATTCTCGACGACGGCGTATCTAGCCGAAGATCGTGGGTTCGAATCCCGCTCGTGCCATTGACTTTTTTATCTCAACTAAAAAACCTTAATTAATCAACAACAAAGTTTCCACTCAAGTCAAATACCTGCGACTCTCGACTGCAGACTGACATGGAATCCCCACACAAGACTTTAAAAAAAAAACTTAATACAAGACTTGGACTACTACGAAGACTTCTAAGACCGAAATCAACTTTGACAAAGCTAACACTGCACAAGACTTTACTAAAACCAATATAGACATAGTGGAACTGTGGGGTACTGACAAGCCTCCAGTCCTTTTCAATCGAAAGTCCTTAGAAAAATTGTCAAAGCACCTTATTATGTCACTAACTTCACTATCCACAAAGACCTCAACATTCCTTTTGTCAACGAACTAATCCGGTCCGGATTCCAAACCTTCCACACCAACCTTTCGAACCATCCTAACCATACTGCTCGAGCACTATCCACTCAATCCCATACTGACAACCCACCACGTCGCCTCAACCGAGATGGCCTCGGGACCTCCTACACCTAATCATATACATTGAGTGCCAAGAATGGCTGGCTCCTCAAAGCATGTGTTCTACCGGTGCAGTGCTGGCATTAGTGCTAGTGTTGAGCTGTGTGATATATTAATCATGCGTACATATTTGTATAATATTTGTATAGTATTCTATCATTTATAGGTAACAATTAAATTTTTTTCAAAAGTTTTACTATTTGCATAATTAATAGCTTTATTCAGTCAAAGCCGAGTCTTTTGCTTTCAAAAGTGCATATTTTTGGGTATGAGAAGAAACAATGCTGTTATGTTATCCAGTCATCTAGAAAACACGGCCAAGTTACAGCCAATTCTACAGTTCCTCATTCCTCAAATTATTTCTTTTTTTGTGTGTGTGTTATTTTTTAACCTAATTACTTTCAACGATTATCCATTCTTTTTTTTCTCAATTCAACCAATTTTTTGGATCTGTCCAGACAAGTCTGTTTCAGTTGGAACTTGTTAGGATTTTGAAATATCTTGATCAGTCAAAGAACAATATTTTTTGAACGTCTTATCACAGTTGAAGAGTGCAATTCCTTGGCTCAATATAGAAAGCGCGTAGGCCTGTTACCCGATATGAGAATTGCGCTTGAGCATGGCAGCAAATATTTGGGTCCCCTGTTCCTAATCTTGGATAAAACAGGATTGTTTTATTGCATATAGTATTCATAGTTTTGTATCCCTTAGTGTTAAGAGTGAATGTATTTATTGGCGAGAATGCGTAGTGTTAGAGGGCTGTTGGAGGCATATCGAGTACTCTACCACTCTGAGTAAATGGTATGTAAATAAGCAAGAATGTATTTAAGGGGATGAGAGTGTAAATGGATTTAGGATCTGATTGCGTTGGAGGCTGAAATGACCTAGTTGTTGACCCCTTGAACCCAACCGCAGCTGGACGGATAAGCCCGAAGTCTGACCCCGAACTGCCGACACTTGGGGCGGGTGATCCTCGAGACCTGCCGGTAATTTATTGTAAATTACAAAAGCTGAAATTGAGGGTGAAATACGGGCAACAAAGGCTCAACTCCTTTTTAAAAAGATGGTTCTTACTCACATTAAGCACACACTTAATGTGAGTAGGAACCATCTTTTTAAAAAGGATTGAACTCCACACTCACTCCATCATTTGTAATTTCTATAAGGCTCAACTCTGTACAAGTGTACGTGAATGTGCAGATTTTTATGTAAATCAGAAATAGTAGGTTTGTTTTAATATTTTGTACAAACCTAATTTGTACAACAAAATTTGTAATTATAATAGTTAATTAATTTTCATTTTTAGCCCATGGAATTTGCATTTCGTACCAACCTGATTTTATATTTTACCTATGAGTCCTTCGCTAATAAAATTTTTAATCAATCTTTATATAGTAGATTAATAATGACACTTTATTTATTTTTATCTCCTTAATAACACTGAAAGTTTTCTCAAGTTATATAACTTTACTGCAACCTCATATACATGCTTAGAAGACTCATGTGACCTTTGCCTCCTTTGAGGTCTCCCCCCCCTTATTTTATTGAACTTTATTAGGGAAGAGCCAAATTGAATTAGTCCTACCGCTTTGTCAAAATTCTAATTAGATTCTAATAATTCTTAGAAATTCTGTTAGATATGTTTCTTTTTTCATTTTAAACCAAGGCGTAAAAGAAAAATTTTAACTTTTCAACATTTTACCTCAAACGGGTTGGTTTTTGATTTCAATTAATGAACTGCGTCGAGTTTTTTGGGTTTTTTTCTACCGTGGAACAGAAATAGTTTCAACGTGTTGGAAGAAAACGCGATTATGGGGAGGCCCGAGTCTGGAAACACATTTGCCATCGCATGGGTTAAAAACAATTAAAACTTTTATAGTGGTTGTCACATGGCAAACAGTAGATACGTCCAAGATAAAAAATAATATGTAAAACAAGTTCAATGCAGAAATAATCTAAGACAATGTAATAATGATAAACATTTAATATCAGCTTAAAGAATTTTTTTAGAAATTATTTATTTCTTTTTTAGGGTTTTCTTATTTAGTAGTTTTCTTGGGTAGTAGGGATCCCCTACTCTAACTTTCAAGTTTCAGATTTTTGTTATAGTAAACAAACTACAACTTACTACAAATCTTTCCTAACTACGTTTGTATTAGTGTATTAGGCCTTCAACTGGAAAAACAAGTGTATAAACAACAAAAAATCTCTTATAAGCCGACAGTTTTATAACGCCTGTAAATATATAAAGATTGGATTGAAGAGATACACTTGTTTCATGTGTAAGATCATACAATGGGTTTTTATTCTGATAAACAAATATTTCATGAATCTATTTGCGAAGATGTCATATCTTAGATTTTATTTTTAAAAATACTTACAGGCAACTAAAGAAGATCTGATTGAGGCAAAAAGCGAAATTTTACGGACCAGTTCGTCGGATATGACCATAGTGTAGACGATCAGTTTGATTTCTAACGATTAGATTTATATACAATAAAAATCCTCAAATATGCCATATAATATGCACTAAAAACATTCAAATATGCAATATTATATGTACTAAAAAAAACCTTAAATATGCCAAATTTGCAGTGAAAATGTAAAAAACGCAGGATGAATATCAAACATATCGCTTGACTAATAATTAATTTTTTTAAGCAGACTTTTTTTTTAGATCTAGTACATATTAATTTTGAAGGGAAACCGAAAAAAAATTTCAGCCACAGAAAAAAATCATATAATTTAATGTGTGGTGAGTA
The DNA here is from genome assembly GCF_000648675.2 of Cimex lectularius. Lineage (NCBI taxonomy): Eukaryota > Metazoa > Arthropoda > Insecta > Hemiptera > Cimicidae > Cimex > Cimex lectularius. Next base: position 1,354,160 of record NW_019392681.1, on the reverse strand, counting down.
GTGACCGTTAGCCGATAATTATTCAGAAATCGTGAGATGCGGTAGGTTTCGGTATGATGTAGGTTTCAGAAAAACATTTTCTTTTCGTGTCAACGTTTCGACCTTTATTTAGATCATCTTCAGGGCCTGGGATTTACAAACATTGTTTAAATTTAACAAATACATTTCTACTGGCATGTATGTATTTCTAATGGCACAATTACACAGAAGACAAACACTTTGAGTAAGTAGAAATACTTTGATTGAATATAAAAAATACATTTTGCATTGTATAAATTCACTTTTTACCACATCCTACATGTATTTGTAAAATTTAAACAATGTTTGTAAATCCCAGGCTCTGAAGATGATCTCAATAAAGATCGAAACGTTGGCACGATAAAGAAAATGTTTTTCTGAAACCTACATCACACCAGACCGCATCTCACGATTTCAGAATAATCATATAATTTAAAAAATATACAAAATATTCATAAATTAATTATTCATAATTATTCATAAATAATTCATAAATGATAAATAAGTTTCATTAAGTTCATGATCTGAATTAAAATTGAGAGTGGTATGCATTTCAAAGTTTCTGCAAAACTACAGTTTATTGTAAAAAAATATTTATATTTTGTAAAAATCTTTCCAACGTTATGACCTTCAATTAATTGCAGTCGAATAACAACTGTAACAACAACAACCTGTATAACAACTTAATTGTTAAACTTAAAATAAGGTGAAGTTTTTCACTTTTGGCATTATTTAGGTTTACTAGGTTGGAATTGTGAATGAGGGCTGTCACTGACTATTTTTCCTTCCATAATACGACCACTTATTAATTTATCAGTAAAGACAAAAACTGCATCCTGAAGTTTTAGAAATGGGTGCTTCAAATAGTGGTAGATGCCGATTATTTCAAAAGAATTATGTTGTGTCGGGTTGTTTACATCTTTGCTCCTGGAAGATTTACTGAAATCTGAATAAAATTTTATGCCCCTGTTTATTTTTCTAAGTAATCAAAAATTCTTCAAATATAGTTTTATGCACTATTCTTTAAATATGCAATAAAAATAAAAGAATAAAGATTGAAGGGGGGGCCGTAAGTGGCCGCAACGGTTTTGGCGTTGACACGGCTTTCATCACATTCAAGGTAAAGGTCCCGGGTTCGAATTCAGCGGCCTCTCATTCCCTCATTCGAACCCGACATACACCCGACATACTTAGGAATGGGCTTTTCTTCAAAAACACCGGCGTACCCTGAGGGTTTATATGACATCTGTTGTTGCAAACCCTCGTCAAAAAAAATTGAACACCGTACCAAGGAGGTGTGATTTGGATAAATATCTTATTACCATGGTCAATGAGTGTTACCAAAAAAAATATGCCCTTGCTTACAAATCCGAGCTATAGTAATGATTAATCATTAAATGATAGTCCAGCAATTGTGCAGATAGATACCATCATTACTTATTTTAAAAAAATTGTTTTACATGTTTATGTAGCAGTTAATATATGTCAAAATGCATTTTCAATTTACCAATAAATAAACAAAATAGGTAGATACAAAAAATGGAAAAAATCTATGCATGTAATAAGAATTAATCAAATTTCACAACAGCCAAAAGAGATATTTTTCCTAAGTGCTGGAAGCTTTTCATATATTTGCTTTTTCCTGGCAACAGAATGAAATGTAAGTCTTCTCGGCAAGTGGGAAAGTACGTAAACGGGATTCTCACAAATTGGAAATGGTCGGCGGGGATTTTTATTAAGAGTGATGACAAAAGAGGTATGAATAGCGGAAAACGAGATTTTTTCCCCTCCTGACGCACTATTCTCATCTCTCCTGAGTTCTCCCCTTTCTCGTCCGCCTCCCTGAAAGCCAATACCCGACGTTTTGTAGTAGAAATCTCCCTACGCCTTCCCCCTCCCAGGATGGAGTTAATATGTAAAATACACCTGGAAGGATTCGCCAACTTCTCCATCTGAAGACTTTCAATCCTTTTTTTCGACATAAAAGTTCCTTTTGTCGGAGTTTTGTTGGTAATCCCAATCCCCATTCCATTTCATAAAAACGGTATGAAAATATATGGAAAATATCTTACCGGTAAAACGGTAAGTCACGCTTTGATCGCTGATAGACCGCAATTTTTTACAAGAAAATGTCTTCTGATATAAATAATTGTACAAGCCATAAAGTAAGTGATCAAACATGCCACAACAGATCAAACATGTTTAATAACCTATCATTTAATCAACACTGTCAGAAGATGGCGAGAAATTACATTATTTCCAACAGCAGCGCTTATATACCGTGACATCTACCGTCATTTTACATTTATGTATGGAAGGAAAGAGTGAAATTTTGGTAATAAATGTTATCATGGATTCTTACCAATAGAAATATCAAATTATAAAATATCAGTATCCTAAATAATAAATAACTAAAAAATAAAAAAGCCCCTTGAATACTAACACCACCATACAGAAGCATAAAACTTGTTCTATAAGTCCATTTGTTTCAGATACAATTGTAGTAAATAAATTGGAGATATAATTAATATTTTCTTCATTAATTATCCACAAAATGAACAATAATGATAACTGATAGTGTATATTTCCTATGTAATTATTTTCTTTATTAGTTTTATAATAAAACGTCAAAATTATTTGATGTTCAACAGGATCTTTTATTTATTTTATAAAATTTTATTATAGTATAAAAATATAATTTATAATATAATTTCAGTGGAAGCTTTGTTATTATTGTGCAAGTTGAAACGTAAACCCCTTGAAATGAACAAAATACTAAACCCGCTGAACGTAAAAATGCGTTTGTCTTTCGGCATAGGATGCTTAGTCAAACGCATTTCAGTGTTCTGCGGGTTTAGTATTTTGTTAATTTCAAGGTGGTTTACGTTTGAACTTCTTTTATTTATTTTATAAAATTTTATTATAGTAATAATAAAAATATAATTTATAATAAAATTTTAGTGGAACCTTTGTTGTTATTGTGCAAGTCGAAACATAAACCCCTTGAAGTGAACAAAATACTAAACCCGTATAACGTAACGGAAATGCGTTTGTCTAAGCCGAAAACTATAATGATTTTCGACTTTTTACTCTTGAATTTTATTATTTTTTTTTACTTAATTTATTTTCGATTGTGACATTACGGGCGTTAGAGAGAAAGCTACTATTGGCAGCCGCTCTGGATTAAAAAAACGGTACCACCCATTTAAAAGGTCTCTTATTCATATTCTTTTCTGTCACTTAGGTGACAATTTGGGGAAAGAAGTAATCGTATTTGGGTTTTAGTGTGATTTTGTAATTTACTATGAAAACGTCTGTAATATGTTTTTATGGATGAAAAAACAGTTGGTTAACAATTAGTCTTAAAAGTTTGAATTCAAAACTTTGTAATCTATGCATATTGAAATATTTGGCCGATTCATAAGCTGAATGAAATGAATTTTATTAAATATATTTTTATCTTTCTAGTATTTTTTATTTTATCATAATTCATAATTCTCGTTTTTGTATTTGATCGTAAATTATGTTTTCTCTCATAAATATTCTATAGTTACATGAGGTCTGTGTTGTTAGGATTTGAAGTTTACGTCCTATATTGTTTATTATGTTATGATAGTTTTTACAACATGATAGCAGGCAGACCAAAAATCAGACACTGACAATCTCTTGTTTTTCACCATTGTAAATCGATCGATCGAACACGTCGGCTCTGCTATCGAAAAAGCGGCACGAGCCTTAATGGTGTGCAGAAGAATAGCAAAAAAAAGTTGGTGATGGAGACCGAAAACCTTGCTTTAGATGTACATCATAAAGGTGAGACCTATTCTTACATATGGCGCCAAAGCCTGGGCCGATAAAGCAGAACAAATAACAAAACGAAGCGAACTCAGGAAAATACAGAAACTTCTATGAATCTGTATAACGGGAACAATGAGAACATGTCCCATAATTGGTATGGAGAAGGTACTGGGATTAATACCCCTCCACCTCATAATAACGAGGACAGCACAGAAAACTAGTATTATATTATCAAAAAGAATCCACAAATAGGAATAAAACTAAATGAATAGATAGCAACAATCTAACGAAAGACTATCCAATATTCATGGCCCAAAATGATGGAATTAATAGGATGTTTGAGTTTAACCAAAATTTCCAAATAAACTTAGGTACCAAAAAGGATTGGGATTTTTAAAGACTGACGCCATCTACTGGTACACACGGATCTATAACGCAGGAAGGTATGGGGGTAGGAGTATTCGGTTCTGGAACCAAACACTCAGAACCCTTGGGAAAATACACCAGTATATTCCAAGCTGAGGTCCATCTTATCGAAAAATTCAATCTGAGTAAGGAGTACAGAAACAAAAATTTAGCTATGTCATACAGCCCAGCAACCATAAAAGCTCTAAGTTCAAGCACCATTAGCTCAAAGATGGTGCTGATTTGCAAAACAAACAAAGTCAGCCTCTGCTGGGTCCCTGGACATGTGAGAGTAGAAGGCCTCGAGAAAGCGGATGCCCTTCCAAGAAGAGCTGGTAGGACCCGAGAACTTCTGTGGCATAGGAATGCACACTATCAAGAGCACCTCAGACAGAAGGGTAAAAAGAAAATAAGGGAACAATGGAACTCCCCCATTGGACAGAAACATACCAAGTACCTCCTAACAAACTTTGGAAGGAAAGAGGTAACAGAATGTACTAAAGGAAGAGGAAAAACTGCGAATCCTAGCAGGATACTTAAAAGGCTTCTGCAAAATAAATGGACATCTGAAGAAGATTAGCATAACCCAACATGGTACATGCAGATTCTACAAAGAAGCAAAGGAGACACCAACACACCTATTAACAAAATGTGGTGCTACATTTGCCCGTTGGAGTAAATGTTTTGGGACATACAACGTAACCGTTGCAAAGCTTCAACCCTAAAACCTGGCCTACTAATCAAGTTCCTTGATGATCTAGAACTTCCCGGTGTGCTTTAAGCACAAAACAGAGGGATAAAATAGATCTTAAAGGGCGTAGTACAATACATACCCTGACTAATACATCTATCTAAATCTAAATGAAATTTGGGCAAAACAAAACTAAGCAGGAAAAGTATCCTTTCGGATGTCACGGGCGACTTGTCAATAAAAAATTAATTATTTTCCATTAATATATTCTCTATAATTAACTATTTTTATTTAAAAAAGTTATTAACGTCATTGTAAGAGGTTCTGAGTTTCTCAAAAATTTTATTTGGATGTTATACCTTATTTTTGATTTACTATAGATGAAATTATGTTCATTGATTTGTAATTTTTCATACAATGCTTGTTTTACACTGCATAAGAAAAAAAATTCTTACCATTAATTTTCACAATATATTAATGCAAAGTAATAACGTTTGTTTTGTTTTTTTCCATTTTTGATCTGATTTTAAGTTATTAGATAAAAATCCATCGTATTAAATTTCTAGGAAAACTTATAAACCTGGAAAATTTCATAATGGTAAAGGTGGCCGATTCCAGTTTTATTTCGTATATTATAAAATTTTCCAGGCCTCTGAGCTTCTTGATGTAGTCTATGCCAGAGGTGTAAACCTTGATTAACGGTCTGAAAATTGTCGACGACACGATCTTATAAATCATTGAGGGCTTTCTCAAATTACCAAAAGTATCAGCATGACCCAAACGGTGTAATTTATCGTGTCAAGGTCTTTCGCCACCCTGGAGAGCCATTCCTTTTTTTCAAACCTCCTTAATTGCGAATTGATACCTTCGACGAAACTCGTTGAGGGAAAAACGCTTTTTTAACGGCTGATAATTATGTCAAACAGGCGATTAAAGACGAAAAAGTCATGTTTAAGAAAAAAAATTTAAAAAGTTACCTACCCTAATTAAATTTGGTAAATGTTATAAATTTTTGTTATAAGTACACATCTATGTTTGATTTGGTAATCAACGATCAAATGTTCACTATTTATGTTTCATGATTTTTGTTATCATTAACATGACAGCTTGACTAAAGTATAAGTTATTTACTGTTACGAAATTTGATAATTATTTGATAAAAACAATGTTATAAACATCAATTAACAAAAAATAAACAACACAATTAAATATTTAATAATAACAAATACTTTATAAATTTTTAACAATAACAATAAACAATTACTGTAAAAACATAACAATTAAACTAGTTTTTAATCAAAGGTCATTCGTTCAAAATCAGCTCACCATTCTTTAGAAGCAAGTGGAAATAATTAGCCACAAAACATCGATTAACTCATTTAAATTTAGTAAAAAATTTATTTGATAAAAATCTGCCTGATAAAATAAAAACTCGACCTTATTTACTGTTAATACCTCTGGCATTACACTTACGTCCGGCGGGTTTAGTATCATAGAATGTTAAGGCGCTTACGTCGACAACTTGCATTTATGAAGTTATCAACCTATTTTCTAACGTAAACAATACAATTTCTTGTTGTGTATAAAGATTTTTTTTTCAATTAATTTGAAAGCTTTATTTAGTCCAGATAAAAAACGTGTGAAGGATAAATAAAAACACGACCTTATTTTCTGTAAAAACCTCTAGTATTACTCTTAAGTACAGCGGGTTTAGTATCATAGAATGTTAAGGCGCTTACGTCGACAACTTGTATTTATGAAGTTATCAACCTATTTTCTAACGTAAACAATACAATTTCTTGTTGTGCATAAACAATTTTTTTCAATTACTTTGAAAGCTTTATTTAGCCCAGAAAAAAAAATTGTGAAGGAAAAATAAAAATGAATAATTTGAGAAACGTAAAGAAACGTAGGCGTCTTTTCATTGCTCGGTTGTTATTGTGTTCGCATATCTATCAAAATGGAAAAAGATAAAATGTTTCGGGCTGACTGCCAGATTGAATGGAATTCACATCACTCAGCTTACATGAGTTGTCAATAATACACATATATGTATATATAACAAAATAATTCATATATTTAAATAAATGTATAGTAACCAAACTAGTACAATCCTTTTCTTGATACCAGAAAATAAGGCAAAACAGTTTCAATTGTGACCATAAAAAACTTCAAAAGATTCTGTTAAAAGATAAATAACATTACTCACTTATTCGACAATTTGATCTTTCTATCCTTTTAAACTAAATTATTTTAATCCTGGTAGATCCCAAGATGTTTATTACAATCCTAATGAACTTAATACAAATTTTTACATGATATCCTCATATGCGACTTAAAATAGCAGCATACAGGTACAAAAACAAACTAAAAACTGCTAGGCATACTGTCAAGTCTTACTATTTTTAAAAAAAAGTTTCACACAGCTCTTCTAGCTTCCATATGGACTGGTACTGTAGGACAGCTAAAAAATCAAACCTTTACCCATTTAATCATCGTAGTACAAAAAATGCAATATCCAGAATAGAGTGAGAATGAGTAAAGTAACGATATTTAACTATAATAATGCTTTTATCGATCAAATATTAAAAAAGAGGAACAGAAAAGTTAAGTTAAAAATCATGCTTACTGCGGATATATTCATTAAACAATAAAAAAACATGAAAAAGTACATTTCAAAAATTTATTCCAACAATAAAAAATAATAAAGCGTAAATAAAAATTTCAATAGTTGAAGTAAAAAAAGGCAAATTAAGTACCTAAAGGCAAAATCAAGCCTTCCCCCCAATATTATTATCTCGAAGATAAATAGCAAAATGACAAACTTTTAATAAAAGTTTACATGAAGCTTTCGTGATATATCTGCTCATTCTAAACTTCGCGATGAAACAAGTAGAATACGGTGAAGTTATAAGGGTAGTCACTGGAAAGTTCGCTGTTCCCCAACATGCCCTGTAAGTAATTATTTCTTGAAAGGAAATGAAGAGGTCTAAACTACTATCTGCACGCATTGGTAAAATAGTACCAATGAATTTTAGTTTGTATAGTTATGAGTGCCAAATGAAAAAGGGTGGATAACGATTTAGCGTTTATATGTTGTATAAATCAAAATCATATTTGTATAAGTCACATTGTTGTTTATATTTAATTAATTTCCTTTGCATGAGTAGATCATGTTTATGGTGAGTTGACAAAAAATAGTTTTTTGTAAGCTTAAAAAATAGTATCGTCTTTTAATTATTTCTGCTTCAGTCGTATTTTTACTCGAAACAAGAGATATTTTAATTTAAGGGAAAGTAGCTAATCCGGGAACAATTTAAACAAGTAAATTTGAACCCGGGATAAGCATTCTTCTTTGCCTTATTTGTATCTCGTTTCGAAGTAAATGGAAATGAATTAAGGTGTTTAGTTGAGATAAAAAAGTCAATGGCACGAGCGGGATTCGAACCCACGGGATTTGGCTAGATATGCCGATGCTCCACCACTTGAGCTGTGGTGACCTCGATCCAGGATCCAATTTGTCCGAGAATCAAATAGATTATACGACATTTGAAAAATGGCAAAAAGAAGGGAAAATCCAAAAGATGGGAAGTTAGTGTCCGAGTGGATAGAGCATAGGTAGAGCAGCGGCGTATCTAGCCGAACGTCGTGGGTTCGAATCCCGCTCGTGCCATTGACTTTTTTATCTCAACTAAAAACCTTAATTAATTGTAAGAAATTAATTCGTCAAGCCGACCACGAAAGTAGTGAATTCAGAAAGTAAATGAAAATGTCCCTCACTAACTGTTTTACAAAACAGTATTCCCACTCACACTCACTCTCTCTCCCTCTCTCCCTCTCTCTCTCTCTCTCTCACTCTCTCTCTCTCTCACTCTCACCCCTGCTCTCTCTCTCACCCCTTCTCTCTCTCACTCTCACCCCTTCTCTCTCCCTCTCCCTCTCTCTCTCTCTCACTCTCACCCCTCCTCTCTCTCTCTCACCCCTTCTCTCTTTCTCTCTCTCTCTCACCCCTTCTCTCTCTCTCTCACTCTCACCCCTTCTCTCTCTCACCCCTTCTCTCTCTCACCCCTTCTCTCTCACTCTCTCTCTCTCACTCTCACCCCTTCTCTCTCTCTCACCCCTTCTCTCTCTCATACCCCTTCTCTCTCCCTCTCTCTCTCTCTCACCCCTTCTCTCTCTCTTTCTCTCTCACTCTCACCCCTTCTCTCTCACACCCCTTCTCTCACTCCCTCTCTCTCTCTCTCTCTCTCTCTCTCTCTCTCTCTCACACCCCTTCTCTCTCTCATCCCTTCTCTCTCTCTCACCCCTTCTCTCTCACTCTCACCCCTTCTCTCTCTCACCCCTTCTCTCTCTCACACCCCTTCTCTCTCTCCCTCTCTCTCTCTCCCTCTCTCTCTCTCTCCCTCTCTCTCTCTCTCTCTCTCTCTCTCTCTCTCTCACACCCCTTCTCTCTCTCATCCCTTCTCTCTCTCTCACCCCTTCTCTCTCACTCTCACCCCTTCTCTCTCTCACCCCTTCTCTCTCTCACACCCCTTCTCTCTCTCCCTCTCTCTCTCTCCCTCTCTCTCTCTCTCCCTCTCTCTCTCACCCCTTCTCTCTCTTCCTCATCTTACTTTCTCGTTTTCCACATACTCTCATTCTATTAGATTACATTCCCTTGAATTACTTATATTAGTTTCTTGAATTCATATGCAAAATTTTAACATGTGAACATAGACAATGAACCTTGAATGAAGTTCAAGATAAGACTTATTTCTTTCATCGTTTAATTGTCTTGTTTATACGATTTTTTTCTAGACTTCAACCTCGAAAATTTTATCTACCTGCTCGTCTCTATTGAGCAACCTGCCTCAATTGTTTATGCCTTTTGTAAAAGAAATTCTGAGAAAATTTTAAATTTAAAACAGTAGCCGTAACAGGGTATTAAGGGTTTTTCCAGTACAATCTTTGATGTCAGACATAATTCTATCATCGCAGTAGAAAACAACTAAAGCAGCCCATAAGGCTTCGCGTTGACGTTATTTGTTATTCAAAAATGTACAAACTTCATCTCCTCTTTTAAAATTGAAAATGAATTATTTATCACCTTAATAAACCTTTGATCTTGACACAATTGTTCTGACTGTAAATATTTTCCTTTCCTTGATAAAGAGAGGAATGAAATATTTCCCAATCCTAAGAAAACAATTAGGCAGAGAATTGATCTTGCCCTTTTCATTTGCCTGCCATTCTACTCTTTTTTGAAGCTGTAAACTGGTTTCCTTGTAGATCGTAACTATACTAATTTATTATTTTTAATTTATTAAAGCATTTTAATTCATATTAAGTTTATGATTAGATAAATGATAAATAAAATTAGTTGTGTATTAAAAACATTGTATGGAAAATTACCATGTTGCAGACAGATTTGTGACTAATTTTAACGGGAAAATTGTGGGATTTTGATCTAAAATTTGCCAATCATTGGACATCCTTTGCATGGACTACTGGTCCAGATCATTTTTGAAATTTCCTACTTGATAATGGAAAGGAGGAAATTTAACAAAATACCAAAAATGTCGTACCTTAAGAAAAATAGTTAAAGGGAAATACTTATGCAACAACTATTTTACCTTGCCCGTGTCCTCTAATCTTAAAATAGTTTTATTAACAATGATTAGATAAAAGAGTCGAGTAGTATAATATTCCTTGTACCGTCAGGAGAAATTTATGGATCGAGGTTTTTTTAAGGTATTTTGAAGAGAATAAATATAAATTAAATTGTAAATTAACTTTAATAATGATTAAAACTGTGATAACCGTGATAAAAGTTTTGTGGACAACAGAAATATTATTGATAGCTCTTAGTATATAAAAAATTGATATTTTATAAAGCACGTATATGCTACTGTACATATGAATGTCTGTCGGTTTGTCGGTGTAACAAACAAGCATAAGTCAGTTACGATCTTCGAAATTTGGTTAAAAAACGTTTTTTTAAACTGCGACACAACACACCGCCCATATTTTCTCTTATTTTCTGACTTTCCCTAGTTAGAATTTGAGGGGAAAATTAAAAAACGCGACTTAACACTTTAGTAACAAAACGCACGAAAGCTCGTGTGTTCTTGCTTAATTCTGCCTGTACATAGGTCAATAGGCATACGGAAAAAATTGAAACTCACCGATAACCAGATTTGGTCAATTACATGCTTAGACTTCTCAGGCCAAAATTAAAAAATTAAAACGGTTTTTTAAAAAATATTAAAACAAAAAGAAATTACACCAATTTCTAAATGCGACAAACAATTTGTACACAATGTGATGTAAAACTTCAACCTCAAAGTCAAATTGAAATACGGAAAAACCTAACATGACAACGAACGCAAAAAGAAGACAAAACTTTTTAAGTAGGAAGTCCAGTCGTACTTCGGCTAGCGCATTGAAGCACAGTAAGGGCCTGTTTCTGACAGGTTAGAAAAAAAAAGCCAATTATACGTTTCTGGAGGGTGAGACTTTATTAAATTTTAATAAACGCAAATAAATTTAAATAACGCTTCCTAACAAAAGACGCACTACAAGACATCCTCAGAGTCAAATTTACATATAAAAGTTAACAACTAGGGGGGCGTTGGTGGCCGCAAGGTTTAGTCTTTGACACGGCGCTCGTCACTGTAAGGTAAAGGTCCCGGGTTCGAATCCAGCGGCCCTGCATTCGAACCCGACATACTGGCTTTTTTTCAAAAACAGCGGCACCCTGAGGGTTTTTATTTTAACCTCTGCTGTTGCGCACTTGAAAAGCAGAAAGCATCTCAAGTAGTATGCTTAAATAAGTATCACTTAAAAGTGTTCTTCAAAGAAAGAACCTGTCAGAAACGACTCATCGTGTGATCTTTATATGTTAACACACCAAGGAGCAAGTGCATATGGAAAAGGTAATTAATTGTCAATTATTTTTTGATTTTCATAATAGTTAAATTCTGAATAAAAAATAAGGTAAAAATATTTTATTACACAGCAAACTTTACATATAAATTTGCAACAGCGAAAATAGATTAACTTTGACAGAAGACCAACCATTGAAGATAGTGAAATGAAAAAACACATCTAACAGAGAAAATTAGGGGTAATAGGTTGTCCAGGTCCAATATAAAATCCCATACAAAACATCCAACATAAAATGAGATCAAGCTAAAGCTCATAAGTCATAACGTTTAAGTCTTTATGTCTTAACATAGATAAAGTTTCATGTTACAATAGCCTTAATAACAATTTGGATTAATTCCTTCACCTCAGACCATGGACGACTTAAGCAATTGCGAAATTCTTGTGCTTTACATTTCCATACTAAAAGAATCTCTAGTTCATCTCCCCAATAGAGAAATCATGTCTAGTCTTTTTGGTACTAATGTACTTATTATTTACTGTAACTAATAGTTCTTAACTTTTTAACTTTTTTGTCTTCTGATGTGACAATGATGCCATACAGCTAATTGCAGTGACTCCTGAAAATAAAACCCGAGGAAAATGGAGCCAGATCTACCAGTGATTATCTTCCCTGCGATGGTCTGTCAGATACCATTTTGACATCGGCTAACTTCAAAGAGGTCGTTAGGGTAATAAACACAGCATGAGACTGACTTCTATTTATGCGTATGTCGCCTGTATCATTGCATACAGTGAGCATGTAAGCTCTCTCTCTCACTCTCTCACTCTCTCTCACTCTCACTCACTCTCTCTCTCTCTCTCTCTCTCTCTCTCTCCTCTCTCTCTCTCTNCTCTCTCTCTCTCTCTCTCTCTCTCTCTCTCTCTCTCTCTCTCTCTCTCTCTCTCTCTCTCTGCTTATAACCTTGAACCAACCTTTAAATATTATGCAATGCTGAAACGCGTCTGAAGTACCAAAACGGAAAGGTTAGGCATATCATGATGATCAACAACGACCAAACTCCAGGTTCATCACACCTTAGACATCAAGGAGAAAAAACAATGACGCCAATGATGTCACTAATTATCACCTATTAATTAGTAAAAAAAAATATGATGAACTTTTACACCTACGGCTATGAATGTCTTAAGCTCTTTTGAATTTTTGACAGGTTACATTTTCATTCTGAAAATATCGTTAGTGCGTACTGTAAAGGACTTTTATTTTCTCTCATATTTCACATTTTCCCACGGGTGCTGTGGTGGTGTAATTTTATTTACATGTGGGCCAAGATAACTTATCAGACATTATATGTCCTGTGGCAGAAAGGTCCTTTGTTATTAAAAGATCCTTTTTTACGTCACATTATTTTATATTCCTCACTTTGAGTTTATTTTTCTACTTTCTGATATGTTAAGGACTCCAAATATTAAAGGGTCTTGAAAGGATTTTTTTATCATTGAGATTGTCTGTGGTCAGTATGGCAAGGAAAATAATAAAGCATCGTGAGATATCCTGCGGAGTGATTGACATTTAGTGTGATCGTTTCTGATTTTCGGTCTGCCTATCATCCTGTGAATTGAGACATTTCGCCACCTTCAGAGGTTGGTCAGGGTTATAAACAGGGAGAGGCAGGTCACCGAATCTTCTTTTTATGCAAAAGTAACCTGTTTCAATGCAAACTTATTGATTAAATTGATTATCCAAATTATATTGAATACGTTACACGTTTTAATTTGATAAAATAATAGAAGATATTCTTGAACCTCTGATTTTGGATGTCTCAACCACGTGTTGATTTCTTTCCTTACTGAAAGGAACATTATTGCTTAGTGTACAGGCTATTATTATATATTACAAAAAAAATTTTTTCTTTTAGTTTGCATGTATGTTGCAATTGTGGCGTAATTCTATTTTCTAAATGTACAAATCTCTTTTGTTATTTTTTTATTAAACTCTAGTCCCGATTATTCTTTACGTTTAGCTGAAGTTTCTTTAGCTTTGGTAAGTCAACAATGCCATATTTATAATAGCAGTGTCCCCCTAAGACGATAAACCCCCAAGGACCGAGAAGGCGGCCCCTCATCGCGGAACTCCGTTTGGGTCAAAGGTTCACCGTTTTTTTACTATCACGCGATCTGATAAAATGGCAAACTCATTCTCACCGATTAGCTGAACGTCCCGGAGATCCAGGGAGGAGGGGCCGCCGAGTCGGGAGCAGATCGTTGTTTTAGTTGGACGGCCAACTCCCAGAGTGCTCGCCAGCAAACCCGTCCTGGAAGACCCCAAGAACGACTCAGTCCTGAGATAGACGCAGACTGTTAGACATGACTTCCGTCGACGATATTCTCAACTTTAAAAAAGACGAGGAGACCCTCTACGCCATCCTGGGATGCGACGAGTCTTCGTCCGTAAGTCTTTCGACAAAAAAAAATTATTTTGCACGATTTTTTTTAAATAATAAAAAAACAGATACAAGTCCCAAACAACTTTGTCCATTTTTTTTTTTTTTTGCGAAGTATTATTATTATTATATTTTTCTATTCTCAAGACTGTTTAAAATTAAATAGGAAAAGTGGTTTCTGTTTGTAAATATAGGCGAGTATCATGTATGCCATCTTGTGATCAACTCGCATAAACACAAAATTTAGCAATTTTATGTATTTTTCCCATAAACTAACTTTCCGTAACAATCTAAAAGTAACAAAATCATAAAAAATAAGTAACTTTTTCTTAATTTCAAAATTTACTTGATTCCTCCCGCCAACCAAAAAAAAAGGGAAAACCCAAAATTTTTTAAAAATTATTGTCAAGCACGAAAGACTAAAGATTACAATAATAGATCCATGAAAAAGCACATTTTTAAGTAGTTTGTATTTTTCTTTTTTTTAACGAAAGTTGGGGAATCCCAGCAAGCACACATAGCAAGAGTAGCTTTAAGGTATTGTAATTTAATTATAATTATTCAAAAGTTGCTATTAATCCTGGAAGAACATGGTTTACTGCCTTTGCCGGAATTCCCCCAACTTGCGTGCTTCAGTGCTTTAAAAGTTATGTCACTGATATGTTTTTTAAACAAATATTTATCAACCAATTCTTTTTACAATATGAAATAGTTAGTAGCATTTTGACTTTTAAACTTCGAAAATTTAAAAAAAGAGACGATTTGATTTAACTACACACAAATTTTTAATAACCCAGTTTAAAAATAGATATCTATTTTATTATTATCATTTTTAACCAGGGTTATCAAAATTTTTTTGTAGTAAAATCAAATCCTAATACTTTAAAAATCAGAAAAAATTGAGTTCTAAACAAAAAAATTTTTTTTTAAATTTTCAAAATGTAAAAGTCAAAATGCTACTAACAATTTCATATTGTAAGAAGTATTTGTTGATAAGTATTTTTTTTCACTGACTCAACTTTTAAAGCACTTAAGAACGCAAGTTGGGGGAATTCCGGCAATGGCAGTAAGTCATTTTCTTCCAGGATTAATAGCAACTTTTGAATATTTATAATTAAATTACAATACCTTAAACCTTTATAATTTTTTTAACATTATAATATATTTTCTAACTTCGTTAAAAAAAAAAGAGCTGGTTTATACGTAATTAAACTCCCATTTTTTAAATTTACTGTTGCAATATTTCTTGAGAAAAGCTAGAGCAAATAAATAATATTTCATGATTTAAAAGAAAAACATATTCACTGGAAATTGGTATTAACGATTGAAAATTATTTGTTTAGAAAAATATATCATGGACTTAACTTTTTAAGTAAGCATGTGCGGGGAATTCAGGCATAGGTGGTAAGCTTTATTCATTCCGGATTGTTACTAACTTTTAAATATTTATAATTAAATTATGATACCATAAGGCTCGATAAAGGGTAAATTGTATTTTTGAACAATATAACATATTTTTTACACTACCTTGAAAAAAAATTGAACCTAGTTCTCACAACAAAAATCCCATTTTTGAATTTCCAATATGTTGCAATATTTTTTTAAATAAAAACCTAACAAAAAATATAATAATCCAGTTTAATATAAAACCGTATTCAGTGGAAATTGACAGTATTGATTGAAAAGTATTTGTTTAGAAAAATATATCATGGACTTAACTTTTCAAGTACGTACGAAATTTTGGGAATTATATCAAGACCAAGTAATAAAATGCCCTGTAAGACTCATTCATCCAGGATCAAATATGAACAGTCCAGTTAAATAATTGTACTCAAATAATCAAATAAGCATACCTATCCAAAAGCTAATTAATAATTATAATTACTTATAAATAATTAAAGTAGGTAAAAGCTAAATAATATTGTCCACAAAATAATACTATTTTTTTAGTTCTTTTTTTTTGGGGGGGGGTTCATTTTTTTAATGAGTTCTCACATAAATAAACATCTTCTCGTTTAATTTATCGATAATCTAGAACTTAATAGTATTTTTTATTATTAATTAGTATTTCAATTAATTATTCATTTTTTCTAAGTTCTTGGTTGAGATGAAAAAGTTGGTTTCACGAGCGGGATTAGAACCCGAAGGTCGTGGGTTCGAATCCCGCTCGTGACACTAACTTTTTCATCTCGACTAAGACTAGATAATTAATACGGTCAATGACCACTAAACATTCATGGATTAATTAATTATTATATATTCATTCTGTGGACTATCAAGGGTACTGCACATAATTTAATTAGAAATACGGCTTAAAAATTGATATATTTTTGTCTTTGCTTTTGCTAATTTGCGATGCGAAGAGTAATCGTAGAATTAAGCTTTGACTTGATTCTGATATGTGGCTGTTCGTTAAATTTCGACATATCGAACTTTTACTGTGTCAAATTGATACTGGAAAGTGGAAACTCGTTACCTGTGTCTGTGCGCACGCACGCGTGCTAAAGTTTGAGCTTGCGCTTTGCAGACGCTTAAGAATTTATGCACGGGATTGACGTTAAAAAAACGAATTCGAGATAAATGCGAAAGATTTTTCATTTCTACTGCTCAGTTTATCGAAAAGTACCCCGCAGAACCGAAGATAAGAAAAGGTTCTGACATTTATATTATTCCGCTGTTTAGGAGGAATTTCCACTCCACGAGGTTACTTGTTACTCTCACCAATCAAAAATTCACGCTGAGTTAATTAAAGCCGTCGTAGTCACCCATTCTCCTGTGGATTAGAATATAGTTAGATATATTCAATTAGGGTGATGATTTTGTATCTCTTCGCATCCCTCAGGAGAGGTCTTGGATCTGAAAAGGGCCTTAAGTGGCTTGTCTTTTATCTTGCCTACTTCAAACTCTGCCTCATCATGTTTATCTTAATTACGGACGAGCCCTTCAAAGCGCCCGAGGGGAGTGGCTGCCCTTTGAAAATGTTCACCAACTCCTGTGATCTGTTTGAATATCCAATGAATGCCTTTGAACACTCTGGCCTACATTAATTTCAATAAGTTCGTTGTTAAAACAAAATAACACTTTCGGCCTATTCGCAAACTTTGGGACTTGCCTTTTGTTACTTACCGAAATATTGTTAGTGTTGACGAAAAAATTGAGAAAAGTCTCATATCCTAGTCTACCAATTCTGTTTTTGCCCAATATTTCACCATCTTCAGTATGTTTCTATATTCTTAGTTATGCATTTTTTCGTTTGGTGTAATAACTTGTAACTAGATCATCCCAGTCTCCCAATTCTAGTTTGGTCGATCAGTCCTGTTTTAGTATTTTACTATTGCCCGTGTATTTTTTCTTATGTTCTACATTTCTAAGTTCTATGTTTAAATAAACTGTAGCTTTTGGTGGTTTTACTTATGTGCTTTGATATCCCACCATATACTGTGGTTGGTCGCATTTATTTATGTTAAGAATTATTTCATCTTCATCATCTTATTTCATCACTGTACTCCTTTGTGCCGATAACATTACTAACATTTTTCGGGGATTCGCTATCTTCAGTTACTGGTCTTTGTGCTTATTACTTATCTGATTTTATATTGGTCGTTTTATATGCCATGGCGATAGAGTTGCGGGTTTTTTCTGTTATAAAATGTCTATTATATTTTATACATTGTTTTTGGTATTTTCAGTAGCTCACCAGTGTGACTAGTCAATCGACCAAGTTACTTCTTTCAATCAATTATTCCTTTTATGTAAGGTCTTGGTTGAGATAAAAAAGTCAGTGTCACGAGCGGGATTCGAACGCACGACCTTCGGCTAAATACGCCGCTGCTCTACCACTTGAGCTATCGTGACTTCGATCCGCTCGGAAACCAACTCTCCGTCTCAACCTACAACCGTTCGAATATAACTATAATTTTGTAACTGTAGCTGTAACTTGTGGCTTGATCATTTCTTATCATCCTGGCATATCAATTAAGTTTTTTATGTGTTTCTTAATCTTCAGTAGTTGGTATATATTATTTTGTCCTTTATTACGTTCAGTATTTCAATGATTTATTCCTTGATGATTCTTAATAATCCTGGTTTTTCGGTCGCCGTTGAATAGCGCCATTAGAGTTCGCCATCATTAGTTGGTCAATGGGTTATCACGTATCTGAGTCCTTATGCTGTGTCGTTATTTTACCATTTTCAGCAGGGGGCCGAGTGGTTAAAGCATCCGATCCAACGCTGACAGTTTTAGATTCCAGTGAAACATTACTTTTATTTGGGAATAATTTGAAAAAAGGTATTGTAAAATGGTTCTGAACCCTAGACCCTACCCACATCGGGTAGTTGGACGTTAAGCCAATCTGTTTGACAAAAACTTACCATCGTCAGTAGTTGACTTTCTTAAAATTAATATACGTTCAGATAAACTTTCTTATAATTGGTACTTATGTGTTGTGTTTCAAGTCATTTTGGTCTTTCTATCCTCGCTATTGGATATCGTTCTTTATTTCAGTAGTTGGTATATGTCCTTATGTTCTGTATTCTTATGCCCAGTGTTTTAACTGCTGCTTCATCGTTCCTTGATATCTTGGTAAGTCAATTGTGGTTTTGTCTGTTTTAATGTATCAGTATTTCACCGTTCAATTCAATTTGTCTGTTAACTTATTTTATGTCATCATTTTTTTCTTCCGTGCTTAAATAACATTAATAAATTTATGGTCTCATAGCTCCT
This sequence comes from Cimex lectularius, assembly GCF_000648675.2. Lineage (NCBI taxonomy): Eukaryota > Metazoa > Arthropoda > Insecta > Hemiptera > Cimicidae > Cimex > Cimex lectularius. The sequence goes on along the minus strand of NW_019392681.1, from coordinate 1,335,217 downwards.
TACCAGCCAATTCTAATAATGTCAGACGCATTTCCATATTTCATCACATATAATTGTTGAACTGTGCATTTATCTCTTGTCTAATATCTTATGTTTTTATGTTTGATAATCCTCTATTCAGTGTTTTAACGGCTTTATCGCTCTTTGTCATCTTTGTCTGCATTTCTAGTTCTGCTGTTACATATTTCCGGAAGTTCAACTTCTTCAAAAGTTGGACTGTGCGTTTATCACTTCATACTTTTCTATGTGTTTATTTTTGTGATTAGTAAGTTTGATAGTTGTGATTAGTAAAGTTAGTATTAAGTTTGTTTCTGTGTATTCCTATGTTCAATGTTTCAAATACTTAGTATAGTCTATCCGTTCTCATTTTGTACGTCATACCCTTTTCGTTATTTCGCGATGTTCTTCTTCCTTTTTCTTTTCCGTTCGGCTAAAAATAAGGAATAAACTTTTCCATGTTGTTTTAAACAATAATTCAGTTTTTATAACGAATGCAGAAATAGCTAGAAGGACACGGTACGCATAAAGATTTTCACGTGCCGTAAAACTTAGTTTATTCTACCTGTACAGACACGCAAACACACGTTTTCCGCCTCCAACTCCCTTTTGCAAACATCTGTAAATCTTGTTAGCCGGCTAAATCTGGGATGGGAAAAAATCGCCAGGTGAAAAAATAAATATGAAAGCCGGACGGGCCGAGGGTGAAAACGCTGCTCGTTGGTGATGGTTATTTGTCAAAGAAAATCTATAGTAAATGCTTTGTTTGGTACACTGATTTTAAAATTTGGAACCTAGTCTATCAAAGTAAATCAACAAATTTACCTAAAAAACGTTTTTCAAAAAATTCTTCCTGTTAAGTGTTTTCTTTATATTATTGTTCGGTTGTGTCATGACTCATACTTCAGGCCTACAGACGCATCATTATGATGTATACCACCACAGGTCTTCGATCATCAAGGATCAAATCCAGGCCATTTTTTACCTTTTAGCACTGCTGTATTCCTTATTTCGTCTCGATTTTTATTTCTTTTGTTATTGTGTCTTTTATTATTTTTTGAATAATATTTGGTATCACAGGGTGTTCCATTGTTTGATGAATCAAATGTGCTTTGTCTTTAGCCTGTGCATATTACTATTATGCTTTGTTTTTTGGATTTTTTTCTGCCGGTCACAACACTGACACTATAACCAGCACTGCACCCAGAGGACATATGTTAAGAAAAACCGTAGATAGTTGTGATTAGTACAATTAATAAATTAAGTTTTGACAGCTTGTCTGAGGACTTTTGATTAGAAGGATTGGATATGCTGGATATTGGATGGCTTGGGGGAACCTCATAATTCCACTCCGCGTGTCCAAAATGATCGCAGTAAGGTCTTGTTCAGAGAAGGAAAAATCCTATCAAAACAGATGTCGATCCTAAAGGTATTTGTCGTTTTCAAGATTTTGTACCTTAAGCCTCAACCCTCACCAAAATTGGCAAAAACACTGCTACAATTGGAGAGGGCAAAACTCAGAGGAGTGGTGGGACTACTAACCGGTCACTGGTATCTGAGAAAACATCTACACAACATGGGTATATACAGCGATGACCCCATTTGCAGATTATGTAATGAGGAGGAGGAAACAGCCACTCATATCATCTTCGAATGCGAAGCAACAGCTCAATGGAGGTTTAATCTAACGTACGAAAAAGACACAGGGAACCAAATTGCAGTAATAACAGACAATGACCTGATACTTCTGAGAAGAAGGATTGAGTCTATTGACTAAACTAGGGAACTTGGAAGGTACAATATGCCAGAAGGCTGCAGTGCCTGGGGAATACAAGCCCCGCTTCCCAGCATCCCTTCCACCATACCATACCTTAAGCGTGTGGAGGTTCCACGTCAATCTGATATCTAGGTATAGTTCAGTGGAAGTCGGTAACTTCTCGTTGGTAATGTATAGTCTGTTTCATCAATATATATTTTTCGCACTCCATTGTTTGCACTAGTTTATGATAAACTCAAAATGTTTTGGATGTTAGAGGTTGCTTGGTTAGAAGACAGAATTTCGCCGTTATCCTCATTAGTGGTAATAATAGTCTTGGGATATATAGAAAAATCAGCGGTATAAATGGCACATAGTTTGGAACCAGGATTGCTCCTTCTGGGACCCTGTATGGCTCTGATCTTGTGAGTACTCGTTGCTCCACCTCGCTTTGAAACAGTCGTCAGTTATATAGTTATATAGGGTTCTAAGATAACGTAATCGGGTATTAATTACGTTAAACATGTCAAGACTTAAATTTATTGTTTGATGTTTATGAAATCCTTAGCATTGGAAAAGAGTAGTTCTTTATCATCATTTTTAGACTGATTTCGTTTATTCCAAGTACTACCACGTTTATGCTCTTAGTTCACAAGTACTCGGACCTTTTAACATCTTTTAGGGTTTGAAGGTCATGGATGTAGGACAGAAACACGTACTGGGATGCTGTTACTCAACATTTTTACTACGCAACTTTTTTTTTATTCGGTGCATTCCTAAGAAAGATGATTTCTGAAATGGTAGCATGATGTTTTCACAGAGACTTATGTAAAATAAATTGCTTTAAAAACGTTGATGGGTGAATCCATGAGAAATGGAAACACCCTGATTAAAAACTCGCATTAAATTTATAATGACGTTATATCCAACCCGTTTCAGATTAAATCACTATAGGCATATTTTGACCTAAATATTTATAGATAGTTAATAAAATATACAGTAAAAATTTCATTAAAATAACACTTTAACGCACTATGAAAAACATCAACTCATTAAATTGAACCTCACTTCTCGGAATCAGTGTTGCCCACAGTGTTGCGCAAACATATGATGGAGGGAAAAACGAGGGATATACAAATATACAAAATACTATTGTTTTCATCTGTAATTTCAAGATCCATTTGACTTCGTAACATATGTATTTACTCTTGTCTCATTATCAACCATTACAACTTTGAAATCAAAATTTACTAATGGTTTTATTATCGACAACCAGTTTAGGGAATGTTTTATCTAGTAAACCATCTTATAATATTTTTTATTCGGCCTTTCTTAATTTGTTAACTCTGATTTTTATTAGGAACAATTTTCAGTTAGGTCAGTTCGAAGCTGGCGTTGATGTTTATTAATTTATAATACATATCTTATTTTCCCTTTTATCATCGACAGTTGTTTTATGATGGATTATTTTTCTTGTGGATTGGTCTCAAATTTGAACAATTTTCACCAGCTTCAAACGTTTCAAAATAAACTATTCAGAATTTCGGAATTCAGTTCAGATTCAGAATCTACAGCACTTTCATGGCCGTTGTGATTGCGTCGTTCCTTTGAAAATTAGGACATTAAGTATAACTCAAGCATGTACCATTAACCAATTCATGAACGATTGAATAATCTTTTAAATCAGGGAAAATAAAATTAATGGTCGTATTGGTTTTTAATAATGTTTTTAATTTTATTCCACACCTCACTTTGCAATTTTAGCGTTTATAACTGTGATGTCGTTATATAAAATTGTATTTTTTTAGGTGAATTGTTTTATTTTTATCGTTATTCTTTTTTTCCTCTTATAATACAATGATTGTGCAGTTCCTTGGCGGCCAATCGAGAAAATTAAGAGATTCGTCCGGTCGAAGGACTGACGAATTGACCTGAGGACCCGTCCTTCGCACAACTCATTCGTCGCTTGTAATTTATAATCCATCCGGAACAATATTATCTCAAGGCGTTTTTATCAAAATCCATCGGGGAACGCGGAGTCCCGCGGCACTTGCGTCATGTTGCACAAGACTTGCACCAAAACCAGTACCAAGGTTGGGAGAACTTTTACTCCCGGTTTCTTTCCCTTTCCCCACTATGAGTTTGCAAAACGAAATCCGATTGTTAAGGTGAGCAATCAGTGTTAAAAGTCCGATTCGAATAGATTTTAATTACTCCAATACACGAAAAAAAAACAATATCGATGAAAAATAATAATACTAACAACAATCAAAGGTAATTCAATCTTTCATGAACATAAATATTCATTATCAAGCATAATTTTTTAAGGATTTGTTCAAAAACATCACATAACATATATTATAATACCTTCTATGCCCTGATATATATGATCCGTGCGGTTTTATATCTTTTCTCTTTTTTTCTCTTGTGAAATATAAAAGGCCGGGTAGGCAGTACCGTCACGGAAATTGAGAAAAGCCCGAGGCCATTTACTTCATTTTCCACCTCACAAATTAGAAGAATATAATTTTCTGTCAACATTTTGTCTCTGCCATTACCATCTCCTAGTAGGCTGGACAATCTCTCTTCCTAGTCGAATTCATATTCCTATTTTTTCTTCTGAAAACTAACTTAGGCAATAATTAAACGAACTTAAAGCAGAAAAATACTACTGATATCATTTATTCAAAACTAGTTTTACACTTAACTGTCGATTTTTTTTAAATTTATTTGTTACCTATATATGATCGTATACTATACAAATATGTACACATGATTAATGTATCACCCAGGACTATACTAGCACTAATACCAGCACTGCACCGGTGGAACACATGCTTTGAGGAGCCAGCCTTTGCTGGCACTTTGTATGATTAGGTGTCAAGGAGGTCCCGAGGCCATCGTCGGTTGAGGCGTTGTCAGGATGGGAATGAGTGGAGAGGGCTCGACCAGTATGGTTAGGATGGTTCGAAAGGTTGGTATGGAAGGTTTGCAATCTAGACCGCATCAGTTCGTTGGCAAAAGGAATGTTGAGGTATTTGTGAATAGTGAGGTTATTGACATAATAAGGTGCTTTGACTATTTGTCTAAGGACTTTCGATTTGAAGGACTGGATGCGCTGGATATTGGAAGGCTTGTCAGTACCGCACAGTTCCACTCAGTATGTCTATATTGGTTTTAGTAAAGTCTTGTGCAGTGTTAGCTTTGCCTTAATTGTCAAAGTTGATTTCGGTCTTAGAAGTCTTCGTAGTAGTCCAAGTCTTGTATTAAGTTGTTGTTTTTTAAGTCTTGTGTGAGGATTCCATGTCAGTCTGCAGTCGAGATTTAGGCCCAGGTATTTGACTTGAGCACAAAATGGTATCTCTTTGTTGTTGATGTACAAGACAGGGTAAGACTGCTTTTTAGGCGTAAAAGTACACTCAGTGCATTTATCTTCATTCAGTCTTGGTTTGCAATCTGGACCGCATCAGTTCGTTGGCAAAAGGAATGTTGAGGTATTTGTGAATAGTGAGGTTATTGACATAATAAGGTGCTTTGACAATTTTTCTAAGGACTTTCGATTGGAAGGACTGGATGCGCTGGGTATTGAAGTACCCCCAGTTCCACTCCTTATGTCTATATTGGTCTTAGTAAAGACTTGTACAGTGTTAGCTTTGTCTTAATTGTCAAAGTCGATTTCTGTCTTAGAAGTCTTTAGTAGTCCAAATCTTGTATTAAGTCGTTGTTTTTTAAGTCTTGGGTGGGGATACCACGTCAGTCTGCAGTCGGGAGTCGCAAGTATTTGACTTGAGTGGAAACTGGTATCTCTTTGTTGTTGATGTACAATGGAGGGCAAGACTGCTTTTTCAGCGTAAAATTACACTGAGTGCATTTTTCTTCGTTCAGTCTTGTCCTCCATTTTTTACATTCGGAGCTTCGATAAGCTCAATGTGTTCCTGGATGTTGGAGGTAGCTTGGACAGGATTCGAGTTAGAGGATAGGATTTGACCTTAGAATAAGATGCCGTCCGCGTAGGTGATAATAGTGTCAGGATGTATTGGTAGGTCAGCAGTATAAATGATATGTAGGATAGGACCAAGGATACTATCTTTCGGTACACCGGCCTGCTTCTGTTTGATTTTCAAGAATTCATTGCCGCACCTCTCACAGAAAAGCGATCAGTTAGGTAGGATAACTGTAGATGGGTGTGCAGGTTGGCGATACATTTCCGCTTCAGAACACGTGCCGAACAATCTGAGGCTTTTCTCTGTAGTCAATATTGTTTAAAACTCTGGGACGAAAACAATTCGAATGGGCTTATTGGGGAGCTCAAAAGCCTATATGGTTGCGTATGTGCTCGGTAAGAATCGGTATTTGTTTTTCCAGCTTTCTCTGACGTGGAAAAGTATTTTTTTGGTTGGGTCGAAAATGTCCTATTCCGTCCGTTATATCGCCTTTTTGCGTGTTTTCCAGTACGACTATTGACAAGCTATCCGTCCATATATTTTTCCAAATTCTCTATTGGACTTTTCTATAGATCAGTTAATTTGTTTGTGTAATCAGTCGACCATATGAAACTTTTTAAAATCGCAATACTTTCTCGTGTTTCTTGATTTTCCCATGACATTTTGAGTCCTTGGTTTTAAAATATTTGTTTTGGTTTCGACCAAAACCTACATGTACTTCTCTTTTACTATCATCGGTGTAGATATGGTAGATGTCTAGTCGGTGGATTTTTGTCATAACAAGTCATAAAAAATATTAGACAAAACTTTATGTAAGGTATTGGTTGAGATGAAAAAGCTAGTGTCACGAGCGGGATTCGAACCCCCGATCTTCGGCTAAATACACCGCTGATCTACCGCTTGAGCTATCGTGACTTCGATCCACTCGGACACTAACTTCCCATCTCAACCTACCTTTCGAATTTTCCCTTCTTTTTGCCATTTTTCAACCAATACCTTACATAAAGATTAATTAATTGAAAGAAATTATTTGGTCAATCGGATCACGAAATATAATGGATTAAACAAAACTTTTAATTAAAACAGCAAAATCAATCCTCATAACTATTATATAATGATGTATGAATGGAAAATTAAGAGAACTAAAATCGTTTTCCCTTGCTCCAGGGCAAAGGCTTTTATAGCTGCTTGGTAACTACGAAAGTAATTTGTATTTTAAGATCGCAACATGAAAAAAGAAACAAAATTTGACTTGCCTTAGAAGATTTTAGCTCAAGTCCGACATCGTGGAAAAAAGTTAATGAAAACGAACATAAGATCCTTTAAAAACTTTCCTCGAATGTAAGATTGCCAAAACGTTATCAAAAATTGTTTCCCCACCGGTTAAAATTTCGTTCAAATTAAATATATGTAATAAAAATAATAATAAAAGTCAAAAACAAATTTATGTAGTTTAGGAAGATAGCAAAATCGATTAAAAGTTTAGTCGTTCCAATGCATAGGGCTGAAATTGTTTAGTATGCACCTTCATTGAATTACTGATCATCTTCAGTGTATGTATCACACAGATCCAACACTGAAGACGACGAGACCGAATTACAAGACAGACCGCAAAAAAATCTCACTTTATCAACAGATCATCCCATTATTATTTGTAGAATCTTATTGGAAAGTATAATTAAACACACAGTAACAGAATTATATAATAAAATTTAAAAAGCTATGTAATTGTCTTCACAATTTTAATTTATTTAAATATACTTTAAATATATACAAAGCAAATTTAGTTTAAAATATATTCAGTGGAATCAAGATTTTTAAAAAATGTTTTTTGTACTAATCGTCGACAATCAAGTAAAAAAATTATATTTATTATATATAATTATATTAATATTTTTGTATACAAATTAAAATTATATTTATTTATTATAATTAATAATATGTTGTATATGACTACATCCTTTGCTCAAAAATAATTAGTTCAATTTTATAACGATGGTTGATAAAACCCAACGTGCCCAGGTTTATTTTAAAAAATGAAACATTCATCTATCTTTAGAGTTATTATTTTTTTTCTTTACAAACTTTTCCGCTTGGAACAGATTTTCCTTTATTTATACATTTGTTTATCGTCTCAGCGTAAAAGCAGATGGCCCAACAATCGCATTTTGTATCATAAACACACATGTTCGCTCGAATAGATTATCTGATTTTACCCCAAAAATAAACAGTCGGTACACCCATTATATAGTCGCCCTGTATATTATTTAAATGATAGAAAATGACACCCGGGCGATTATCGTTAGAAATTATGGTCAGGTCTATTTTTCTTTTTTGACAAAGCGTTCTTAAAATAAAATCCTCAATTATCTCCAACCTTTTCCGAATGTTTTATCGTCCCATATCGTCATACGAGATTTCGATTTAATAACATTTGATTTACCGGCTTCTAAATCTTAATATTTTAATCTATGAACTATGAATAAAGTTTACTGTAAATTTATCTTTATGTAAGGTATTAGTTGAGATAAAAAGTCAGTGTCACGAGCGGGATTCGAACCCACGACCCTCGGCTAAATACGCCGCTGCTCTACCACTTGAGCTATCGTGACCTCGATCCACTCGGACACTGACTTCCCACCTCAACCCCACCTTTCAAATTTTCCCTCCTTTTTGCCACGATACCACGATAATTATACAAACATAAAGCAAATAAAGCCAGAGAAATAACTGCTGGCCAACAGACATAGCTAAAACTATCTCTGACTTACCAGAGAAAATAATTGTGAAAACCCATTGAGCATAATTATTAGGCAACTAAATGAAGAGATAAAACAGAAGAAGATTAATTCAGAGCTCTTCTATGGTATACAGGGGTCAAAAATGGAAATGGTACATGGGCATATACTGGCCTAACCATGAGCACCGCGTGGTCCTCGGGTGTACCACAACCACCTTTCAATAGGCATAGAAAAATGTGCACATGAAATTCACCTTTGGCTAGATGATATGGAATGTAGACAGATAGTTCTTTTGTTTTCCTTTTTACAAATCGTGGAAAGACAAATTAGGGGCCTAAGAGATCATCTCAAAACTTCTCTGGAACTGCCTGAACCCCTTGAAAAACTGGGATCTACAAATAGCCTGAAGCTAAGCTAGGTCACAGGTCTTGGGAGAGCTTCAGACAACCTAATAACAGACATACTAGCTAACGATGGAACCTCGGAACAAGACATGACCAAATCTATTTTCTGGCTAATTATTACATTTCAAAAATATTATGGATTACTAAGAACATAAAAAATACTGCGAACTTACAAGGCAAGTAAAAGACTGCTCACAAAACTAATGGGAAAAAGAGGAAAACCTACCCAACAAAAAAGAATTTAAAACTGTAAGGGACCTCGCACAAACTTGGTTTAAACTCAATTCAGTATTGAACCAAGTTTAACTCAATAATTGCCGTTTTTCAATTTATCTTGAACCGAGTTCAAATTATGAAAGTGGTTCAACTTTTAAAGTTACGGGCCGAGTGATGATAAACAACATGAGATTTTACCGATCGTACTCATTGTTCAATTTGGTCGATAACTTGGAATATCTTGTCTTGAAATGTTTAATTTGAATTAAATTTGGACAAAAACGGCCCGGTCATCTTTAAAAAAACGCTTTTGTCTCTCGTTTTGATTTCATTAAGACAAAAGGTGAAAATAAAATAATGAATTCCCCCTTCCGGAAGTTAAAGAAGCGTGGGATCCAATCTAGCCCTAGAAATATTTTTCCCCTGCCGTCAAAGGGAATTTTTGCCCGAAAGAACAAAACAAACTGTAAATTAATAAACGCGAGGAGGGAAAAAAAATCGCCCCAGGGACTTTTCCCCGTTCAGGAAGTTAATTATATTTCATTCACTATTTTTGTAAGAAAAATTTAATCTTGGAGGCAAGGGAAAATCAAATCGTGTATAAATCAAACTCGAGCTTTGTTGTTTTAAGTCGGCAAAGAATTATTTATCAGCAATGATTGTCGCTGATTATCTTAATTCATTTCGTTTTAAAACATTATGAAATTTACAAAATAATTGTCAACCAACCAGAAAACTCTTTGCAGATAATAAAAAATGGCCTGTCAAAAGATTGGGTAGAATGTTAACTTTCCTTTCTTTTTCTTTCTCTCTTTTTGAGTAATTGTCAAATTTTTAATATCACTTCCTCAATGGTGACTCAAAAATCCTGTTTCCATGCAAATGATGTCCTGACGATTTGAAAAAAGAAAATTAAATGTTACAAATGTGCCACTCGTCTTTCAGCTAAAATCTTTTTGCCAAAAATTTTTAACTTCACAGGCTTTCTATGCTAGGGTAAACACCAAAAGATTACATATGCATCTTTATTGAATTACTAATGACGGCTCTATCCCCAATTTTATTAATAAAATTTACAAAATAATATAATAATAATAAAATAATAGACATTTGGCAAGAAAACTGGTTGTTCAAAAATGAGACTTGTGAAAAGATAGTGCAGAATTTTTTCAATTAATTAAGGTTTTTAGTTGAAGTTTTTCGGAGGATCTACGGAAGAGGTCAACACAGAGAGAAAAAACTTCCTTTCAGTTTTCGCCGAGCTTTCGACAGTTTTTTTACTGTCATCTTCAGGGCCTGTTTTATTATCATATAAAAAACAACAATTAAAAACATGAAAAAATAATTGCTCAAAAATTGAAAATTTGATATATCTTACTTTAACCTTAATGGGGAAATAAAAAGGAACATGGTGTCGTTTCATGTGTATTTTTCATGTTTTTAATTGTTGTTTTGTATATGATAATAAAACAGGGCCTGAAGATGACAGTAAAAAAACTGTCGAAAGCTCGGCGAAAACTGAAAGGAAGTTTTTTCTCTCTGTGTTGACCTCTGCCGTAGATCCTCCGAAAACTTCATGTTTCCAGCAGGTCGATAACCCAGCTCATCGTTTTTAGTTGAGATAAAAATGTCAGTGTCACGAGCGGGATTCGAACCCACGACCTTCGGCTAGATACGCCACTACTTGGGCTATCAATTGGTAGATTAGCGGCGTATCTAGCCGAAGGTCGTGGGTTCGAATCCCGCTCGTGACACTGACTTTTTTATCTCAACTAAAAACCTTAATTAATTGAAAGATATTAATTGGTCAAGCGGACGTCGAAAACTAGTGAATTTAATAGTGTAGAATGTTAACTTTACTTTCGAAATCACCCCTCCAAGTAACGGTCTTACAATTAATTAGTTTAAGGTTTTAAACAATACTTTCACTTGCAAACTGATTGAGATATACTTGATTATTTACAGATAAGCTGAGGAAAATTATTTTTATTTAGTTTCTGTTCGAATCTATTTGTCAGAAATGTAAGTTCACGAGCTTTCTAGGAAAGAATTTAACCAAAAAATTAACCCTTTTAATCCCGAATGAGTTTCTTGGTTTTTAATTTTTAAGAGGGTTTAAAGAGTGTGCCCGATTTTTTCTTTTTAATTTTTGTGTCCTACCATTTTGCAAATGGGCTTATTTGATTTGAGGTCAGATTTGATGATTTTCAGTTAAAATGAGGAAAATCTGTTCTCACTAAATTCCATTTAGCATCCATTTGTAAAAAATGTACGTTCACGAGCTTTATAGGAAAAAATTTACACCAAAATCCCGAATGAAAGTTTTTTGCTTTTTAATTTTAAAGAAGGTTTAAAGAGTATGCTCGATTTTTTCTTTTTAATTTTTTCGAACTACCGTTTTGTAAATATGGTATTGCTGCTCTGAGGCAACATAGGGTTCAAAGGGATTAAAAAAATCTTTTCTTCGCATAAACTAAACAAATAGGTTTTTCAAAGAACAAACAATACAAAATATTCGAAACATTACAAGTAAAATTAGACAAAAAAAGATATTTTTATATGCCAGGTCGCATAGGCTAGTAAACTCAAATTTGGTTTCTTCCTTCCAGAATAACTTCAGGTTGGTCTATTATATCATCATCAACAACAAAATCTTTCAAATCCGATGCAGTCGGGTCGAACAGTATTTGTTTGATAGATCTTTCTGGCCATTCCTTCCCGTCCGAAGGCTTGTAATAAGCTCGACTCATAAAACATAGATAATCAAATGAATAAGTACATGTGTACAATTATTTATAGTAATTGCGAATTCTTATATTGTATAAACCTACAAAAATAGTTTTTTTTATCAAATTAATCTACTTTATAAAAAAATCATTTGGTCATTATTTGATAACTGCTGATATTCTTCAAGAACTTTCTGACTTCTTTATTTAACGCGTTATTGAGGACTACACATGAAAACTTTCTTCAATTAAAACGATCCCAAAGCCTCATAAAATAAAACTCCCCATCATCTTATCGTTAGTTTGTTACATGTTCCTTCTTATTTATTCGAAAAATTAATTTACAAAAGAACTATCTCTATTGCTACTTTGAACATCTTGCCAGGCCATAAATTTTGCTTTCCAACCCATCATTCCACTACTCATCAAATTTTTAAAAAAAACCAAACCTTATCGAGAATTTTAGTTCCTATTTTTGCTTCGTTGATCTGTCAGACGGGCTTCGGCCTGTCTCCATTTGCAGTATTGAGTCCATGCCTCTCCCTGCTTATAACCCTAATTAATGAACCAGAGACCAACACTGAAAATGGCGATTTTCCTAAACGAGTTTGATAGACGAACGCTGGACAGGCAGACCAGGATCATCGGTAACGACCAAATTTCTATTTATTTACCAAACATAAAAAAATTACATAATTTAACAAACATAAAAACACTATATAATTGATCGTTTATTTTTAATTTCCAGAGCCTCTAAACAATTATGTTTGTTTACGTAAAAAAAATATAAAATGTAACGAGATTGATTAGGCAAATTACATATGAAAATCTATGGTTTTGTTTTTTCTATCAGTCTAACCTGTTTATACTCGCAGGTTTGGTATGTCGGGCGTTTTCGGCCATATTCGCGGTTGATTAGGGTTATAAGCAGGGAAAAGCATACATGGAAATTTTACACAAATTCATGCATTAAAACAGCAAGATCAATCCAAGTAGTTTTTATCCATTCTTTGCCTAATCCATCCAGTTATATTTTATATTTTTACGTAGATAAACACAACGGTTTAGAGGCTACAGAAATTAAATGAAAATGATAAATTATATAGTATTTTTATGTTTGATAAATAAATAGTAATTTGGTCGTTACCGATCATCCCGGTCTGCTTATCTGTGCTTGTCTGTCAGAAGCGTTTCGGTATTTCGTCATATTCAGTGTTTGTGCGATTGGTCAGGGTTATAAGCAGGGAGAGGCGTAAACCCAACACTGCAAACGGCGAAATGCCGGAACGCGTTAGAAAGACCAACCCAAGAGAATAGACCTAAATGATTGGTAACGGTCAGGTTCAAAACACCCCGCAGACAAAAGGAGGAAATCCAAAGTGAATATTTAAAACACTATTTTACAAAAATTAGAACAAGAAAAAGCAATAAAACTACAAGATTCAATGTCAAATTGTGATAAGTGATATCGTTCCCACTGATACCCCCGTAACTTTTACCTTAGCCAAATCGCCATTTTTCAAAATCAATTAAAACTAACACCAAATACACACAATACTACAACACAAAATATTTTTTCTGTTAAGGTGTCAACTTAAAAAAAATCAATAAAAATTTACTTACCTGAGAAAATCTTAGGTGGTGGAAAGTCAGTGAAGAAAAGAGATTAAAAAAGCCTTTAAAAGCTTTCCTGAAAATAAGACATCAAAAGCTCTCCTTTGAAACTCTCAACACGACACGCAAGAATGGCACAGAAGACAAACACTTTGAGCCCTGAAGATGATCTCAATAAAGATCGAAACGTTGGCACGATAAAGAAAATGTTTTTCTGACACATCACACCAGACCACATCTCACGATTTCTAAATAATTTAAAATATACGTTGATTGGGAAGATTTAAAGTTGATATAGCCGAAGGGCAACGAATGGGGCTGAGAGATTTAAGTATGTACCTTCATTGAAATAATAATGATGAAGTTCTAAACTTAACACCGATTCTTTGCCAAAATGAATTTTATTTGATGAGCCACGATCATATTTCTTGAAGGGGAAAATGTGCCATTTTGATTGAAATGTTAAAAAGCACTCATCCCATGTTACCAAAGGTCGATTCTCGTTTGACTCCTTTCTACATAATTGAAATAAATCAATCTCCGCCTGTTTTCAATTCATTTTTGTTTTTATCGGCTGCCTTACCAAGTTCTAACCCCCGGGGCAGACTTTATCTCGTTCCTGTCAAAGGCAGCGTAGCAGGATTGGCGGAAGCAATGACGCCCGTCCTGGAAATACCCTTCAATCTCCTCGGAAAGCTCCTATTTGAAATCCTTTATCATATTTCTCCAACAGAACTGTGCACTTTTTTATGAAAAGGGAACATAGGTCGAGTACGACTTGCCTTTCAGACGATAAAAATACGATATATGTACTTGGCAAATTCCATTGCGAACCACTTTTCCCGTTTTTGCTTGGCAGGAGTAAAACAAAAATATCGATATTTCGTACCAGAAAATCAAAATTATCGAAACATGCTAATATCGGAAATATTACCCCGTTCGATGACAAAAGTTGAAGAAAAATGGATATTTTATGATTTGTAATGCGTCACTGGTTAATCACACGTTGGAAAGTCCACTGGATAGACAAGTGTAATTAACAATGGACAGGACTCATGTCATGAAGTGGAAAACTTTATGTTAAGAAAAAATCCATACAGTGGTATATGTTCAACTAGATACAACACAAATAATAAAATCATAAAATAAACAGCAAAAAAAGCTTTAATGTAAAAATAAAGCTATTTTTCAGCAGATATCAGAGAATCAGAATCAAACGTGTGAAAAATCGAGACCCAAAGTATCAAATCAAATTACACACATTCTAACCAAACAACTTTCAACATCCAAGAACTTGGTGCAAAAAGTGGAGGACAAGAATTTAATGAAGAAAAACAAAGGAGGTACGACTTCCACTCAAGTCAGATACTTAAGACTGTACAAGACTAGACAGCAGACTGAATCCCAACAGCAGAAGTCTTGTTCAACTACGAAGATTTTTAGGTCAGAAATCTGTTTTCACCGACAAAACTCAACTAACTCTGTACAAGACATTTCTGCGGGTAATTTGGACAACAGCCTGGAACCGCCAAGTCAACTAATCCTTTCAATCAACAATCCTCTGACAAATTGTCAAAGTTCATACCACACCTCTAAGCTCATTATCCGAACCTAAACATACCTTTTTTTTCAACGAATTGGTCCGAGCCCGCTTCCAAAGTGCCACACCAAGCTTTCGATCATCTTCATCCTACTGCACAAGCCATATAATTTAGACCTTAGGCTACAAATTAATTATTGTTTTTTAATATCAGTGGTCGTGAGCATGTCAAAATCCCCTGACAATATCTTCAGTGCGAGGCCACAAAGGAATTCTTGTAATGAACAAGCCAGAGGAGGATCTGTATGACTAGATTTCCCAGAACCTATAATTTGGATAACAAGATCAATCATCTGAGAATAATTCCACAAAAAATAAAAGAAGAACTGGACAAACTATAGAGGTGCCAGATGACACCAAAACTGTTAGACAGGGTAAAACTCAGGGGGTACGACTATATCACGTGTCTGTGTGTGTACCAGGTATCTGAGAAACGAACACGTGTAGGTTATGCAACAATGAGGAAGAAACTGCTTCCCATATTATCTATGAATGCGAAGCAACCGCTCAATGAAAACAGCCAAGGGTACCAAGATGACCCGGGAAAAAGAACTGTAGTTATGACAGTCAATGATCTTCAACTTCTTAAGGGAAGGATCGATTCAACTGAACGGAACTAAGGACTAGAAAAAGTACAAAAAGCCAAAAAGCTGCAGTGCTTTGATAAAACCGAACCTTGCGTTCAAGTATCCTTCTCATTATCATCATCATAATAATAATAATCTCGGCCTAATTGTTGATGAAATGCATATGGTTTATTTGCTATTTTACTTTGTTTAATACCGTGTTACGGAAACCGCGTACCGTGTCGCGAAAATCCCACTAATTTGAAAACTTTGTCAAATGGAGTTTTACTCGGAAAGACTTGGTTCGTGCGCTAAGTTAAGTAATAAACACAATAGCAAACTTTTCAGACAGAGTGACCTGTGACAACAGGCCGCAAGAAAACTGAAAGGCAGAAGAGGAAATAATACACGCCGACGACAATAAAAAAAGTCAGAATCGTTCAAAGACGTTTCTGAAAAGGAAAGAAAATTGATTTGATCAAAAATTTGTGAATACACAAACCACAACATTGGAAAACAACAGTAGAAAAATAATTAATGCAGAGGTAAACTTTAAATTCTCACCAATAAAATTTCGTTTACAATTATTTATAAAAGTTTACCAGTTATCCATTTGAGCTTATTGGAAGAACCTAAGCACAGGCTCAATAATTGAAGTGGATTTAATGTCAAAACCAGTCTGAAGCAGACCAAGGTTCAGATGAGATTATATAAGCAGCGATACCGACATGAACTTATAAACAAGCGTAAAACATTAGAAAGTCGATCTGACAATGTCGTCAGTCTACACTGAGAAAAAGTGGCCACCCTTTATATTTTTAATTATCTTTTAATCCTCTTGATTAATTTGATAATATTTTCACAAGATTATCTTTGATGGTCTTTCAACAATATTTGGTCCTTTTTAAAGGATTAGAGGTACATAAAACTGTTTAAATCTCCCGCTTGTTGTTACAATTGGATTTCGTAATTAAATCTTTGAGTAGTCGATCATTTCTTTGTTGGTTTTTCTGTAAAGCTTCTAATATTCCGGTAGTTTGACTTTTTTTAGGTTGTAACAGTTTTTAGTTTCAAATTTATTTGAGAGATTTGTTTGATGGTTTTAAGTAATACAAATTCTACTAGAATCGTAGCCATGTTGGAAGATGGCAGAAGTCAAGTGTATGCTTAGCATTCCCAGAACTACTATCCGAAGGGTCCTTCCATCGCTACCATGATACTGGAGGTTATTCAAGAAGGCATGGATCAGGTCGCCATCGTGTCACACCTCAGAGAGATAATTGTTTTATAATTTAAAATGTACTCTGTAATCGACATTCTACTGTTCTGAGATCAAGCAACGACTTCAACAAGTTAGATATTATAATTCAGTTTACACAAAAAGGCGAAGATTTTCAGAAGCTGGATTATGTTCGAGAAGGCCACTTGGCCAGAACTTCTGACAAGGCACAGAACAGCCCGTTTAACGTTCGTAAAAAATCTCATCAATTGGTCTGAGCAAGATTGGGCTAAAATCTTGTTTTCGAATGAGTCAAGGTTTGGTTTGAAGTCTTCTGTCGATCGAGAGAGGATTTGGAAAAGAACAAAGAGGGACATCCCCGCAACATTTTCATTCCAGTGAATCTATAGTGGTGTTATGGTTTGGGCAGGCATTATACGGAAGATCGAACAAACTTGGTCTTTCTTCTCACTTCCTTCTCAAGGGTTCGCTAACAGCTGCAAGGTATATTGAAGATGTGTTATCAGAAGAAGTTGTTCCTTACATGCCACTAATTGGCTACGGTTCTATTTTTATTCACGATAATGAAAGGTCCCACACAGCTAGGATCGTTGGTGTCTAATGGAACGGGCTTCAATTCAATGTTTGGAGTAGCATATAATCCCGACTTGAACTCTATCGAACACCTTTGGTAGGGCCATCTCTGGTAAGTAGGCACAACTATCCACATCTTTGTTCCACCTTCCGTTTTTGTAGTCAGAATACCTGAAACAACATCGCCGGGGTTAGTATACAGCTTAGCTTATTTCCAACAATGCATGGACGTGGTCCTATCGAGGGTCTGTGGTACGTAACCTAAGTTTGTGAGGACTTAAAGCCTCTTACGGCCACTTGGAAGATTCCTACACTAGGGCTATATCTAGATCCTCAGTTTCGAATCTCCAGCACAGCACGGCTGAAGCAGCCATAACATGCTGGAGATTCCCTTGCAGGATCCTTATGACTACTGTCCTCATCTCTAGGTAGGGGTCGTTTCAGGGGGGGAATTCCATTGGCAACTGGTGGCTTGTCTCCCTAGCTCCACTTCCGGACTTGTGTCTCTTCAGTGGGCTGGAGAAGTCCAGTTCCTGTGTTGCCCTCTTTCCTCTACCCCTTCGCTTACCCTTATCCTGGGTCGTAACCGGTTGAGCTGAGCCTGATTGGCCTTCCGTTGTACTTACCGGCCCTCCCTTTTCTTTTAGTCGGAATTTAATTCTTCCGACGCAAAAGTAAGAGGACATATCCAGTTTTTCTGCTCTGTCAAGGACTCATCGTCCATGAAGAAATCCATAGTTGTATCTTCTCCATTTGGACATGGCCCACGCCGTCCAAAGCTGAGTGTTGAGCTGCCTGTTACTGATCAGTAAACAGTTCAGAATTTTCTCAGCAGGCAGCGTCCTGCAATGTAGGCGGTATTAGCTGTCATCCCTCACTAGAACCTGGAGGCCCGCCCTCCAGGGTACCAGCGAGGGAACCACCCCTCGCAGCACTGATCTCAGTCAGTAGTGACAGTCAGAAAACCTGCCCTTCTCGTTCATTTGGCGAACCTCACTTGAGGCCTGTCGTCTGAGACTTTTTCTAGGACCATTAAAATGGAGTTCTGGAGGCTATCTAGCCTATGTGTATTTTAGCTGTCGGGTATCCAGCAGCGACCACGGCGACCTTCACTGCTGCCAGGACCTCGCTGAAGGGTTGCTCATACCGCCTAGGTCTTCTTCAGGTCTCTTTTACCGGGTGTGTTGCCTTTGGTTCGAGGCCTTTTATTGGGTAGCTGCGTTTGTTTAGCAGTTACCTTAAGGAGGTTTTCCCGCATCACAGACCGTTTAACCTCAACTCTTTTTTTTAGTAAGGCTTGCTCCTTTCTCCTGGAGGTGTGTTATCAGAAGTTATCCCTTACATGCCACTAATTGGCTACGGTTTTATTTTTATGCATGACAATGCAAGACCCCACACGGCTAGGGTCCTTGGTGACTACTTGGAACGGGCTTCAATTCAATGTTTGGAGTGCATGTAGTATCTATCTTTGAGACTAGTTATGAAAGAGGGTAAAAAGTCACCCAGTGATGCCAGAGGATTTGAAGGAATTAAGAATGGCGCTGTTGGAGGAGTATGAAAATATTCCACAGCTCAGATTCAAATCCTCATAAAATCGATGCCATGTCAAATGCAAGCGGCGATCAACGCAAGAGGAGTATATACCCAGTACTGAATTGAATATTTTCTTTTTTGTTTCCATGGCAACATTTTGCAATTAGCTAATTTAATTCAATATAATTTTTTATTTAGCTTTCTTATATTTTTCTTTAAAAATATCCAGTAAACCACAAAAAATAAAAATGATAACGAGTGCAAGTATTTACTAAAATAAACGAGGGTGGACACTTTTCTTGGTATCTCAGTGATAACAAAATCTATTTAACTATGATACGTCGAGTTATAAACTTAAGACTTTTTTTTCAAAATTAACTGCCAGACAAACTGAAACGCAAACGTACTTAACAATCCTAATGTGTACCAACGTTAAATAATTTAAAAAATGTTCTATTCGGAGAGCCAGTCCCTCTAATGGCTCCACTGGCATAAATAATTCGTGGGAATAACCGTTCGAAATGGGCCTAGTGAAGGTACAAGTACGAAGAGAACGGCAAAAGGGATATGACCCTAATCGCCCTAGTTACAAATTCCCTTTTGGGTGTTGACAGTTTAAATAAACCGGTTGGAAGAATGAATATAACATATTTCCACTTATTCCATTCGAACGGCTTCCGTTTACTTGGCCTTCTTAGGCGTCGTTCAGAAATAAAACTAGAAACCTATGAAGAAAAATTAAATCCTGTTGAAAGTGTGATTACAACGAATTATAGAAATGTCCTTGTTTTATTCGGCCGTTGGATAATCAATTGCTAATTTTAAACTTATGTTGAGGTGAGCGACCCCAGAAGAAAAGTCCTAATTCTTCGTTCAAAACATTTATTGACACGTTCGGACGTCTCTCGTCCTTCATCAGTACAAAATCATTGTTTTTTTGTCAGTAACACCCTTTCCGGCGTCCCAGACCAACAGCAATTTAGAGTTTTTCTTTTTAGATATTTTGGGAATTGAGAGAGAACTCCCGAAAGGGTGTTACTGACACAAAAAAATAATGATTATGTATCTGATGAAGGACGTGAAACGTCCGAAACGTCATAAATGTTTTGAACGAAGCATTTGGACTTTTCTTCTGGGGCCGCTCACCTCAACATAAGTTTAAAATTAGCAATTGAATTGTAGAAAGTTATGGCCCAACTGCCAGCCCATAATCAATACAAAGAAAACATTTGCGTTCTTTGACAAAAGTCTACTTTTTAAAATAATAATTGTATTTAAAAATAGCTCAATTGTAAACGTTAAGTTTATAACTCTATCCAACTAAATTGATTAAATTACTTACTTCAGATACACTGATATAAAGTCCAAGTTTTAACACTTAACCCAACTTGTGTGATCTCAAAGTAAACAAAAAACGCTTTATTCCTCTTTGAATTGTTGGTATGTGAAGCTGTAAGGTGGACAATTTTGATAACCTATTATGTGAAGTCGCACAGCGTGCTGTACAATTATTAAAATAATCACAAGTCGTCCTCGTCTTTTTTGGGCATTTTAAGCCTACAGTCTTTACTGAAAGATATCCCAGGACCGCTGAAGTTATAACAGAGAAGAATTTAATTACTAATGAAGAATTGCTTATCTTCATCTTATAGCTTCATCAAATCACTGAAACCAATTGTAATCAATAAATAATATGTGTGCTGATTAGTGACCGTTAATCGATATTTATTTAGAAATCGTGAGATGCGGTCTGGTGTGACGTAGAAAAAAAAAATATTTTGCTTTGTATAAATTCACTTTTCCACATCCAAAATGTAATTGTTATATGTAAACAATGTTTGTAAATCCCAGGCCCTGAAGATGATCTCAATAAAGATCGAAACGTTGTCACGATAAAGAAAATGTTTTTCTGAAACCTACATCACACCAGATCGCATCTCACGTTTTCTAAATAAATAAATAATATTTTATATTATAAATTGCTAGTACGTGCACAAAGCCGACGATAGTCGTGGTTTCTCGTCATTCGATTGATTCTGCTTCTGCATGAACCATTCGTTTTTAGATTTACCGTAAATTTCTCTGTAGGGTCGTATTTTTATGCGAAAAAAATCTGATTTTGCAATTCTATTTATTTGCATATTCTATTTATACAACCCCGCTAGAACATGGAATGGTAAAAAATACAGATTTGTTTTTTTTCATTTAAAAGTTTTGTAATCCAATTAGCGTGAATCGTATGATATTAAAGATAATAAATCCCATTACTGAACGAAATTTGTAGTAGTATAGAAATCGGAGGTCAAATAAATTTGGATCATTTTGGTATACCATGTGGTGGCGGATGAACGTACTACAGGGGTACACATAGCCAATTAACATTTCATTTCCATGCTATTACAAAGAATAAAGGGCATTTAAATTTATATTGTCTTAACCCAATAAATATAAATAATGCTGTTTTGGGCCGGCAATGCAAAAAAAAAAACTTTTATCTATTAATGTACAAAAAATATAAAATTTATTACAAGAGAAATTCGTAGATAACCAAATTATTTTGAAGAAACGAAAAAACGCGATGACAAAAATAAAAATAAAAAACCATATAAAAGATAACTGAATTCAAATCCAGAGTGGTACCCAACACTGGAACCCCAGGGGTTGATATGACCTCTGTTGTTTACTGTGGTTTTATTGACTAATAAGCTTAATTCTGCTCATATATGCACATGCAACGTATATGCAGAATTGAACCTATGGTCACCCATTCTGATGTTCTGGTGGTCCAGGGTCAAACTTCGGGCTTAAGGGGGCTATCAACAAGGTCATTTCAGCCCCCTTTGCACGCAGTTTTAACCTAAAAACAATTTCTCACACTCATTTTATAATGTTATTTCTGACGTGCTATTCACTCAATTCGGGTGGTGGAGTACTCAATATTCTTCCATCATCCTATACACATATAAACAACTACACCTACTAGTCTATTTGAGGGTAGATAGGGTACTATCCACTATCAATGCTCTTACTATACTACATTTACTTCATTCACGCTTATAAATACATTCTCTCAAAACAGCACAGACTACATCTATCACTAAACGGTTTATATGTATAATAAGACACAATTTAAAAGAACTATATTCAGAATTACCCCTGACCAAAAATCACCATGAACAGCATACAGGCCAAAGTTTAGGCTCTTCATCTCTAAAATAAAGAAAGGCCGATCCATTGTATCTGACGATGTTGGCTTGAAGTGAAAAGCCAAATATACATTTGTCCTTTTTTTTCAAGGGATACCGCCTTTGTTATATATTTATGTTGTTTATAAATGAGCAAATTTTAAAAAATCTTCTTTCTATATTTATAAATACTAGCATCTGCTTGGTTTGTTTTGAATAATTTGTTGATTCATATCATTTTTATTTAGCATTACTAGTTGCATTTATCCTTAAATACCACAAGAGAAGTACCTGAAAATTTTGAAGAGGATGGGATGGAAGAAGGAAATTACTGTAACTTCAAAAATTGTTAAAATATTTTAGGGGTTAGTTGCTAAACATTATTAAATGTAGTGAGATGTGCGAATCGATCATTCAGGTTCTATCAGGTGCATTTAACTGATTTATATTGACGAATAATTTTTGTTTATGGTTATTCATCGTTCATAACAGATGAACAGATACTTCCCAGACTTATTTTCCAAATAATTCACTATTTTTCGTGGTCCGTTTGACCAATTAATATCATTAAATTAATTAAGGTTTTTAGTTGAGATAAAAAATTCAGTGTCATGAGCGGGATTCGAACCCACGACCTTCGGCTAGATACGCCGCTGCTCTACCACTTGAGCTATCTTGACTTCAATCCACTCGGTCACGATAGCTCAAGTGGTAGAGTAGCGGCGTATCAAGCCGAAGGTCGTGGGTTCGAATCCCGCTCGTGACACTGACTTTTTTATCTCAACTAAAAACCTTAATTAATTTTTCAAATAATTGTTGACTTGTCTGATTACTTAAGGGCATTCTCTGTTTGTGTAGGCTTGCTTATACCTTCATAAATCATAACTTGATGATGCATAGCAGTAATATAAAAAGAATTTGTTCAGATGAATGCAATAGTGAAAGACGACTCACATTAAGGGTCATTATTTTCAACCAATTTGAAATGTACCTCAATATTGCATTTAATTACTTCATTGCTTAAAAATTAACTTTCTTATAATTGTGAATTGAGAATTAATTTATTGGGTATGTGGTTCAAAATCAACGACCATATACCTAATCAATTATCAAATCCAGAGGGTATCAAAGTGAAACGATAACAAAATAACATTGAGAATTAATGACAGTATTATACCATCATCAAAGGAAATAACATTGCCTTTGTTCTCAGGTCGAGCAAATCAATGCTGAGTTCAAAGCGAGAGCTCTGCAATACCACCCAGATAAGAATGAAGGGGACAAAGAAGCAGAGGCCAAATTTCAAAAGTTGAAGGTAATGCTTTCTCGGTCAAACAGCTCTTTTAATGAATAAATTAAAAAGTAAATTAAACATTTCCATTTCTTTTGTGAAAATTTGTTCTTTATTTAATTGTAAATAATAAATAATTTACTTTTACAATTGGTGTATTGTAATTATTTAAATGGCCAATTTATTGCTGTCTTGAATGTTAAAATGTCTGTATTTCTTTCTAGGAAGCCAAAGAAATTCTTACTGACCCAGAAAAGAGAAAAAACTACGATAAGTGGCTGAATAGTGGTATAGCCATAAGTTATAAGCAGTGGTTAGGAATGAAGGAGCATGTACATCAGGTAAACAAATTATATTTTATCATCCCAACTGAACTACAATGTAAATTGTTTCCAGTCGATGCATTGGATGACATTTAAGACCAAAGACCGCATGTTGGAAGGCGAAGGGGCCGGCTCAGGAAAAGCACCCCCAGCAAACAGGAGGGCATCTGAAGGAGGCGCGAATATCCACTGGGGTGCACGCTCCAATGTCCAGTGGGACTCTCAGGCCTCCAGCGATGTAGTCAACAAGTTCCGCAATTATGAGATTTAAATTGACTTCAATTTTCCAAGACCTGCAAAAAAAAAAAAATTTCACCACCTCGCCGTTTGCGCATGCTGCCCCAATGTCGTTCCAATAATTATCTAGTCTAAACAAAAACTGTCAAATGTTTATGGAAAACTCCTTTTAAATTTATTTCAATATAGCTTGGGGCAACTGGCGTATCCAGCATTTACTTATGTATGTCGATTAAACCCATTGATGTGTCTGTGAACCAAAATGAGTTTTCTGATATATTTTAAAAGAAATCATATCAATGTTAGGTGTTTGGTGGCTCATTTAATGTTCATATTGTGTAGAGAACTTTTAAAATAATATATATTAAAAAAGTATAGTATACCCCAACCACCAGAAAAAATTCTTTGGTGTTCCAGTGAAACAAAGGTGTTTTAAAAATGTGAAATAAATGTTGTGATGTTTATATGACAATCCCCACTTTTTAACTGTCGATTATTTATCTTTCAAAGTATTTACAACATTTATATTCTGTGGGATTTAATTAAAAGTTTACATATAAAATATATTTTTTGTTAAATGCTTTAAAGTTTATTAAATTTTAAAAATTGAAATATTTGATATTGTATTTCAAAACGTTATGTTTGTATATATTTTTATAAACTATATCTAGATTTGTTATTGTTACTTTGTGTAAACATTTTAGCTATAAAGTAATAGATATATATATATATATATATATCAAAATATAAATGGAAAGAAAAATAAAATGTTTACGTTTTTACCAAAACTATGCCAATTAAATTTTTAAAAAAACTTCCTACATATTTTTAATGAAAATACATGAAGATATTTTTAATACTGAAATCATATATTATTCCAACATTAAATATATCCATTATATATTAAGATTTCTGTATCAATACAGGGTAAGCAGCTATTTACACTGGAACCAAACTGAAAAACAAAGGCTACGCAATATATATTAAAAACTGTTAAATTATAAAAATTAAAAAATAGATTAAAAGAAAAGGAAAAAAAATTAAAACTTGTTAAATGTAATTTTATTTTTGTTTAGTTTGAACTCTTCCCTTGATTGATGTTTAATGAATTTCTTGTCCAATAAATGTGTAATACAACTTTTAAAAAATAAACTTGGTACTCTTTAATTTATTTCCTTTCTAATTAAATTTCCAGGTTGTTAAAGGATCAGTTAACTTTTTGATCGCAGAACCAACAAAAATTGTTTCTGAGGCCATTGTGTGTCCTGTGTTTTGTTTTCCTTTTGTTTAAATAAATCTTAGTTTCTTTGTCCTCCTCAAGTAGTTAAATGAGTCAAGCCACTGAGTCAAGTTCTAAAAGTTATCCTTATAACAAAAACTGAGAGGAAATTTAACACAAAATTTGAAGAAATGCATCATTTATATAGAAATAAACAAAACTAAGTCGCACAAAAAAATTAATACAGATATCATAAACTAAAAAACAAAATTGTGAGCTGTGTACAGGTCTTCACCATGAAGGACCTGAAGCTTGATCATCACTGACTATCCTTATCTGCCTTTTCTGCCTAGTTTTATCCGTCAGTAGTATTTTCTAATTTCACCGCATTCAGCATGGGGCATCCAACAATAGGAAAACCAGGATGAGAGTAAAACAAAGTCTCTGAAGATTGGAGGAAAACGTTATACTTTTGATGATCAGTGGTGTTATAAACAATTAGAGATTGAGATGAAAAGATGTTCCATGTGGGTCTTTAGATCAGTACTCCAAAGCTTTCATTGTGCCACTTTGACTTTGTTCTCTCCTAAAACACATCTCATCTCAACCTACATCTAACTTTGTAGCTACTCCTTTGTTACTTTATTTATATTTTTTGCCATTATACAAAGACGCACAAAATTAGCAGGGAAGTAATTATTGATGCTTTTCAAAGATCACTTAATTACCAAGTTATTGGCGATTTTAATTATCTTACAATTAATTAAGGTTTTTAGTTGAGATGAAAAAAGTTAATGGCACAAGTGGGATTCGAACCCACGATCTTCAGCTAGATACGCCGCTGCTCTACCACTTGAGCTATCGTGACCTAGATCCACTTGGACATCAACTTCCTATCTCAACCCCACCTTATTAGTTTTCCCTCCTTTTTGCCATTTTTCAAATGTCGTGTAATCGGATTGGATTCTCGACGACAAATGAAATGGCCACGGATTCATTTGTCGTCGATAATCCAATCCGATTACATGACATTTGAAAAATGGCAAAAAGGAGGGAAAACTCATAAGGTGGGGTTGAGACAGGAAGTTGATGTCCGAGTGGATCGAGGTCACGATAGCTCAAGTGGTAGAGCAGCGGCATATCTAGCCGAAGATCGTGGGTTCGAATCCCGCTCGTGCCATTAACTTTTTTCATCTCAACTAAAAACCTTAATTAATTGTAATCTATTAATTGGTCAAGCTGACCACGAAATTAGTGAATTTTAAATATCTTTTATGGTAAGCGATAAAAAGATCTATCATGAGTGAGACAAGTTTATGGTTTTTGGATCAGTACTCTAAAGCTCTGTCATTGAGCCTCATGACTTCGCTCCCTGATTCTACATCTCATCTCATACAATATACATACCTCGTACAATCCACCAAATTACCAGGGAAGTAATTATTGATGCTGTTTGAACATCGCTTGATCATCAATTTATTTTTAATTTCAATTATCTTTATATGGTAAGCCATGTATTATAAACAATAAAAAATCAGGACGAAAAGATTGGACATGATCTGAAGACTATGGACGAGTACCACCCATGAAAGATCATTTCATCTCAATTTTTAATTGTTTATAATAAATCCCTGTTCAGGGTTCAAAATAAAACGAGATTTTTATAATTATTCGATTTTATTTAATAAAAAGGAAATTTTTTTAAAATAAATACAATATACAATTATCATTTTCATAACACATATCCAAATATACCAATTCTCCTTGATAACCATTCTTTTATTCAATCAATATATATATATTTCTGTCATAATAAAGTTTTGCTTATTTAAAAATCATGATATGCAACCGTATTAATGTAAAAGTTTTTTTTTTCTGTTCCCTCTTTTGATCTTATCACATCCTCAAAACAAAACAGAAACATAATAATTTTTTTTATCTTTTTTTTAACTGAAAAACAAAACCTTAAACATTAAGACTATACACTGTCTATTCACAAGAATAACTCTTGTTTCTTTATCAACATTATTTTCTTATTAGATTTTTTTTTTAATAAACTGCCTAGCATTTATCTCAGAATAAATGAAGTTCATTGAATACTGCCAACAGTTCAAATTAGGAAAATACATTTTCTAAATAATCGATCATATTAACAGCGAGTAAATCTGACATTAAATAACATAAATAATTACATCCTTAATTAATATAAACATTGCATATAAAGAAGTTAAGTACAAATAATCAGTTAATTTGTACTGTTTTTATAAATGAAATGTTACACGTCAAAGGGGACGTTTTAACGATAAAGTATAAATATTACAAAACTATACAAGACTGGTTTTTATAACAAAATTAAAACATTCTACTTTTTCTGGGAAAACAATTATTTGATAATCCTTCCCTCGTAACTTCATAACCATTGCCAAAGCCAACTTCATTTATTGAGATCAACGTTTTATATTTATTTCTTCTTCAATAATTACATACTAATTATTAACACATTAAATTTAAAATCTATTAACAGCTAGAATAAAATAAAAACAATATTAAATTCATTTCTAAGAAATGGGTTGGTCTATCAATAAAAACAATTGAGCTAATCAACGCTAGTTGATTTTCACAATGGCATAAAAGAGGTATGGTCAGTTATAAAAATAAAAATAAAATACTAGAATATTTTTTGACCTTCTGAGTAAAGTGACTTTTTACTTATTAAAAAAAAAATTATTTGGCCACTTCATGAAATATTTATTTAGTTTCTAATTAACGATTATTTATTTTAAAATTAAGTCATTAGCTTCATATATTTGTTGACTTCTATTTTCTCACTTAATTTTGATTTTGTGTAATTTGAGTTTGAATCCCAACATCTCGGAAAGGACTCCTGAAAGGGCGCTTAATATCACAACTTTCGTTATTGTATATAAATAAGGATTGGCGGAGAATCCTGATATTTTGTAAGGCGATTCAAGCTCCTTGAGTAGGTCGGCGGCAAGCTTCAGAACGCTGTTAGCCACCATCAGCTCCTCTTTTTTATTTGGCTTTTGTTCTATTTGCAAATAGAGGTTGATCTGTTCTGTGATGAGAACCGATAAATTCCTGTACTTTTTGTTCACCTTTGTCCCTAGCGTCATGAACCTGAGAAGGAAGAAACTGAGTATGACGCTCCAAACCAGGGCTTCGATATTGCAATGCGGGCTCATTTTCTCAGATTCTTTCAAGTGTTCCACAGCCAAGTACGACAAAAGGAGGAGGGTTATTAAAAATACTGACGACACTATGACATCAACGGAATGCTGTGGACCTCGTTTCTACAAAACAAATGAAAAATAATATAATTTTTTATCTATATAAATAAAATATACCAAATGAGTACCCTTAAATAAGATCGTACAGAAAGCCAGGTCTTTATATTTCTGACTTTGTTCAATCTGAAATGAGGTAGTTCTGATTTCCTGGCCCTTCTAAATGATGTCAAATGGGAGAAAAACTTTGCATAGAGAAATCTCTGTTTAAAAGTCCTCTCAGCCACAACAATTAGAAAGAAGAAAAGAGAAGAAATTGCTGTTCTTTCAAATAGTGTTATCAAAGTTATAACCATTTCCCTAATAAAAAATTATTATTATTATAAGCCAAATATTCAAACAGAAAGTACGTACCAAGTATTGGTACCAAAAGTGATATAAAAGAGAGAAGCGAGGTATTCAAGTAAAGCTGAAGGAGGGTTCGGATCACCGAAGCAGTCTGGAAAAGCAGGAAGGGCTGCCTCAGTCAGTCTATACAATGATGGCACTAGTCCCAGAAATATTGAAACAAATATTCCTATAACAAAAAATCATATTAAGCTCAATAAATTACCAAGTTGAAAAATTAGTCATGTTTAATTCTCTCAGGCACAAACCTGCGTAAAAGTAGTCAATATGTTCAGGCATTGCTTCAACCCTTGCAATGATTGCCGAACTGATATCCAATACAGACAATTCTGCTTTTTTAACTTCTCGTTTTTCCCACATAGTACAACTCACTATAAAATAAAAATATATGAACAATTGAACTGTTGGGAAAATTCGTAAATTTTCAAGAACACCATACCTTTATCCGAAGCGGCACAACTTGGGCTAAGAATTGCAGAGGGCGACTGTAAAACACCCAGTATTTTAGTTTTTCAATTTTCTTTTTAACTCTTGAGCCTCTCTGAATGTTAGGGTGTTAAAGAAAAAAATACCATGTGAAACTCTGAAGCGAATGGGTGTTCGTCGATCTCCGAGCTGACCGAGCAGTCCTCAGAGTTTGTCGTGATTCCAATCCACTCGGCAGCACTCGTCGTCCCTTCAGTGAGTGCAGGGCAGAAGCTGCCCGTTTCACCCTCATCGCTACTGTTGTATGAGCTCTCCGCCTGTGTCTCCCCGACAACGGCCAGGTGCAACGATTGGAGTAAACCACGTCTGCGCACTATCAATCTTTCCTGTAATAAAAATTCACTAAAAAAAACTTATATTCAAAATTAATGCTTTAAACAATAATATTTTATTAACAAAATATCATTTGAGTTGAGTTCTGCCGTCATAAACCTTGATCTGATCATCTTTCATCTTTCTGAACCATTCCTCCATCTACATACTGTACAACTTGACTTTTGCTAAACTCTTCCACAAGGAAATATGAGTAAAAAAAAAAGCACAAACCAACCACTGAATGGAAGGAGTGTGGATAGGCAGATCAGGAAGATAAGAAATGATCATGCTACAAAGTTAGAACACTTCTTGTATTGGTAATTTAAAAAAAAAACTACCTGAACTGGTTCATTGCTGCCCTCTGAATCTGAATCTTGATGATCTGTCTCACCTGAACTTAAATGATTACATCCAACTACAACATTCCAAGAGGAAAAAATAAAAATTTCAATTATTACAAACTAATTTGCAGTGAGGGAATTTTTTAATAAAAACTTACTCGAAGCTCGCCTTGCTGACTGTTCGAGCCAATTGTTTCTAAATACTGCCTCGGGTTCCGCCTTCTTCACCTCCTGCTCATTCTCTTTGGCTATCACAGAATTATCACTTGCCTCTACTGCACGTTCTTCGTTCGAACCATGGCTGTTGAGGCTTTCGAAGCCATCGTCATCCTGAGGGTTAACACTCTCGTCCCTCCTGAGATGAAGGAAAGAAATGTAAAATAAAAATCGAAGGAGAATAAAAATTAAAAAAAAAAAAGACACACTGATTTCGTTGATCATGGTGAGGACTTCCTTTGCTTTCCTCTTTTGCAGGAGAAAGGCTTGGTTTTGCAGAGGAAGTTTCCCAACCGACGCTTCTTCGCCTTCTTATGTTATTTTTATTGCTGTCTTCAAATGAAAGCCTTTGTGAAAAAAATGACAAAAGTTATGTAAAGCAAATCAAAAAATATGTAATAATACAAAAAATTTACGACAGAAAAAAAATTGTTGATTATGCTGAGTTTAAAAATATGAATTATAGTGATTGATTTAAATTTGGAAATCTTAGCCAATTTCCATCAACAGTTGATCTTGTAGACTGCATGGAATTGTTTTGCAACATTATTGAGATGAACTGTAATTTAATACAAACTTAATTTTTTTCCTATTAATAAGAAGAACTTACTTAAACTTACTTTCTCAGTCTTACTCTCATGTTAAACTTATTTGATGAATCTGTAGCCAAAGCATTGAATTCTGACGAACACTCCGAAGGCTTCTCTGAGCCAACTGTAAACGCAAAAAAAAAAAACATTTAAAAAAATTCAAAAATTTTATCCATTAGTTAATCCTGATTTATTTTTTAAGTTTAAGAGAAAACTCACCTAGCTTCGGTGGGCGTCTTTTTGTCCGTTTTATACGCCTAGCCTTACTATCGAACGGAGCTAGATCTTTGGCACCTGAAGATCTCGGCGAGACAATCTGAGAGTGCAAGATGGCGAGTATGACCATCATTGCCACTGGGATAACGACTTCACTTGTATTTACACACTAAAGAAATTAATTAGGTAAGAATTATTCCATTAAAGAGGAAATAAGTGTAATGTAGTCAGCATTAATCCCAAATATGAAATTTACTGATTTCAGTGCCTTCGGAATCCTGAGGCTGAACAATATTGAAAATATTAAGTTATATTTAACAAAGATCCAGGTAAAAAAGAACACCAGATATAAAAAATATAAAAATTGTTTCCAAATATTACTAACAATCTTAGTCAAATCACTAAGTGTTAACATAGTATTTCATTATTAAATCAATTTAAAAACTGACAAAATTCAAATCATTCAAGTTTAGTTTTAATGTTTATAATTGTCTACAGTTTTATGTAAATTGATTATAAGGTAAGAAAACTCATAGATATAAATTGATTTCTTTAATTGGCGATCAAAAAAAAAGAAAAACCATATATGTTTAGCAGTCATAATTGATCATATTAATTATTTCAATTAATTTTTCTTTTTATCTTGGTTGAGATGAAAAATTTATTGTCACGAGCGGGATTTGAACCTACGAACTTTGACTCAATACGCAGCTGCTCTACCACTTGACCTATCGTGACTTTGATCCACTCAGACACGACTCTTCATCTCAACACACAACCTTTCAAATTTTCCCTCCTTTTGTCATATTTCATCTCAAACTCAACCAAGAACTTAGATAAAAAGAATAATTAATACAAATAATTAATATGGTCAATTATGACTGCTAAACATATACGGATTAATATAATAATTAAATTAATTAAGGTTTTTAAATTGAGATAAAAAGTCAGTGTCACGAGCGGGATTCGAACCCACGACCTTTGGCTTGATACGCCGCTACTCTACCACTTGAGCTATCGTGACTTCGATCCCCTCGGGCACTAACTTCCCATCTAAACCCCACCTTTTGAATTTTCCCTCCTTTTTGCCATTTTTCAAATGTCATGTAATCAGATTGGATTCTCGGATGGGAAGTTAGTGCCAAAGAGAATCCAATCCGATTACACAACAGTTGAAAAATGGCAAAAAGGAGGGAAAATTCAAAAGATGGGGTTGAGATGGGAAGTTAGTGCCTGAGGGGATTGAAGTCACGATAGCTCAAGTGGTAGAGTAGCGGCGTATCAAGCAGAAGGTCGTGGGTTCGAATCCCACTCATGACACTGACTTTTTATCTCAACTTAAAAACCTTAATTAATTGAATGTTATTAATTGGTCAAGCAAACCACGAAAAATAGTGAATATAATAATTAAAGAAGTAATCACTTCGCTAACAGCTCCCTGTGGCCACTTCATAAGTCGCTCAGAATCGAATACAGATTATACAACTGAAAAATGGTAAAAAGAGGGGAAATTCGAAAGGTTGTAAGTTAAGGAGTTGGAGTCCGAATGGATTGAAGTCACGATAACTCAAGTGGTTAGAACAGCGGCATATTGAGCGGAAGATCGTGGGTTCAAATCCCGCTCATGACAATAACTTTTTCATCTCAACCAAGACTAAATAAAAAGAATAATTAATCAGAAGAGAAAATGTTTAATTTTTCAGGGATACCTTTATTGCATAGCTTTTGTTTTGGAGATGCGTACAAAAAATAGGATATAGTTTCCACCTTTATTTTTTTTACATATATCTTACTTAAGAGAGAGGTTACGATTATGAGCACCCGAATTTTCCCAGTACCCAAAAGCCAACTCTGTCAAAATTAAACATGCTTCACGTTCTGTAAGTCATTAGAGAATTTCTGATGGGGAGAAAATATATGAAAAATTCAAAAATATAAAATCGATTTAAAAAAATAAATAAATAATTACCGTCGTTGAGAGTGAACGGCCTTAATTGCGACGTCTTTCATTACTTTATCCAGTCTTTCACCTGAAAATATTGAAAGGTGATGGAACTTTCCCACCTGGTTTTTTTTTCTCAATCGACCAGGAATTTTTTTTTTCTTTTTAAGATCTCAACTGTACCATAAAAACCCCTTTTCATCGATGACTACAAGCTTTTATCAACCAAATAAAAGGAAAGGATGAATTTCATAATGGATCTTACCTTAATAGTGCCTTCAGGCAGATTATAATAAGCGTAGAAGTACATGGCCATGTTGGCCATTTGCAGTATGTACAAAATAAGAAGAATGAAGAACATCTTGAATGATGTCTGGTGGGACCACCATTCTATGTACAACGGGAGGAATATAAGCCTCATTAGAGCTAATCGAGTAACCTTGAGGAGGCCATGCTTTGGCTTTGCCTTTGTAAAGGAAGAGCCTGGAATAAAAGAAAAAAAAAATTATATAATATGTATAATGTAGGAGATTAAGTTGGATAAGGTGATTTTTTAAACTATTAAATTTCAATATAAAACTTTATATTGATTAGAACATTATTAAAAATAAATTTATAAAATCCTTTCCAGTTTAATATAAGAAATTAACAGAACCGTAAAGCAAATACAAACAGCAGATTCGATGATTTGAAAAGATTTATTGACCGAATAAAATTTATCATGTTGTCTTTCAGGCTGTACAATAAAAACAGAGCCCTGTTTGACGTAGCAAACTCCCAAAATAGGCACAACCAAGGGTCAAAAAATACTGGCTTTATGCCTGAATTAAGAACCGAAATTAAAACAGGAAATTGTTTTAGGATTTTTCCTTCTTCTTTTGACCTGACTGGGTTTCATAAGCCATAAATAAACTTTTGTTTTAACACAACAAATCTGATCATTTATTACTGGAAAAAAAAGAAAAATTATCTGTTTGTTTATAATTCATTATCTTTGGTAAAAAGCAGAAAAAAATTTGTTTGTTTTTCCTTGTCAAGGACCGCCAACGGGTTTAACAATTTGCGGTTGCAAGATTTAATGTATAACTATTGTAACATACTATATTTTCATTACTTCATACAATAATTAATTCATTTTCTAAGTTGTACGACAAAAGGATCAAGAAATTATTAAAACAACTTATGTATTCTATTTACAAATTTCAATTTTTGAATATAATTTGTGGCATGTTTAAAAGAAAAATCTCATTCTAAATTCAGGAATTGTTAAAAACCTTTAATTTAAAATAAGTACAACTTAAATCACTTCTGAAATAAGATTATTTTTAAAATAGAAATTTGACATTCTATGACCAAACTTTTAGTGATTACATCATTATAGTTGTACTAATATTATTAATATAAAAAAATCTAAAAATTATAATTTATGACGGCCTCTTTCAAGCATGTTCGACGTTTAAGCTTGACAAACAACTTTTATCTCATTTTTTAATCGATTGTAAGACTTGTTAATCATAATGTTCAACAATAAAGAAAAAAAAATGTCATAACATTACGAACAAAAACACTTAAAATATTCTAAAAATTTACCATTTATTTAAAAGGTATAAATAGCCACAGGAGAAAAAAACAATACTGAAATCTGACAAATACTTAAAAGATAAGCACAATCAAATTAGTTTTTTTAAAAAACCAAGCGGTATTTTATATGATTGGATTAATTATTTTTTCCATTTCATATAAAGTTCAAAACTTTTATGAAAGTTTAATACAGAATATTTTTTTTTTAAATAAAAATAACACCATTATGGTGAAAATACTGTAAATTTTTAATTAATAACTCTTGAAAGTTGTAAAATTGTGGTGAGGTTGGGAAAGGTGATCCTGTAGTTTGGTTGTCTCCAATCATCCTGATTGGACATTTTCTCACAATTCAAGTTTTCCCATTCAACGAAATTTGTCGTGAGGACCTTTGCTTTGACCAAACTTTTGCCATTGAAGTTGAGACTTCTGATCAAGTCATGGGTCATTTCAACTTAAAACAGAGAGAAAATGCTTTAATTCTACCGTCAAAGAAATGAAAATTACCAGGTTCTCTATTGCAAAATTAAGATATTTGTCTATAGCCTCGGATTTCTAGCACAAATGTTGCCAACAATTACTGACAATGCGAACTGGTAAATATTAAAAATAAAGATGTGAGAGAAAAATAATTTGAGTTCTATCGTAAAAGAAATGGAAATTGCTGGACTTGCAGTTGTGAAGAACAAAATTATGTTAGAACTATGTTAAGAAGAAACTATTCAATGGTTTGCAAATCGAAAGCTGATCAATTTTTATTGAAATACATAAACTTTCAACTTTTTTTTATTATGTCATGGCTAATAGGTAGACCCTAAGGCCAAAAAAATATATAAAAAATTGTTGATCGTCTATAATTGAATTTGAAATTGTGGGAACTTAAAGCTGCCCCACTAATGAAGTTGGCTATATGCTAAAACACATCTAACAAACAGTACCAGAATAAAAAGACCACAATGATCAGAGAAGACCAAGTGACATTTAAATGCCACACAAGGCAATGGGGGAAAAAAATACCTGTATATTTTTATAAATCAATATGTACAGTACAATATTATTATAGATTTAACAGAGATTCAAATATCTGTATTTTCATCCTTGAAATAACTCACTTTATTTTGTTTTGTTTTGTTTTTTAATCAACAAGCTCACCTCGCACAAGGTCTACATCGATTAGGTCTGTTTTTAATTTGGCAGTTTTCTTCGGAACATGGGTGAAACCGCTTAGAATCCTCTGTTCTACCGTTTTCTCCCATTCTTGCTTGTCGTATGTCCCGATTTTCTTTTGATACCTGAAATAGATAAGAATAACGTGTGATATTTAGTTTATTGCGCAAAATAGTATTTAAGTAAGAAAAACCCTCTTATTGACAATTAACGTTTCAAAACAGAAATAGACAATTGATAGTAATAACAATTACAACAGCAATTAATGAAATTTAAATGACAATGTATCAATTCAAAATTCCAGTTGTAAATGTGAGAAAAAATATATCCATTATGTGTGGTGATTAGTGGCTGTTAGTCTATGATTATTCGGAAATCATAAGATGCGGTCTGGTGTGACGTAGGTTTCAGAAAAACTTTTTTTATATTTAATCAAAGAACATTACGCAGAAAACAAACACTTTGAGTGAGTAGAAATACTTTGATTAGATATTTTTAAAAAATTTTTTTTTGCATTGTTTAAATTATTTAAATTTACTTTTTTCCACATCCTAAATGTATTTGTTAAATTTAAACAATGTTTGTAAATCCCAGGCCCTGAAGATGATCTCAACAAACCAGACCGCATCTCATGATTTCCGAATAATTATATCCATCAGGTACAACAGTCAGTTAATAAATAAAAAAATAATCAAAATAAAAGGTCAAAAACAAGACAATGTAATGAATTTAAAAACAATTTTTTATTTATTATTAGATTACAATTTGGATACGATTTATTTACCTTTACACAAAAATAACAAAGTCAATTTTTTTTAAATTTGTTTTACTGTTATTTATATACATATATATTATTTTTTTAAGAATGTATTTGTGTTATTTGTCTGACAATAATGCATTCCAAAAGTTTAACTAAAACATTGAGTATCTAATATTCTAGATGTAATGTTTTAAAAATTAACTGATATTAAGCTAATCAATAGCACGTTCATTTAGAGATAGACATGCACAGTATTTGATAAGAATAAGTATAAACCGGGTGAAGAAAAAAACAAGAAAGTAAATTAATTAGTAATTATAATCAATTATAAAATTCATTACTAACTAAATAGTAATTTCTATTACTCATGTTTCTTTTTTATACATAAAATTCAAATAGCTTGTACTTGAATAGACTAAAAGTACATTATTGTAAATAGGAAAGTATTAAACAAAAACAAAAAAGAAAGAAGGTAGATCACTTGTACGCATTTGGTATTATAAATAGATTAACATTAGTCTTTGTAACAAAAACAACTCAAAAGCAAAACGCATAAAACGACATCAACAAACAGATCCCATTTATAAATTAAACTCTTCTTAATCAGTGTGACGGAAAAGTAATAAATTCCAAGGCAAATAAAAATGTGCCGTGGTGGGAGTGGGAAACAAAACGCGAAAATAAACAACACAGGCCCACATGAAAACGTCTGAAAACTTTGGAATCAATCGCCGAGCTGATTGTCAAGTGAAAAACAAAGTATTCCTTCCTATTGATTTCCTGTTCCATGAAGGTCACAAACACTGTGGGGAGGCAAAAGGAAAGATATCACCTGGAAGTACCTTGAATCCCTTTTCCTAGACTATATTGTTCATTAAAATTATCAATATAAACAAATGGTAGAATTTAATTTTCCTAATGGTATTTATATATCGACTAGATTAAAAAAAAAATTTGCCTTGGAAATATTTAAATTAAATGTAAAGTATAAACATTTACATGAAAATTTCAATATTAACGTACTATATTATTCATACAATTTAGTCACACCATGATTTAACTTATTGTTAGATTATAAGGAAGTATAATTAATCATTATATTTAATTTCAATTTTTCTGCTCTTGTTCAACCAAACAGTTCAACCAAAAAGTAAAATTCCACACATCAATTAATACTAATCCATTGTTTAAAAATTATATTTAAACAATTTTAGTTCATATGAAGATCTTTTTAAAGTAAAATAGGACGCATAGACACGTGTCTAACAAAGTAGTTGTAGCAATATATCAAAAGTATAAATACAATGGCTTAATTGAACATATGCTTAGTATATTCAAACTCCACCTAAGGAAAAAAGTTTCAAAACAGTTTAGTGAGGTTTGATAAGTGATCAGCCTGTAGCCTGATCATATCTGATTAATCACATTGGTTTTTAATTCACAGACAAGCTGTAAATTTAAAATACCAACCTAACATTTATTCTATCTAACATAGCAGAAAACTGGTTTAAGTAATATTGCAAAGGCAAAAATAAATTGTTTGTGATTAAAATACAAGTTGTATCTTCTATGCTAAAATATCATCAAGAATCAACTATGAAAAGGGGGAGAAGTGCCACTTCCTCGAAGGAAATGCCAAATAAAGATTGGGAGAGGAAGATGATTAAACAAACTGATATCTCCCTTTAAAGGACACGCGTGGTTAATTAAAAACATTTTTCACATGGACTTATAATTTCTACATTCAGAGCCATAATCACAAACGTTTTACACAATATACTAAGAGAAATTCAAAGAAAGAAAAACAAAACAAAAAATGTATAACTTATTTATTTTCAGGACAATAAACGTACTAAATTATATCATGAATTTTGAAAATAAATATTCAGTATGTTAACTTTTTTACAAGTCTATTATCTCTAGGCTGTAATAAATAAGTATAAATAAGAAATTCCTCGTTTCTTGGGATTAATACATCAGAATCGAACACTTACAAATAGTTTTATAAGTGTTTTTTTCCTTCTCTTAGAAGAATTGGAATTTTCTCATAAATAGTGATTATGTCTGCAGTTCATAAGTTGGCCTTGAGACTAGTTATTTAAAAGTGGAAACAGGCGGAATAAGCATGGCTAAATTTAACAAAAAGGCAATTTTTTTTACCAAGAATTTCTGCCATCTGGCAATCTACTAATCTAAGGGAATCAATACTCATAGTTTGTTTAAATTATTTAATTTCTTCACATGAATGAAGGCAGTACAAATAGATTTATTATTTAAATTGTTATTAAGTTAATAGGCAAAGGCTATTTGCTTAGCTTAATTAATGGATTTGTCGATTTTATAAAGTTTACTTGATCATGACCTTAATCACATTGTTATCTTAACCTGGTTTGCGTCAGGAATATCTAGTTTTTTTTGTTTTTTAATATTATAAACTGATATGTATAATAAGATGTCTATCACAAAGTCACATGACTTTCAACTATAAAAAAAAAGCAAGACTTTCTTAATCAAATTTGGTGATAAATTTTGTAATAGGGTCAACTAATTTTGTGATTTTAACGACTCACTGGTTTTGAAATTGAGAACGTATGGATGATTATAATAACACCATTTTGAATGATTTATCGGCTGTTTTGTTCACAATTATTGAAACTGTGCAAGTTTTTCTGTTTGAAACACATCCCAGTGTAAGTTTTTTCTGGCAAT
This sequence comes from Cimex lectularius, assembly GCF_000648675.2. NCBI lineage: Eukaryota > Metazoa > Arthropoda > Insecta > Hemiptera > Cimicidae > Cimex > Cimex lectularius. The sequence continues at coordinate 1,296,076 of NW_019392681.1, read as the reverse complement.
TTCAACCGACTGCACATAAATATTTGGTGAAATTTCCAACTCAAAACTCCAATTCTTTAAAATACTTAAAAGATTAGAATGCAACGAAAAATTTAAATTAAAAAAAAACGTTAAATTGTAAGATTTCCTCCTGTGATCTGCAGAGTGATTAACCTTTAATTTGATAATTATTTATTATCTTGAAGACAGCAAAATGTCAAAACAAGTCTGACAGACAAAATCAGCAAGGATGGGCAGAGAAACTATCAAATTATAAAAAAAAATGTTATTCAAGGGTGTAGTGGGTGTTGTGTTTATTAAACAAGTGGATACTTTTTGTGTCCAGAGTCAAGGCCCACTTGCATAACTTCCTGAAAAGAATGAACTAAAAAAAATATAAGAGGAATTTTCCAAAAAGTGTGATTATGTCCCCCCCAAATGTCAACATCTCCAAGCAGAACTGTCATGTTTTCTTTCACCTTGCAATACGCGCTGTCACCGTAGCGACAACAGTCATCTCACGGTGAAGAGTACAACCGTTCATACAGGTGTCGTGTGACCGTTTAACTTAATTTCTGACATGTCGTTACAAGACAAATATCATTTACCATGTAAGTACATCCTGGATACAATGACCCATAACTGTGCTTATCTTGAGACCTTTTTACATTTCACATGGCAAACCTGAAACAGAAAATTTAAAAAGACAAATGAAAATTGATTTCTAAAAATAAAATCCAAGGGTGAAAATTAAGTTTATTTATATAATTGGACAATCAAAGGGATTCAATGTCAAGGATTTTTTGCACATGTCCTCAAAGGGACTATAATAATTGTTTATTTTTTGTTTTTAATGATCGTTATAAATCCTTCTTAAAGTAGGGCGGTAAATTATTGACTGAAAATTACAGAGGGAGAAAAGCAATAGCTTCTTAGTAATTTTGGGTTATATTTTTAATCCCCTTCATAACTCGTTTAAATTGGGTTTCATTTAAAATTCGTGAGATGTTCATTTGCGGTTGTGATTCGTACTAGGATTTTAAGGATCGTATTGATTTTAAATGGGAATGCCAGGGTCAGGGACAGGGTTTTCACGGTCATAGTGATAAGGAGCTCTTGAATACTGTAAGCACCGTGACACGGTCTTGCGATCAGTGTCTTTGTCTGTTGTCAAAAGACTCACCCGAAAGACAACGGGAGTGGACGTACTACCAGGAACTGACTGACGACGGAGCTGGTGTCGAAACGAGGGTTGCCGTAGCGAGTCCCCCACTACAGCTCGACATCATCGGGAGGGGTCGCTTTCTCTCATTTACCAGCCGGTCTGGTTCATTCGAAAATTTCCCGCCCCATCTACCCACGAAATGACATATATTTCTTTTAGTATACCGGCTGACAACGAAGACGTAACGAAATTAGCAATTTCAACCTACACGGATACTCTGAACAATGTCTAATGACAGTTTCTAAATATTTTTCAAACGTTGAAAAACAAGTCTGCAAAACCTATGGACCTAAAGAATTGGCAAGATACAGCACACAGCATACCAACAGAAACAGTTACAAAATGCAATTTTAATTTTGCACCTATATGACAATTCAAATATGTCTAAGGCAGTTTCTAGATATTTTCCAAATGGTGAAAAACAAGTCTGCAAAACAATGCGGTGCCTCTATTGGACCTAAAGAATTGGCAAGATACAGCACACAACGTACCCATCAAAACACTTACGAAATGAAATTTTAATTTGATCCTATATGACCTTTCAAACATAGCCTAATTTCAATTTCTAGATATTTGGCATTAGTTTAAAAAACATGTCTGCAGTAACTGTTCACCCTGGGGGGGGGGTTCCCAAGTGGTTAAGGTGTCATACTCTCGGCTAGTAGATCCCGCGGTCGTGGGTTTGATCCCCACCTCTGGACTGACCCCTAAGGGGACTGGTGGCCACAATTGAAAGAAATTGACACTGATGATCAATGGTAGGGGCAGGTGACCCCCATCATGACCCCAAAATTTGGTCCCAACCCCCTTCAAAAATGAGTTTCTTCGATGGAAGAACACTGGCTCATATCCATTGTAAAAAAGATACGGTGCACAGTATACCAGTTGAAACCATTAAAAATCAAAATTTTCATTTTCCACGTATATGACCTTTTAAATATTATCTAAAGATAGTTTATAGATATTACAATTCATTTTTTTCTTCCTCTCTTTGGTTTTCTTCCTTTTTTTAAATTTCTTTTTCATACTTTTTATGTTCTTCTATAACAACCCCAAAATTAGCCTTAAGATTTTTTTTTACTGTAGCCATTTCAGTCTGAGACCCAGTTTCTAGTTCATATCCATAGATACATGTAATTTGGTTCATATCTAGGCTGATCTGTCAGTGGAGTTTCGGCATATTGCCGTCTTGTCTGATGGACAAACCCAGAGAGGATACACAGACAAAAATGATCAGAAATCACTTATTAAATTAATACAATTAAATAAACATGGAATGATTTTAAAAAATGCATATTTTAATGTAAGGTATTTTTTGCTGCTTAATTTTCTTAATTCCATTTTTATTTTTTGCAAAATGTTAAAACTACAAATTTTTTAGTTTGGTCATTGTTTTGATCTTTGCAACAATTTTTAGCTTCTCACCACCCTTAGTGCTGGGTTTATTATTAACATTATATTAATTATTATTTATGTCATGAAGCCGAAATTTATCTGACAGAATGGGCAGAATAGTGGTTCATCTACCTACCTCCACTGGATACAAAATATTATCAAGATTAGTAATTACGGTTTTTAGTTGAGATGAAAAAAAGTTAATGGCACGAGAGGGATTCGAACCCACGACCTTCGGCTAGATACGCCGCTGCTCTACCACCTGAGCCATCGTGACCTTATGGCACACAGCATACCAATTGGTATAGTTTCAAAATGAAATATGAACTTGTTCCTGTATGACCTTTTAAACGTTGTCTAAAGACTTTCTAGTTTTGCATAAATAGGAAAAATGGTGTCTATAGTAATTTTTTTTAATCCTGCAGCTCTGCTGACATATTTTTTATTACAATCTGAATTATAATTACATTACATTATGAGATATTAACAAGTAGCACAGATCTAGTTTAAATGCCCTGAAGGGAGTTAAACAATTGATTGTTCTTTTCTCAACTTTCCACAAGGACTAATCCTCGACAAGGAGGTCACGAGATCACACCATCTTCAGTCACCTAATATAAGGGTGGTTTCTATTAGATGATGAATTGACAGGAGTGAGATGATAGTTTATGTCGAACATAGAAAAGTTTCTGGTAATTGGTTTTTGGTGCATAATTTAAATATATTTGGAACCTCATTTAATGTATGCAAAAAGAAAATATGCAAACGATTGTCACGATTGTAATTAGTTTATTGATTTTTTATTTACTATTTTATTTTACTATTTGTATTTATTTATTTTAAATATTGCAATATGACTGTACTGTAAAGTAAATAAATAAATGATATTTGTTAATGATAGCACTATGAAATTCAGGCGATCTCTTATCCAAGATACAGCAGTCTCATTTTTTACTAGTGGAAAAAATATAGACAATTTAAAAAAAAAATATTTTTGTCCTTTAAAAAACTCAATACTATGTTTTCCTCTCTGCTTGTCTTTTTAAAATACCATGGAAATTTTTTTCTAAAGATTATTATATAAAATACACTGTTGGCTATAAATTAAACTGAAAAATCATTTTGAGATTATCAAAATAAAATCAATCACTGTAGAGTTTTATTGAACATTAATCTTTCCTTCAAACACACTTGTGATGAAAGGATTATCAACTTTATCTATAAGTTAAAATGAAAAAAGTAATTCGTATCAACCATCAGAGATTCCAAGTAAATACAAATCATTAAATTAGTCATAAATGGTGTGATGATTGATTTCCACAACTCCATAATTGAGTCTAAAACTTTTGTTTTATTTTCTTGTAACAAACATGATGAGCTTTAAGAGAAAAAAAAAATGTTTTGATCGACTACTCTGCTGTTTTCAGAGCTAAGTTAGTGCATCATATAAAGGTAAATTCAGTTTTTATTTTGTTTAATTATTAAATAATTTTGTTTGCTTGTTCTACTGATGCAGTCAAAATAATAAATTAGTGCAGATTGATCAATTCAATTGTTTTCAAATGAAATGTTGCGGATTGTTACTTGATCTTGTAATAAATATGATGATTTGGCAAGAAGAAATGGATAAACTCTAGGGGCGCTAGAAACTACTAGAAACAACCCTCGCCAAAACTGGCAAATTCATTGCTACAGTTGGAGAGGGACAGGCTCAGAGGAGTGATAGGACTATGAAGTGGTCACGAGCATCTGAGAAAACATCTGCACAACATAATGAAGAGGAAGAAACAGCCATCCATACCATCTTCGAATGTGAAGCAAAAGCTCAATGGAGATTCAATCTAACATAGGGAAAAAAACTTAGGGAATCAAATTGCAGCAACGACAGTCAATGACCTGATACTTCTAGGTAGAAGGATAGAGTCTATTGCGCTGAACTAAGGAACTAGGAAGGTACAATAAGCCAAAAGGCTGCAGTGCCTGGGGAGCGCAAATCCGGGTATCCTTTTTATCATACCATACCGTACCATATACCAACGGATCAAAGGACCTAGGTGGGACTGGTGCAGCTTTTTTCTGTGGAGACTGACTGTGTATGTTCTCTCGCAGCAACTATACCGCTGAGCTCTATGCAATGGATGAGTGCATTAAGAAAGTGACTACCTCGAGATTTCTAAAACTTATAAACTGACTCACAGTCAGCTCTGTTGAATTTGAAAAACATCTTTTTCCCCATCCTCTTGTGCAGAACGTTTTAAATGCACTGTACGTTCTGCAGTGCCGGAATGTAACGGCTCTCTTCCTTTGGGTACTTGGGCACAGCTGAATAGTTGAAAATGAAGCAGCAGGTAAAGCCGCAAAACAGGCGATAGAACATGGCAAGCCGTCAGGCTTTACTCTCCACGAAGATTTCATGCCTCACTTCAAAGAAATGATTTGGCTAGCGTGGCAGAGAGTTTTGTATGGAAATAGAAATGATAAAATGAGAGAAGTTAAACCCGAACCCAAATTTTGGGGATCTTCTTTTCGATCCTCAAGACATGAAGAGTTCGTGCTAACTCGTTTAAGAATAGGACACACAAGACTCACACCTGGCAATCTCATGACCTGGAAGAAGTGTGTAACATACCCATTACTACAGCCTGCAGAGCATACGAGGACAATAGGAAAAGTTGTATATGCCATACTGTCTCTCAAGAACTTCAAGGACATAACACCATAACAATTCAACAATTCAAAGAAATGATTTGGCTAGCGTGGCAGAGTTTAGTATGGAAATAGAAATGATAAAATGAGAGAAGTTAAACCCCAAGTCAAATTTTGGGGATCTTCTTTTCGATATATAAAATTGATCATCTAGTATTTTTCGTAGGATAAGGATAACTTCCAGTCCTTAAGTCCATTGGCCATGGTTGTAATATACAATACTGTAAAGAGCCGGCGACGGCTTAGGAACAGTAAAAGAAAGCAGGCCAGACGGTTGTAATATACAATGGGCATATACAATGATGATCCCATTTGCAGATGATGTAATGAGAAGGAAACAACAGCCACCCGTATCATCTTCGAATGCGAAGCAACCTAATGGATACATACCCTGTATACTGAAAAAAACCATTGTAGCAGCAACGGTCAATGAGCTGATACTTCTGAGAAGAAAGATTGAGTCGATTGCACTGAACTGGAGAACTAGGAAGATACAATAAGCCAGAAGGCTGTAGTGCCTGGGGAACACTAACCCTTCTTCCTAGTATCCTCCACCTATCAACATCATCAGTATGTCTACTGTCTTGTTGCATGAAATTCCCCCATGACCTGTGACCGACCTTAGAATCTTTTTAGAGTATTTAAGCAGTTCCAGACTAGCTTTGAATTTATCTCATATCTCCTTTAAAGCTGCCTAGCTATCTGATAGTATTATTATAATTGCACCCTGAATTGCATCACATTCATTTAATAAGTAAATAATTTTGTTTCGCTTTAATATTTTAATTTATTTAAATTCTATAAATGAAAATTTGAATATTTGTTTTCCCTTTTTGGCAAAAGAATTTTGTTGAAAATGTGTGCAAATTTTCTAAAAACGAAAAGTTTGTTGTATTTTTTTTTTTTTTGCGTTGAATTATTGAAAACAGTTAATTTTGTATTGCATTATTAATTATATTAAATTATTTCTGTTCTATTTTTCACAAATGAATATTAAACATGATTTTGGACTTTTATTTGTTTTTAATTGTATAAATCATTTAAACATTTTTCAAAAATATTTGTTCAACAGTTATTATGCATTTTCAATTTGTTTTAGGGTTAAATTAAATTATATTTAATAAATGGATTTTGTTTTTTTATTAAAAATGCTGCGTATGTGTTTTACCTGGAAGGAGACGTTCTGTGAAGAGTACCTCGGCGTGCAGATCCGTTCTGCGTTGAAGTCGTGATGCGCGGAAACGGCAGACGACGACGTCATTGGCCGAAGGAGCGACGTTCGCCTGGAAGTCGGCCGGTGACGTCGCATCCCTGCCAGGTGAAACAGCTGCTTCGCCTTTGACGGAGAAACGCGTTGGAGGAGACTTCGGTGTACTGCAACTAGCAACGGATGCTGACAGCGGGCGCACGAGCCAGTTTCGCCACTTCACCAGGCATGCACGTTCTTCCAGGCAGACAGCTGCAGAAACGAACCGGGCCAGAGGAATTATGAACCCACTTCTTTGATCTCTCCTTGACCGGAGCCATGTCAGGCAAACGGCTTCTCGACCAGATTCGTCACTACCAGAAGGACATAGAAAGATGTCCAGAAAACACGGAACGCGTGAGTATCGCCCTTTTTTTTACCCTTCACACCAAACTTTCTAAATAGTTTTTTATGTTTCGACCAAAATACCAGACGTCCTTATCTTTCCCATCCCATTTTTTCCTATTTGCACAAAATTACAATCACCAGAAGCATTTCGGCAGATCAAATTCTGGTCATCTATTCTTTTAAGGTGAATCCTTTAGGTTTGCAACTTGCCATTTTATGCTAGTTATGATCCTTAATCAGCTATAACGGAAATTCTTTTATCTTTGACAAACTAGGCCAGTTGAAATAACTTACCTTATTCTTTCAATTAATATAATTATGAAAGCAAATTATTTTCAGTTCACATAAAGCTAACTATAATAAAATCAGTAAAGATGGATGAATAAGCGTTTTGTAGCCTTTCATGTAACACCAGCCATGTTTCCAGTGCAAAATAAACTTTCTATGGGAAATTTTAAGAAATAAGAATCAAAACTACTTCTGCATACTGGAAAATGTAATTGGAAAAGGTTTAGAAATCCCAATTGCAAGGTTTAGAGAAAACTTGATAATCTAGGCCAAGATCACAAGCCACAAGAGAGTCTGTTATCCTCTTCTGCCCTGAATTAGAGACATAAATTGTAATTTTTAACTAGCAGAAGTCACAGCAACTTGATTAAAGAAAACTAGACTAAGATCCGGATTGATTTACCAGCTAAGATTCAGTACAATTAAGCTTCAGCTTCGTCCCCTTGAGGACGTGACCACCATATTTGGTAGGATCGGGGATGTTATCCAATGAATGTTTGCCATGCCAAGCTTTCGATGTTTTATTTCACTTCCCTCAGGGCTAGATTCTCTGTCAGTATTTAAAATTGTTTTCTTTTATCAACATTTTTCTCTCTTTTTGTCATTTCTTATACTAAATACAATGTTTTTTAATAAATAAAGGTGGCCGCAACGGTTTAGGCGTTGACACTGCGCTAATTACTGTAAGGTAAAGATCCAGGGTTCGAATCCAGCGGCTCTGCATTCGAACCCGACATACTTGCAAATGTTTTTGTTTTTTTCCAAAAACACTGGCACCCTGAGGGTTGATATTACTTCTGCTGTTCTGAACCTTCGTAAAAATAAATAAATATATGACACCTTTGACAAACTATTATCACAGACCTAGAAACGACATTCATTGGACCATATCCCCGATCCTACCAAATATATTGTTGATTAACAGCTGGTTGGTTAACTTTACATCAGTGACCACAACATTTCAAAATTGATAGTTTTACCGATGAAATAAGAACCTTCAGATTTGTGAGTGCCTGAATTGCCTAATAGCTCTGGGAAAACAGAACAAAATTACTTCCCAGGCATGAAGACATAGAAGGAACAGGCTAACTATCCTAAAAAAGGTCGTCCCCTCACCCATGGGATCCCACAACTCCCGGATGTGTACTTAAGTTGGAACTGGAAAAATGGCTTGAGAAAGAAAATCTCAAATGCTGGATAAACGCACCAGGCAAAAGACAAGCTAAGAGATTTATAAATCTCGTAAAAAGAAAGGTGAAGGAACTTAATCTCAGCAGACAGGATTTGAGAAAAATCATAAGCCTCTGTATCAGTCACTGCCCTCTTAACTATCGTCTGAAGAAGATGGGCAAAGCAGAGAGAGAAACATGCCATCTCTTTCGGGAGGATCCAGAGACATCGGTACGTATTAGTTAAAGTGAAGCATTAGCCCAGTTACCCACCAGTCACTTCGGTAGAATATTTCTCACATCAAAAGAGGTCCGGGAAGTGTCACCAAGGAAAGTGCTTAGTCTTATAGGAAAAAGCTCATTTTTCAAAATGCAAACCTTATAGGGCTGTAATTTATAGGCGTTCCACAATAGATCTACTTAGGTTGCAGTAGAGGAAAGGATTGTCATAATTCTTTATCAACCTCAAACCTTAAAAAAATACATATATAAAAAAAATAAAAATAAAGATGTGTATTATATATATTATGCAGGGAGGGCGACCAAGACCTGAGGGGTTAAATGCCTGGTTAGACTCGTACACCATCCCTAAGAAGTCCAGGACTTGGTCGCCTCACATGTCCTGCATAAATCTCTTGGACCTATTCACAAACCCCAAGATTTTGGACCATTTAATCTTGGGGAGTGATTTGGTGATGTCCGCTCCTTCAAAGATTTCAAATCTAGACCTAGCATACCTATTGCACTCTGCAAGGTAGTGCCTTGCCGTTTCTTCTTTTATTTTGCAAAAACTTTCTTTTTTAGATCGTATTTCTACTAGGAGGTTATTTGAACCCTTAAATACGCCGGTGTTTTTGAAAAAAGCCCATTTGTAAGTATGTCGGTTTGAACATAGGGCTGTTGGATTTGAACCCGGGACCTTTACCTTCCAGTGATGAGAGCCATGTCAATACCTAAGATCAAGTTTAAATTGGTATATCTAAGAAATGGGTATTAAACTAAGTAGGCATAATGTGAAATGTAGCCATAAAAATTCAAAATTACTAATTACAAGCTATGAGAAAACTATATATTTATGCCAAGTTGTGCCTTATGATGGGAGAATCATTTTTAAAGCTGGTCTTCTAGAACTACTTAAGATGCTACTACTAAATCAGAATACTTTCAACATTAAAATGAATTTTCTAACTAGAAAATGTACAAAACATGTAATAAGATAAAGAGTAATTAGAAATTGTACTTCTATAATATCATGGTACAAATGCAAGAAAAGAAATTGGAATAGAATTAATACTGTTTTGGATAGGTAACGTTCAAAATCAGATTATAATATGATTAAAATATACTTTGAAACCAGAAAATGTGCAACATTAAAAATTATGAGCTAAAAGAAAGCTAGATATTCTATTGTACGAGAGAATCTCATCCAGGTCTGTCGATGCATGTCTAAGGCCTAGTACGCACTGAGATTCTTTGAATCGATTCATTGTTGCGATGCAGCCCCGACTCTGCGCCGCAACAAAAAACCGTGTCCAGACCAAGATTCAGTTCACATTCATCAGTGCTTGCGAAAATGACTGAGGAACTAGCTCTCAGGAATTTCCCTTGCTCTTTTTTGCATTGTACGTAGTGCATCCAATTGGAAATGCAATAAAAACTGTCCTTTTAAAGTGTGCATTTTTTTTTTTCAATTTTGGCGACGGAAACACTGAATTTTTGGGTTAAACCGTTCAGTGTTTGGCTTTTCAATTCCCGATTTCTGTATTCCGTGAATGATACATCCCAGAAACACCGATGGGGAATGCATGTTTTCAATAAACTGTAAAGTCAACTCGGTACTCCACAACATACCTTTATACAAGACAGTATCAAAATCTTCAAGAAAACACTCATTAGAACTTCAACTAAACAAATGAAGTCCGATTCACATCCGCACTGGCAAATCTTGCGCAATATTGTGTCAAAGAATCCCACATCGAATGGGATTCAAAAGAGTTCGAAAATGCTAGCCCGCAACACACCAGATTCATCGCAACAATGAGTCAAGGCAGCCCAGGCTCAGGCTAGACACAGTCGAGACTGTCCGGTGATTCAAAGAGTCAACTCAAAGAATCCCAGTGCGTTCTAGGCCTAATAGGCAAAACTTGCAAGAATACTGGTCAGGATGATCAGGGGGACCCCATTTCACAAATTAAAGTGGTGGTCTGCGCACTTATATTTTCAGTGACTACATTATGCTAATTGCATGTGTTATACATACAATTATACATTACATAATGCAGCTATTACAAAATGTGAAATATTTTGGTTAAAACAATTAAACGCTAAAAGAAAAACAAATATTTCCTGCTCTGCTATTCTACGAGAGAATCTTTGAACTCGGTAAATATTTGAACTGAGCCGGTCAATCAACTTATATCAGCATTTATAATCAAAAAATTTCTGATTGCCGTTATTACCAGGCCTTATAAGGTTGTTAGAAAACCTGACTATTAATCATTTATACAAAAACAATTTCTCAGAGATTAAAGATACTTAACTAGGCCAACTTAGATTATTTAATTCTGGTAGTCTAATTTCCACACTTATTTATTCAGGGATAACTGTTTCCACCCGATAGGGAATGCTGCAACTTGCCATTCATACTTTGACTTTCCGTCTTTACAAAAAAATCAAACATGAATTAGATCAGCTCACTTATTTTATTTTTACAAGGATAGTAATTTCAATAACATCATTCAATTTAATTGTGAGATGTCCTTGTGGTTTTGGTATCTTCAGGTGGCAAGGAGCCAAAAAACATCTGAATAACCAAAACAAAACGCAAAATTGCAAATTAATGTTGTTAATTGACTGTTGTCTAGCTAGAAGCACTGATGAAATTAGCAAAATGCTGAAATGTCTAATAGATAAAACCATAAAATTCCACCTCTGCACAATTTTAAAGTTAAGACCGGGAAAAAAATTTAGGTCATTCTCAAGAGAATCTGATTTTATTGTTTGAATTGGCAGCCAGTGGATCAGGGTTTCTAACCAAATTCATCTGATCTGAAGTGATCAATTATGTATTCTGGGCTAGTAAATTATTTATGTCTGATGTTTGATAGTTATCTGTGCCAGTTTAGGTTTCACGTTACACTTGATCGAGTATCTTAATATAAATGATAGTTGTGGCCTTCTAGAATTATTGGGTGTCCATTTTATCTAGATTATTTACAGAATAAGAATATTAAAAAATATCGTCCCATCAAATTAAGATTGCAAAATAAAATGTACCTTACTAAAATTTTCTCCATGTGACTGTCACCTTTAGTTCTACATCCTTCCAGAATGCCTTTAGAAGGTAAAAGTTTGAAGAAAAAAATTTCACAGAATTTGAAATAGAAAACTGAACCAATTATATATTTAACCTATAGCTGTCTTGAATCTCAGTACCAGTCGAATTATAGAAATTGCTCCTGTTGAAATTAACATCTGTTCTAATACAGACAGAAAGAGAAACAATGCTATTGAAGGGGTATTTGATAGAAACAACCAAAAAACAGGATTTGTCTTCAGACCACAGAGAATGTTTAATCTCATTAAGTGCTTATACAAAACAGACGAATTTCTATAACTTAAATCACAATATCTTTTTGTTTGTTAACATTGATCAAAGATTCTTAACTGTGATGTTCAGTTGTAACTTCATTACTTGAGCGTCTTGTCAATACATGCCTTCAATTTTGGGTATTGAGAAAAGAGAAAGCAGAAAAAGGAACGATGCTGCTTGAATATCAAAGAAGTGAAAGTTGAACATCAAATGTCTGATTTGACAAACTTCACATGTTACCAATAATTTATTAGTTCATAAATTAGGCCATAATAAATTAACATGGTCCACACTCTAATTCTCACATGCTTATTAGATATAAATTCATATTAAAGAAAAAATCAGGATATTGTGAGGTAAAAGAAAATAATTGAATTTGACTGAAAACAGAGCTGTCACTGTTAGATCCAGCCATAATAAAATTCTTAGTGGTCAGATTGCATAACCGAGTCATCCGAGTAAACATGGTGTTCTGAAAATATAAAAGGATAGATAGCTCTCTTTTCGTGAAAACAGCAAAGATAATCTATTATCTGTTAATGTAAAAAGGAAAGATCTCATGATGTAAAAGGAAAAGATATAATTTGCTGTCAAAAATGAAAGATAAACCACTATATTGTGACGTCAAAAAAAAGAAAAAGAAAGATAATCCTTTATATCATGTAGTTTGCTGTCAAAAAAAAAAAAAAAATTGGTAAATACTACAATTAATTAAGGTTTTTAGTTGAGATGAAAAAAAGTTAATGGCACGAGCGGGACTCGAACCCATGATCTTCAGCTAGATACGCCGCTGCTCTACCACTTGAGCTATCGTGACCTCGATCCACTCGGACATCAACTTCCTATCTCAACCCCACCTTATGAGTTTTCCCTCCTTTTTGCCATTTTTCGACTGGGTTCGAATCCCGCTCGTGCCATTAACTTTTTTTCATCTCAACTAAAAACCTTAATTAATTGTAATGATTTAATTGGTCAAGCGGACCACGAAATTAGTGAATTGGTAAATACTTTCGTCCTTTTATCTAGCCAACACTTGATTAAAAAATGTAAAATACTATACTTATGTTATAAAAAGGAAGGAGAGTCCTATATATTTTGATTTAAAAAAAAGATAAAAATTACCACGGTGGCCAAGTGGTTAGGGCATCTGACTCGGCTGTTCTGGATCCAAGTCCAGACATAGCCCATGGAATTTTATTTGTGATTAATTTAGAAAAAAGCATTGTAAAAGGTAGTTGGACGTTTAGCTCTCTTGTATGGCAGGAATTAATTTTTCCTGCCATACAAGATGTACTAGCTTACGACATAAGAAAGAAAAACAGTATCCTGTTGTATAATTTGTTGTCGAAAAGGAAAGATAATCCTGTATATTTCAATGTTGAAAAGAAAGCATTTAATGCTCTATAGTTTGTCGTAAAAAAGAAAAGTAATCAGTTATACTTTGACTGGTTTTTGGATCTTGTCCACATCATCTACTTGTTATGAAAAAAAAAGAGTAAAACTGTACTATACTTTTCATGAAAAAGAAGAAGATAATATCACTATATTTAATGGTAAGGTGATAGTAATATAAATCATTATATTTCAATGTAAATAAGAAAGTTATACTGTCTTATCTTTTGGTGTTTATTGGGACCGCGGTGGCTGAGTGGTTAGGGTATCTGACTCGTCACACTAGCTGTTCTGCGTTTGAATCCCAACACTTTGGAATTTGATTTGTAATTAATTTACTAAAAGTATTGTACGGTCTGACCCTTCGTCCACAATACCCGATGGGTAGTTGTATATTAAACTCTCTTGTTTGACAATAATTACTTATTTTACTATCTTTGATGTAAACGGCAGTTTCTAACAACAAATTGCCTAAGAATCAGTTCTAGATTGTGCCAATGTATGTTGATGATATCACTTCTCCAGATATTCTGCAAATTTGCTGTAAGTCGGCATGTCTTGGCAATAGCTGCATACACTTTGCAAAATGACAAGCATACCAGTTGATCCTTTGGCGGAGGTGCTGCAGTCTTCGATACCAGCCGTTTGGAACAGCTTTTTAGAGATGGGAGTCCCTACAATTGTTAGAGCAGGGAACAATTGTACTCAAACAGATCCGCACTTGCCGGTGACCTTCCGAGGCACTTGACGACCCTTCCCGTTTTTTAACTTTTGACCTGATTTGATCAACCAAGCTCTCACAGGCTTAGGTTTCAATGAGGAAAATCCGTTGAGAAAATTTTCAAGAGAGTAGAAGGACTTAGAAGAGTGATTAAGAGCCGATCAGATTTAGGGTTAGGTCAGATTAGGTTAGGTTATGATTAGGTCAGATTTACATGATTTGTGTTCACCGATTTGCAGACCAACAACCACCACCTAGCCAATGACGTTGAAGAACCAATTTGCAAATTATTGTTCATAATTAGTTTTATATATTGACTTATATTTATTTATTGGTGAGACCATACATCAAACAAACTTGCTACACTTATTTACATATCTTGTGGGTTGTCCATTTTATTAGGTTTCGAAATGTATTTAATTGTCTGAATCCTATTTTTTATTATGTCTTCCACAATAGATATGCTGAATTTTTATTTATTTTTTCCAGATGATAAGATGCATTCAGAGGCTCTATGTATTGCCAATTTTGGTCCAACATTTACAAGAGACTGGAGTCGGGAGGAGCGTCAACGCTCTCCGAAAATACAATGGGGAAGTTGGGAATGCTGCGAAAGCTCTCGTTGCAAAATGGAAAGCGATGGTTGCTGCCGAAGAGATGAATGAAACCGAACCCGAGGTATACGAACCTAAGCAGCCTGAAGCGAAAGTCAGTCCTCCTGTTTCAGTGAAACACAGGGAAACCGAAAAGAGTGAAAAGAACCACAGAGATAAAACTAAAGAGAAACATAAAGAACATGATAAGTCAAAAGATAATTATAAGAAAGAAAAAGAAAAATCTAGTTATAAACATAATGTTAGTAGTAAAAATCATTCAGAAACTAATGGCGAAACACACAGAAGTGAGAAACATCACACGTCCAAAAGATCTCACTCTTCGTCGGTTTCAAATGTTGAACATAAATACGATAGGCATAAACATTCTCGAAGGGAGAAAGTTTCTTCTGATGAGGATAGCGATAGCAGTCCAAGTCTAAAAAAGAGCAGGAAGCATAGTCCAAAACATGAACATAAAAAGCGAAAAGTGGTCGAGGAAAGTGCATCAGATGAGAGCGAAGATGAAAGCGATTCAGACAACGATAGAGAAGCGGCAAGTGAAAGTTCTCAGTCTTCAGATGATCAAGAATCCGAAGAGGAAGCGGAGGAGGAAATCGAGGAACAAGAAGTAGAGGAGAGCTCAAAATCAGACTCTGAAACTAGTGAGAGTGACAAATCCAGCGATCACAGGCACAGGTCGAAACACCATAAGTCATCCCATCATCACAAGTCTAGTCATCATGACAAACGAAGCCGTTCGAGTTCAGACTGTAAAAAGAAAGAATCAAGCTCCTCATCATCTAAAGAAAAAAATTCAAAGGATCTAAAAGAATTGATACAGGCTAATGAGAAAAAAGTGAAAAAAGAAAAACTCAATTCTAAAGAAGGGTCTAGCTCAAAAAGTAGCAAGCCTTCCAAAGTCAAAATTGAAAGGAATGAAGATGGAAGTATTGACCAAGGATCAGGTTTGTTTTATCTTTATCTATGCTGTTAAAAAAATATTAAATTGTAATCTTTTTTTTTTTAGTTTGATTTTATTAATTATAAAATGGTTTATACAATAAAGTTGTTCTTTTAGGCGCTAGTTTTGCAGATGCCCTCATGGGTGTAGGCTACGTTGCAAAAAAGAAAAAGAAACCAAAAGAAGAAAACTCTCCTAAAAGTTCGAGTTCATCGAAATCATCTAAGTCGAAATCCTCCCACAATTCTTCATCGACGTCATCATCCTCACGCAATAAATCCTCCTCTTCCACCTCTTCAAGCCAAGACGGTTTCAAAATGCCTGAAGCCCTCAGCAAGCCTGTCAAACTCGAGCCTCTCAATTTAGATATTGAGAACACCCTGCCCGAAATCCTTCCTAATTACAAACCGCTTCCTCACATACCCGAAAACATCCGAAGGAATTCAAAGCCGATGTCTGAAGAAGACACGATGTTGTCTCTTATGACTACTAAGAATCTGAGGTATTATCTTATTTCTTTATTTTTTCATCTTTATTATTTATAAAGTATTAAGAAAAATGGCAAAAAGGAGGGAAAATTCAAAATGTGCGGTTGAGATGGGAAGTTGGTGTCCGAGTGGATCGAGGTCATGATAGCTCAAGTGGTAGAGCAGCGGCGTATCAAGCCGAAGATCGTGGGTTCGAATCCCCCTCGTCCATTGACTTTTTTATCTCGACTAAAAACCTTAATTAATTATAATATATTAATTGGTCAAGCAGACCATGAAATTAGTGAATTTAATGATTAAAAAAACGAAGTATACTTCACTAAAGCTCTCCGTGGCCATTTCATTTGTCGTCGAGAATCCAATCCGATTACACATTTGAAAAATGGCAAAAAGGAGGGAAAATTCAAAAGATGCGGTTGAGTTGGTGTCCGAGTGGATCGAGGTCACGATAGCTCAAGTGGTAGAGCAGCGGCGTATCAAGCCGAAGATTGTGGGTTTGAATCCCCCTCGTGCCATTGACTTTTTTATCTCGACTAAAAACCTTAATTAATTATAATATATTAAGAAATAAGTTGGATTTAAATTCCAGGACCAAAGTTTACTCTGGTGCAAAATTCGGAGTCTATCATCAAGTGCCTTCCTTATACAATCTTTGCTTGCAGCTTCTGTCTGCAAACATCGATGGTAAATAATTCCAGCAATTTTTAAACCTAAAAAAAAAACAACTAGATATTTATTTATTTCATTTCAGCTTTGGAGTTCACTGGTGGTGTTCCTTACAACATTCTTAAACCATTATTAGAGAAACTGAATGCAGACCAGTTATATGTAGTGGAACATTATAATCCGTACCTAATAGAAGAAACTGATCCTCTTTGGCAGTTCCACTGCAAGAAAGACTTTAGAGGGGAACAACGACAGGAAATGGAATCTTGGAGGGATCTTTACTTGGTTAGTTTTTTTGTTTTTTATCCCACCTACCTGAAACATCGATATTTATTAGTGTTAACTTTTAGAGATGCATGGATGAAAGAGAGAGAAAATTAAAAGCTGTAACTTCAAATATACACCATGCTATAGCAAAGTCGACTCCAGTGAGAACAGCGAAGCTGGCGTATGTTGACAGTGTTGTTAAACCTCCACGAAATATTGCAAGAAAACAGGTAAATTATTTGAAAGAAAGTAATCTAATTTTTATTATTAAAAAAAATTACATTTTTGGTATTTCAGGCTAAATTTGGAACTGCTATCTCTTCATCTTCGGCTTCATCTTCAAGCAAACCTTCGTCTAGTTCTGATACAAAACACCAGCTTTTGGCTAAAGCGGTAATCGGTGGCCATACGCCTGGTGTCCAAGCGACAACGACAGTTCCTGCCCCTCCTCACTCTATTTCCAGGGGGACACCTCAAATAAGTAACTAATGTTCTTTTTCAATTATGTCAACATGATTATTGTATTTTAATTTTACACGGTTATTTATCTTTTAGTGAAGAAAAAGAAGGCACCGTTAATGGCCAAGGCATTACAACTTATAAAAGGAAACCGATTCAAACGATGAACAGTGTTTTGAAAACATTGATGTTTTCAAACCAAAGTCTTGTTATTCATGTTTAATGTTGTTGCACATTTTGGAGATCGTCTATTCTTATATTACCTGAGAAAAACCGTAATAGTTTTAAATATTTAAACTTTAATGTTGGAAGAAATCTTTAGACTATCGATTTTATCAAGCTGTATCTTCCTGTTTTGTGATTTTATTTAATATTTTTCCTTTTGTAATTTTAATTTGTGATGGCAACCTAATGTACATAAAATAATTTTGTGCAGTTTTTATGAATATTGAGTAAAATATTAAAACAGACTTTTTCTTTTTTGTTTCTTTTCTAACTATGATCATTGTCAAAAAGTAATTTATATACTGGGTAATCCGGTTAGGTTGGATACACAATTTTGTGGGGACTGTAGAGGACCAGAGAGTCATCCGATTCGTACACCTAAGATCTGGGATTGAATCCCAGCAGAGGCCATAGACGAGTTAATTGGCCCTCCAAAATAAAAGGAATATAGTTTTCATTCAATTTTGCACAAAGGCTCTGCGTCTTAGGTTCAATTCTTACCATTGCCCCAGGAATTTTTGATCCATCCCACTACCACCAAAAATGTATTAAAAAATATGAACGTGTGGTGATTAGTGACCGTTAATCGATAATTATTCAGAAATCGTGAGATGCGGTCTGGTGTGATGTAGGTTTCAGAAAAACATTTTCTTTATCGTGTCAACGTTTCGATCTTTATTGAGATCATCTTCAGCGCCTGGGATTTACAAACATTGTTTACCATTAACAAATACATTTAGGGTGTGGAAAAGTGAATTTATACAATGCAAAATATAATTTGATTGAATATAAAAAATATATTTTGCATTGTATAAATTCACTTTTCCACATCCATGTACTTGTTAAATGTAAACAATGTTTGTAAATCCCAGGCCCTGAAGATGAACTCAATAAAGATCGAAACATTGGCGCGATAAAGAAAATGTTTTTCTGAAACCTACATCACACCAGACCGCATCTCACGATTTCTGAATAAAAATACGAACTTTGAGTTAATGTGGTAAACATGATTCCTTTATATTAGAATATATATATTTAACTTGGTACTAATTTACTTCTTTGGGTAAGAAGCACAAAGGCCAAAAAGAAAATTGGAAACTCGAGGTGGACTGGACAAGGTCTCTTAATGCACCGCGAGAAGGAGGTAAGCCTTTAGTATTTTAATCATTTAATATCTAAAATAATACTGTTTTTCTAACAATGTTTGTTTTTATTGTTATTTTAAATTGCTGTTATATCAGGGTTATAACTAGAGGTGTATAGTGAAGATACGGGTCATTCTTAATGCACTGTGTTATGTACTCGGCAGAATTTGTCTGGAGGCACCACCATGCTCTGATCGGAAAAGGATCATAAATTGGATGATCTCAGAAAAAGTGCTGATTGGTTGCTAATTTATGATGAATGAAGGAAAGGAATAATTAGGATGTTCCAACCGTCATGGACTGTACCAGCCCAGAACAGGAGTGAAAGAGCTATTGGTCTCACCAAGCTCATGTTGGTCCATGCTCAGTTGACACATTGTCATCAACACGAGCCAAAACATAAACAGAAAGATATTTTGTATCCAACCCATTTACACTTAATATTCAAGCAATTGTATGCCAGTGATTTATCCATTAAGGTGATACACAAGGAAGCTTCGGACCTTCCTAATATTCAAGAAGTCATACTGCTAGTTTTGTACCCCAGATATTGTTTTTTGTTTTGCAGAACTTGCAAAATTGAACCCACTAGCCTTGTCTAAAAGAAATGGTGCACAACCAAGCTTCAAAGAGAAAGACCATCCTACTCTGCATGACTTTTATTACAAAGATATACTAACTTCCTCCTGCCTCACTGTAGTGCATACTCGGTACAATTATTCGCAATTTGAGTGTAGGTTATCAACAAACACCATTCTAATCTGATTGGAAAATATGTCATTCTCAAAATACTGTCTAGTTTTGCTGATGCTTAGGTACAGAAGGAAAATAAAAGCCAGGATGTACCACCATCATTTATAATACAATTAATTAAGGTTTTTAGTTGAGATAAAAAGTCAGTGTCACGAGCGGGATTCGAACCCACGATCTTCAGCTTGATATGCCGCTGCTCTACCACTTGAGTTATCGTGACCTCGATCCACTCGGACACCAACTTCCCAGCTCAACAGCACCTTTTGAATTTTCCCTCCTTTTTGCCATTTTTCACCTTTGGATCGAGGTGGTCATTCCATTTGTCGTCGAGAATCCAATCCGATTACACGACATTTGAAAAATGGTAAAAAGGAGGGACGATAGCTCAAGTGGTAGAGCAGCGGCGTATCAAACCGAAAATCGTGGGTTCGAATCCCGCTCATGACACTGGCTTTTTATCTCAATTAAAAACCTTAATTAATTGTAATATATTAATTGGTCAAGCGGACCACGAAATTAGTGAATTTAATCATTTATAATGTTGAACTGTACCAGACAAGTTTTTAGGTATGATCGGCGTAAGTAGTCGATGACCTTTTAAAAGCCTGAGTCAAAGATCAATCAGTTTCTCTAGACTCAGAATAGGTCATACTCAAAATTGCATGGTGCTTTCTATAAATGGTCTTGTATCCAACCCAAATTTAATGGCAGGGTCAAAGCTTGGCTCTATAACAGTGCCATAGTTGTATTTCTGGGTATTTTAATAATTTTGAATTAATAAGGATTTCTATTGTAGTTTTTTTTTTCAAATATGTATGAATGTATTTATTAGCATGACAGTTCAATATGAAAAGGTGGACAAAAAATGTATTAATACTCCAATGACCCATATTTAGGGTTTTTATATAATGATGTTCGTTGGGGCCTTCAGATTAGTATGCTGAATAGCAAAGCATTCAGGCAGCATACATTCAGGCCAATCTGACACTTTTTGAAATTATTATTCAGAAATCGTTAGCTGCGGTTTGTGATGTAGGCTTCAGAAAAACATTTTCTTTATCGTGCCAATAATTTGCAATCCCTCGAAGTGTCTTTCAAAACCCACCAAATACAAACTACTTACGACAAAAAAAGGTTTCAAGTTTATGACTTAATTTGGTTAACTTACTTGTAATAATTATTTTGTCAAATATACAAAAAAAATTAAATTAATTAAAAGTTAGTAAGGTTTAAAGTATTCTAGCATGTTCAAAAATTAAGTCATTTATTTGAGATCGTGTAACATATTTTGAATTAAGTTCTGAACCAATGTGACATTGGGAACACTGAATTTTAAACAAAACTAAATTTGAAGTAAAATAATGAAAAAGGAAAAATGCACAACCATAGGTTTCAAGTTAATATCAATAAAATGAGTCTTAACAACAAAATGGAAGGAATAAAATAAACATCACATAGCTAAGAATTTACAGAAAGTCTAAAAAATATAACAAGTTACCTAGTAGTTTTTACAATACATTTTTTTTCTTGAAATTTTAAGGGCAAAACTTCCTTTCGAAAAATTCAAAAAATAAATAAATTACATATGTACATTTTAAAAACTTCTTCATTTAAGGAATTACAGAAAATTTATTTCTGAACGCCTACGGCAACTAAAGTGTTTTTCTGGGAATATTGAAGGGAGAGCAATGTTGAACATTTTGTGTGATACGTTTTTGATGTGATGTCACCAGTGCTATAACAAAAAGTTAAATGAGTAAAGTACACAGCAAAGATATGAGAAAAAAAAATTACCAGGCTTGTTCATTGTCAAGAGACCAAAGCAGGACAACACCGTCGTAACAGGCCGCTGCGACTGTTGACCCATCGTGGCTCCAATCAACTGAAACTACTCGCTTCTCTTGACCGGCAAGCTGGAATAGAACGGAACCAGTCGCAATGTCCCAGATCCATACCGACTTGTCGTCCCCACCGGACGCAAGATATTGTCCATTGGGGCTGAACGCCAGAGAATAAACAGCACCTTGGTTCTGGAGACCACCCATCACCCTCACCATGTTACCGTCGGTGACAGACCACAGCCGAACTGTCTTATCAACTGAACCCGTGGCAATGTAACTCCCATTCGGATGAAACTTGACACACTATAATCAAAAGTGTTTGTTTAGAATAGTGAGGAGAGATCCTTAAAAATAAAATAAAACCAGTAAAAGATTGGATAAATTCTTATAATTTATTACTTTTTGAGGGAGAGTTAAGAAAGTGTAAGTTAAACGTTAAACTTACAGTAACGTCGTTTAAGTGCCCGGCCATTATCCTGAGAGGATAGGTCATCTCTAGGCTCCAAACTCTGGCTGTCTTGTCCTGAGAAGCAGTAGCGACATAGTTTGATATCGGAGAAATGGCTACACCCCAAATAGGAGAAGAGTGGCCTCTAAATTAAAAAAAAAAGGTCCATTTATTTGAATAACAACACAAAATGTACCTTATTACCTGTAAACTGCCGTACAGGAAAAGTCGTTTAACGACCACAGCCTCATTGTAGTATCAAACGAGACAGATACTAAAAATTCAGTGTCACTTATGAAGGACAAATCATAAACTGTATCACTGTGACCTCTTAAAAACCAATTTTGTTTTTCGATTCTAAAAAAGTTTAAAAAATAAATATACTAGGAATTAATATTAAGTTTAAAATGGTGCATACTGTGCTAAAGATTCGTCAATGAGCTTTGTGTCCACAGCTAGTTGCACTGAAGAAAAATAACTGGGATGGAGCTTCGGCATGAGCTTAGTTTCGCCAAGGCCCCACACTCGAACCTGTGACTTGTGATCGCCAGTTGCAGCGAGCCTTCCCTCGGACGACACTCTTCCACAGACGATTCTAACAAATTCCAGTTCGAGTTACACACAAATTTGTTGTTGGTTTTTTGACATTACCCTTCGGCTTTGTGCCCTCTGTAAACCAACAGCGGTGGAGGTGGAGTCGACTGCATTCTCTTGTTGTTAATTTCCCTAAGAAGTTCCTCCATTGTTTTATCTTTATAAGGTACATAAAATCCATCGCCATATATAGTCTCCACGGTGGATTTAGACGTTTCCTGTAAAATTTACGCCAATAAATAATTAAATAGAAACATTTTTTATCAATATTTAACTCACTTCATCCGTGTCTGTTTCATTGTTCAAAACATCTTCTGTGAGTATTGTAACATCAAAGTAGGAATGGAGAGGCTTAAAAATATTAAAAAATAGAATTAATTGAAATAATTAAAAAAGGTCAATTATGACTGCTAAACATATGGATTAATATGCCTTAAAAATATTGTTACTAAAAATAACTAATTCACTTGAAAAAATAAAGGTAAAATAATTATAATTACTGGTATTAAAATATGAAGACTATTCTTTGTTAAAAATGTTCTTAAAGCTGATATCGAGCAGGGGCTTAGTTTTAAATCACATTTGCAATGCCTAAAATCATTAAAAATTAATTTAAAAAACATTCTTTCTTAATCGCGATTTTGATTTGACATACCTGAAGTACCAAACTTGAGGATGAGATGCCAGGTCCTCAGAGTTGTGAACTGTTAGCAATTGTTCAACCAGGGGAAGCCAGTCATTGTTCATTGGTGGTAGCATTTTCTTAAGAAACTTGGCGCACGACGCTTTCGAATGGAGTGCCAGGCTGTCGAGATACAGGTGGCACAGAATCGGCATTATTAATTGTGTCAGTTCGACTCGGACCTGATGCTCCCGCAGACTCCTCACCCATGATTTCAACCTGTTATTTAAAAATTTTGATATGTTTAACCTCTCTATGTGCATTTTCTCAAAAAATGGACACTTTCTATTTGGCTGACATGTTCTTAATGATTAATAAAAAATTATTGTAAGATGAGAGGTTTTACGTAAAATTGTTTAGCATAACTTTTTAACGTGTAAAATGCGGATGAACTTCAGGGAAGCCAACGTATTCCAACCGGCAGGTCGGCTGACTGTTGGAAAGTTTGTTTTTTTTTTTAATATTACTTATAAATAATACAAAAATGTATTGTAAACAAACTTAAATCACAGACGCAAGATGGTCAAATCTTTTAAAATATTATATGTATAATAAATTATAATTTTAATACAATATGAAATGCTTTTTAATTTTTTTATTTTATATGGATAATAAATTATAATTTTAATACAATATGAAATAAGCTTTTTAATTTTTTTTATATATGGATAATAAATTATATTTTAATACAATATGAAATAAGCTTTTTAATTTTTTTTTATTTTATATGGATAATAAATTAATTTTAATGCAATATGAAATAAGCTTTTTAATTTTTTTTATTTATTTTTTTACGAGGGTATTTCAACTACAAGTTTATATGAACCCTCAGGGTGCCGTTTTTTTAAAATCCTATTTGTAAGTATGTTGGGTTCGAATGCAGGGCCACTTAATCGGGGATCCAGAGTTGGGCGTAATCGATTAATTTTTTTTAATCACAATTAACAATTAATTAATTGTCAAACTATTCACAATTAAAAAGTTAATCATTAATCGTTAATCAGATTAAACAATCAATTTATTGATTAATTAAATTGTCATTCAACGTAATTATTTACATAATGATGCCGCGCCGCGCTTTTACTCATACAATTTTTGACAACAAAAAGTTCAACATTCACCATTTAAAGGCTAGATACATTCGTTAAATATTTACGATCTGTATAATTAGTCATGATTAAATATAAATCGTTTTTCTAGATAAACCATTAATAGTTTGGTATTTTAATAATAATAACAATACTAAGGAATAATGTTTAGCGGAGAGTAAGGATTCTGATTTAACTTATGTTTTGATTGTAATCATAGAATAATACTTTATTCGTCATATAATGCTTGACAATATATGAGCCTTCTTCGGATTTCAAGCCCATCCTTGATCTTCTAACCGTAAATTTTGGCATTAAATGTTAATGATTAATCATTAGTTAAATCAATCTCCAATTTGATTAACGATTAATTTAATCAATCTCAAATTTGATAAACGATTAACAATTAATTTAATCAATCTTAAATTTGATAAACGATAAACTATTAATTTAATCAATCTTAATTTAATCAATCTCGAATTTGATAAACGATTAATTTAATCAATCTCAAATTTGATAAACGATTAATTTAATCAATCACAAATTTGATAAACGATTAACGATTAATTTAATCAATCTCAAATTCTATAAACGATTAATTTAATCAATCTCAAATTCGATAAACAATTAATTTAATCAATCTCAAATTTGATTAACAATTAACGGTTAATTCATTAATCGAGCTGCTGATGATTAAATTAATTGTTAATCGTTTATCAAATTTGAGATTGGAATTTGCCCTACTATTTGCCTTACAGTGTCAACGCCTAAACCGTTGCGACCACGGACACCCCAAGCTTTTTAATAAAATGTTGTAAATATAATAGTGTAAAAATGTTGTAAAATATGTTGTACATGTCTTTAAAAAAAATAAGTAAAATAGTTATCAATGTATTTTTTTAGTAAAAAAACCACATGGAAATGTTTTCTAACATAAACCAACAAAATTGTACAATTACTTTTATTATTTACATTTGCTTTATTTTAGTTTGCCAGTGCCATTACAGTGCCAACATGACCTCAACAAAGATCGAGACATTGGCACAATAAATAAAATGTTTTTCTAAACCCACATCACACCAAACCACATTTCACGATCTCTAAATAATCATTAAATAACAGTCACTAAACACCATTGTTTAGTTTATTGATTCAGTTATGTTCATTGCATGAAAATATGTAATTCTGTATGTATCTACACATAACATTTCTGTTATCATTCAATATGTTACATTATTGCTCAAATTTGTCTGGAATTTTTGAAGAAAGTTCATATTTATTTTGTTTATATTCAGAAGAGTTAAAAGTTCATTTTAGTTACTTACGTTTTTATGTGCTAGACTATCTCAGGTGTATTTAGACCATGAGAAACGTTCTAATTTTTTACACATATCAAATTGTATACATCAATAGTTCCCAAACTTTTTACATTTCTGACGCCCTTAATATAACACAATTTTTCAGCGTGTACTTTAAGATAATAGTCTGTTTCAGAAAAGCATCTAAACCTCTTATTTTGTTTAATAAATAACCAAAACTATTGACTCTTGTGAAATTGAAAAATATAAAAATAATATTTTTTATAGAAAATTTTTGCGGTGCACTTGTAACACAGTCGCAGCAGCGCACAGTTTGGGAATTACTGGTATATACTGTATACATTATAGAATAAAGACACATAGAAGTATTATAATAAAAATGCTATTTAATTTTTTTTTTCTAGGTTTAGTTTTTAAAAAACCAGGGGTGAAAATAATAAGTTACGAATAATCCGGATCTTGGTATGGTGTCGATGAAAAAACAAATTCAATTGTTACTTCCAAGCTTTCGGCCCATTTTAAGGTCATCATCAGGGCAAAACAATCATAACGTTGTCTACAAATAGACATTATTAAGTTTTTAATAGATAGTTTAAAATGTCTTTGAAGACCGACTCAGTCCCAACATTGCCAAGGACTGTAACACCCTGACTGTAGAAGTTACAGTCCTTGGCAATGTTGGAAATGAGTTGGACTTCAAAGAACTTGAAACCATCTATCAAAAACTTAATTATATCAATTTGCAAACTTCGACTGATAACGACCTTAAAACAGGTCGAAAGACTGGTAGATAACAAGTGAATTTGTTTTTTCATCGAGGCCATACCAAGATCAAGATTATTCGTCAGTAAAAAAGTAATCGATAAATCTAGTACTTTAAATAGTACTACTTTGTTTTCTATAGGTATCATAAGATACAAATCTGATTTTGCTTTTGTACTTAGTTTTAGTTGATAACACCGCATGTAACACAGTTGGGATATATAGTTGAATAATCGAGGTTTAGAGTAATATTCATAATGATTAAATAAACAAAAGTAAAAATTTGGTAATTTCTAGTCATATCGGTCTGCCCTACCCTTACTGGTTTAGTGACATAGGGTCCCAGTCCACAGACCTGGCGCTGAAGATTGTGAAAAGCCAAATAGCATCGGACAGGCCAGACCATTGAAGATGGGCAGACCAACATGATTGGAAACAACCTAACTAGAGGTCATCACCCTGCAGACCACATGAAGAACTCTCACAATGGTAAATGTTTTCATGTAGAAAATCTTTTGTAACAACTAAGATACTTACAGTGAAAACTGATATTCTGCCTGTGCGATATCCCTGACAGTAGTTGTGTACGAAATAGAGTTTTTCTTTGAACAAGCCCGTAGGGCATCGTCGTAACGACTGCTCTCCTCCTGTGTCACCGTCAACGGGTGGGTGTAGTTGCTGTTTTCGTGCTGAAGCAGACAATAATCCATAAAAACCATACTCCCAAAGGGTTGTCAAAGTTGTTCTGACTCACCAAATAGCCTCTGTTTTGGAAATACGAGAGGACCGACTCGGTGACCCGGTCGGGTTTCAACAATTCCATGTCCTCCAGCTTGTCCAGCCTGATGTCAACGCCGGGAGGACATCGACTCTTGGAATGCGGCCGGCTGAACGGCGAAGGACGCGACTGTCCTTAAAGTCATCCGAATTATTTCAGGCGTACTTCCAGGTACAAAATAGGCGGAGACACTGACGACCGAATGGAACAGCGACCAGTGAGCATATAGACGTGCGTTGCTAATTGCTATCTCCTTCCTTTGAACTTTGAAGAATGAACCTAGCGCTTCGTTGTTGTCATCAGGAACTAATCCTGCTTTTATATGCTACAGGTACAAGACGACACAAGTTATAACCGCACATCATATTCTCCAATCGTAACAATCGATTAGCAGACGCATATAACAACAATAACATGAAATATGATATTAAAGCTAACCTTCATTACAAAGTTGTAATTAAAAACGCAGCCAAGACAATAAACGATTAAAAATTAACACAAAACGAACTACATTACATAAATTATAAAAAGTTTTCCGTAGGTCAACACATTTGGAATATTAAAAAAATATAATTTATAACAAATATAAATAAAAATATAAGTAATGCGTACAAAAACAAATCTTGGTTATAGGTAGTAAATATACAAATTAAAAAACAAATTTAACATTCATAAGTTAATTGCGTGCCTTAAAAATATAATTTCGTAAGTGTACAACATGTAAAATATATATGTATATGTATATAGAGCATATAGCTTTTATTATTAAGAAGATAATTAAGCCTAATAAATTTATACGTAACATGAAGTATGAAAATAAAGCACAATCCTGTATTTCAAAGTATGTCCTGTATTAAAAGCACAACCAGGAAGACAATATTAAAAAAATATACAGAATAAGTACAAATAAAATGTACATTGATACAAAATCCAATTATTTAAATGGTTAGAGGTATAAATATGCAAAATAGAAAAGAAATTTAGTCAAATACGACATTTAAAATATTTACAAGTTTATTGCATCTTTATAGAAAGATTGAATAACATACTCACTCCATCATTTATTATTTATATTATTTTATTGCGTAGTTATATGCATGAATTAAAATTGATTAAATGCAAAGTAATGTATAATAATAATGAAGATTAAAACAATTTTAACAAAGAGTACAATTGAGCCTTGTATATATTTAACTCATACTTTTCACCTGTTAAGAAGATACAAAAGTAATTATGTTGATTTGATGCCTAGTATGTATATGCTAAAACAAAGATTATTAAGTGTAAAGCTATGGCTCAAGTTAGTGAATATAAATAATATAAAAACAATTTTTAGTAAATCGTGAAATTTCATATCGGAGTTTGTGGGATGACGAACCAAAAATTTGGTCATTTCCGAAAAATGTATATTGTTAAATTCTCTGTTTTAGTTATACTTTCCTTTTAAGAATGATTATTTTTAATAAACATATTTATGCACCAGTGAGCCCAGATTAATCTATCTTTATTAATTATCCATTAATTTTCTTATAGACTTGGTTGAATCAATGCTGTTGAGCGGCTGCCTGAGAATAAATGTTCATAGAGTAAATAATTTTAATAATGATGTTAAACTTTTTCAGGTGTCCTGAGTTGGTAGTGCCCTGCTAAGAGAATTGGTTAAGCTGCTTTTGTTTAATTTAAAATAAATTACTGGCAGGCTTCATGAATTAGTGTGCAACCACCCTGGGTGTAGGCGTCTGGGGTCAGACCTAAGTTTTATCCATCTATCCACCAGATTTAGGTTAATCTTTGTTTTTGCATACACATAGGCATCAGATCAACATAATTCCTTAAGTACCTTCTTAACAGGTGAAAAATATGTGTTTACTAAAATACACACACACACAGATATATATATATATATATATATATATATACTATAAAGGTTCAACTGTACTGCTACTTAAAATTATTTTAACCTTCATTACATTAACCCATTGCTTTACATTGATTAAATGTTAATTAATAAATTTGTATACATGTGCTATCATGCAACAGATCACTTTAATAATAAAGAGAGTAAATGCTTACCATTCATATTTTCTATAGATTTCAATTGTACAATTATTTAAAATTGTTTTAAGGTTTTTTTTTGGTATTGGCTTTATAGCCATAAGCCAGGTGTAGCCATGCCGCAGCCAACACCAATTTTGAATAATTGGTTGTATATGAATGTACTTATAATTTTATTTCCATTTGTAAAATATATTTTGTATAATATTCCAGATGTGCTGACCTATTGTAAAACTTTTATACAGGGGAAACAAATGGTCACTGCCATTCTGAAGTACAATTCTCATATCAGGTGGGATTCCTACATACTCTCTATAAAAAGCCAAGGAATGATATATTTCAATTAAATGGGACAAATTGCTAGACACAAGTACAAATAAGTAACCTCACATGGTCTTATGTAAATATTGTATATAAAATAAAAAAATAATTTATAGTTGCTAATTGGATTTTACAAATTTCCAATTAGATATAATTTGTTTATTTATTAATTTGTTATGCATATTAAAAATAGATACATTAAATTAGTATAATAATTGTATTAAATAAATGCACATTTGTTGTATTAAATAAATATTATTATGTATTATATTAAGTAATTAAGTTATTTGTATTAGGGATTTTATGTAATTAATTTTTTAATGAAAGTGTAATTATATGTAATGTTATTTAAAACATTTAAAACTATGTGTGGTGTTTAGTGACCGATACTTGATGATTATTTGGAGGTCGTGAGATGCGGTCTGGTGTGACGTAGGTTTCAGAAAAACATTTTCTTTATTGTGCCAATTTTCGATCTTTATTGAGATCATCTTCAGGCCCTGGGATTTATTGTTTAAATTTTACAAATACACGTAGGATGTGAAAAAAAATTATACAATGCTAGAAAATTTTACATTAAAAAAAACTGAATTTATACAGAAAATTTTAGATTAAAAAAAAAATTATACAGTGCTAGAAAATGTTAGATTCAATCAAAGTGGAAGAAGGAACACAAACTATTTGAGTGAGTACAAATACTTTGATTGAATCTAAAATTTTCTAGCGTTGTATAATTTTTTTTAAATCTAAAATTTTTTATCACATTGTATAATTCATTTTTTATTAATCTAGAATTTTCTAGTATTGTAAAAATTCTTCACATCCTACATGTATTTGTAAAATTTAAACAATGTTTATAAATCCCAGGCCCTGAAGATGATCTCAATAAAGATCAAAACATTGGCACGATAAAGAAAAAGTTTTTCTAAAACCTACATCACACCAACCCACACAATCTAAGAATAATCTTTAATTAATATATTCACTTGCATTTGGGATTTTACATAATTATTTAATGACAGTGTAATTATATGTAATGTTATTTTAAACATTTAAAAATATCATTAATAACTTATTAAAGGATTTTTTTGTGTATAATATTAATTAATTTGTTTGTATTTGGGATTTTACATCATTATTTAATGAACGTTTAATTATATGTTATATAATTTTAAACATTTGAAAATATCATTAATAGCTTATTAAAGAATCTATTTTGTGTCATATTAATATATTTACTTGCATTTGGGGTTTTATGTAATTATTTAATAAAAGTGTAATTATATGTAATGTTATTTTAAACATTTAAAAATATCAGTAATAGCTTATTACAGGATTTATTGTGTATAATATTTATTAATTTATTTATTTGCATTTAGAATTTTACATAATTAATTAATTAGTGAAAATGAAATTATATGTAATGTTATTTTAAAGGTTTAAAAACATCTGTAATCGCTTATTAAGGGATTTATTGCATATAATATTATTACTTTAGCTATTTGTATTTGGGATTTTACTTAATTATTTAGTGAAATTATATGTATTTAAAAATATCATTATTAGTTTATTAAAGAATGTATTGCGTGTTATGTTAATTAACATATTTATTTGTATTTTGGATTTTACGTAATTATTTAATTAAAATTTAATTATATGTAATCTCAAAAAGCAGCATAATCTCACTGACACTTTCAACATANCTTTAGCTATTTGTATTTGGGATTTTACTTAATTATTTAGTGAAATTATATGTATTTAAAAATATCATTATTAGTTTATTAAAGAATGTATTGCGTGTTATATTAATTAACATATTTTTTTGTATTTGTGATTTTACATAATTATTTAATTAAAATTTAATTATATGTAATGTTATTTTAAGCATTTAAAAATATCAGTAATAGCTTATTAAAGCGTAATGTATGTAAAAAAATAAATAAGGTACATATATTCAAATTATAAAAGTAATGCAGATGCACAATTATTCTTTGGTGTGATACTGTACGACAATAGGAGATTATTTGAAGAATAATTCCAGGGCATTAAGTCAATAACATATAGGATGGAGGTGGGAGAGAATTGAATAAAGGCTAGAAAGTGGAAAGTGGAGACCGATAAATAAAATGATAGAATTGGTGCTGGCGACGGGGATCGGGCTTTTTGTAGAAAACAAGAGACGTAGAGGGGAGGAAATAATGCGCAACGTTTCTATTCTCGAATCAATACTGGGCGTGGATCGTAGTTGAACTAAAAAGCTAATGGAGATGGCGAGCGAGTCTCCAGCCGGTTCACACGAAACGGCCTTGCGCCGTGGTTCCGTCACACGAATTATATTCCCTCGCCGATCGACATCTTGCATATCGAGACAGGCCGGCTAGCAGTAGATGTAGACTCCCCCATGGGCCAGGTTAGCATATAAGACATCCGGATCACAATTTTACAGATGGCGACTGTAGAAGCAGTGCCGATCGAGCCGAAAGGCGAGCATATAACGGCATATATGATGGCCTCCTCTCTTAAAGCTGCCGTGGGGCCATTTTCTCTCCTTCCTCGCTCCAAACAACGTTCGTCTCTCCGTTACTGGACTTTTCTCAACCCTTTTCCATTTAAATTCGTGTTTATCGACAAAACTGACAACTTATTGACGTCATCTACGACAGAATCGTAAGTAATTTAAAGTCGTAAATAGCCCTCGTTCCGATCGTGCGAGTTTGTTCACCAATAACCTGCCTACTTTCTCTTTTTTTGTTATTTTTCAATTATTTTATTTTACTCTTTTTAAATAGCGTTTTTTTTAAACCAGATTTGGGAATGGTTGACGTGATGTACACGACGAAAAAGGTTCTGTGCAGGGTCTGTGCCCAAACCGAATTCAGTGTCCCGATTTTCAGCTTTCTGGGGGAACAGTTACAGCTTCTCCATCAAATTAGCTTCTGCCTCGGAATCCGAGTGAGTAACATTATGAATATACACTTAGAAAGAACGAGGATCTCATATAAGTTATAATCACGTGGCATATAACATCATGAACGTAAACAAATTCATTTTTAAATAAATTTCTATCAAATA
This sequence comes from Cimex lectularius, assembly GCF_000648675.2. Taxonomy (NCBI): domain Eukaryota; kingdom Metazoa; phylum Arthropoda; class Insecta; order Hemiptera; family Cimicidae; genus Cimex; species Cimex lectularius. The sequence goes on along the minus strand of NW_019392681.1, from coordinate 1,263,495 downwards.
AATAAACACTTGGCCAGGACGACAGTCTCATATAAGTTATAATCTCATAACATAAATTCTTCAAAGTAAACTTTCTAAAATTAATTTCTTGATTTCAGTTCCTTGCATAAATCAATTGTTCTTAAATAAACACTAATACAGAGTCAGGTACATTAAGTAATATGTCTTTATTAATATAACTGTAAACAGAGAATATGTACTATTGAAAAAGAATATACAGCGGTCTTATCTGCACTATTAGGAAAAACTGGGTTAGTCAAATTTTGGTAAAAACGAGATAAGTGCTATTCCCGCAGACCTGGCAGATTAAGTAAGTCGAGAAGGGAACAGTTGTAGGTTCTACGTAAAATTAGCTTCTGTCTCGAACTCCGAACGGAAAAAAGAATACATTTAGCATGAATGAGGGTCTCATATAAGTTATATCTAAATCTCATGGCATATAAGTTCTAGAATTAACCTCTATAATTCAATTTGTTTTTAAATTAATTTTAATCGAAAGTCATACATAATAATACGTCTTTATTAATAAGAAGTGTAAATTACAAATTTGTACTATTCGTAAGTAATATACAACAGACATGCACCATCGGGACAAAACTGGATAAGTCAAATAGTGGCAAAATGAGATAACTTAATATTCCAGCAAGTCTTTAGGCCTGACAGACTTTATTTTTTTAGTCAAGAAGGAAAGTGTTTGATTCCAGAAGGAAATAGTTAAGCTTCTCCATCAAATTAGTTTATTCCTCGGAATTCGAGTTAATAGCAATATAAATATAGACGTAGTCAGGACGAGGATTTCATATAATTTACAATCCCGGGACACATTCAAAGTCAACAAATACACTTTTCCCACCAAATAAGTAAACACTTAGTGTTATATGCACCTCATAAAAGTTACAATATCACGGCACATAAGTTCTTAAATTCAATTTTCTCAAATTAATCTCTTAATATATATTTTTCTCAATTGTTCTTAAATTAACGCTAATCAAAAGTAAGACATATATCATGGACACACCTGTTGTCAAATTTTGGCAAAATGAAATAAGTAAATATTCTAGAAAGTTTTTAGGCTTAGACAAACTATATGAATTTTTAAGTCAAGAAGGTATCAGTTACGCTTCTACATTAAAATAGCTTCTGCCTCCGAATCCGAGAGTGTAACATTATACATAAATATACACTTAGAAAGAACAACATTCTCATATAAGTTACAATCATGTGACATGTAAGATTTTCAAAGTAAACAAGTATACTTTTAAGTGGATTTCAATCAAATAAATAAACACTTAGCCAGGTTGACGGTCTCATATAAGTTATAATCTCATGGCATATAAGTTCTAGAATTAATTTCTTTATCACAATTTTTCTTTGTATAAATCAATTGTTCTTAAATTAACTCTAATCACTAGCTACATATGATGATGATAATATGTCTTTTTTTAATACAAAATATAAACAATTATAAGTTTTGTTGCATAATGGGTTAAAAGTACCAGAATGTCAGGATGTAATTAAATAAATAAAAATATTATTTGACAAGGACAACTGCATTGAATTTGGTGGGCACATAAAAAAGAAAAAAAAAAGGTTCTATAAAAATTGGATTTATATCTAAGGGGAAAATTTTAAAATTGCAATCCCAAAAAGGTGGATTTTGACCTTCCAGTTTTGTCCCGATGACGCAGATATTCATTGTATTCGGTTCACTTGACTGACACATTGTTGGAATAAACAAATAAAACTAAACTCAATAAAATGAAGTCACTGTCATAGCGCCATTGTGAATAATTATTGTTGTTTGTTAGTCCTGTTTATAAGGTGTAGACTGTATTAGTGTACTACTATTATAAGTGGGATATTTAAGAACTGGTGTTTATATGTAGGAAATTATAATGTATTTGTTGGTAAACAATTAAATGTAAATGCGATATTTGGTGCATTTAATTGTGCATATGATCATCAAATAAAATATTTTTAAATAAAAAATAAAACAACATTAATTTTTAATAAAAAGTGACATTGTCCAAGTTATGAATTGAAAAGTGTGACCCACAGGGTGTTAACATATGTATGTTATCATTTACATTCATTTACCTTTTATGTTGAGCCAATTTTTTAGTTGAATCTACAGTTATTTTTAATAAAAGGTGTAATTGTCCAACATAAAATTAACTTCACTAATTTCGTGGTCCGCTTGACCAATTAATATATTATAATTAATTAAGGTTTTTAGTTGAGATAAAAAAGTCAATGGCATGAGCGGGATTCGAACCCATGATCTTTGGCTTGATACGCCGCTGCTTTACCACTTGAAAAATGGCAAAAAGGAGGGAAAATACAAAAGGTGCGGTTGAGATGGGAAGTTGGTGTCCGAGTGGATCAAGGTCACGATAGCTCAAGTGGTACAGCAGCGGAGTATCTAGCCGAAGATTGTGGGTTCGAATCCCGCTCGTGCCATTGACTTTTTTATCTCAACTAAAAACCCTAATTAATTATAATAAAAATTAACCTATGAAATCAAAAGTTGAAAAGATATCCTCAGGAGCTAATTTCTGCAGGCATATTTGCTGTTTCTTTCTTTTGCACACAACATACCCTAATAAATTACGAAATCAATATATACAAATAAGGTTTACATACTAACTGCATTTTAGTTAAGATATTCATTCATTCAGAAAAGTTAAGGAAACTATTGTCAATTCTGATTCAACTTTTTGTTTAATAATTTAATAAAAAGTGTTATTGTCGAATAAATTAATAAAATGAAAAGTGCTGCTGTGAAATGAACTACTGTTGTAAGATTAACATACACTGTCTTTCGCTTGCTATGCATACACAATATACTTAACATTAATTTATATTTTGCTTTCGGTCCATTAAAAAAACGTTTTTATTGGAACTACAGTTATTTTTTTAATGAAAAAGTGTAATTGTCTAATAAATTCGGTTATGAAGTAAAAAGTGCTGCTTTAAAAGTGATGCCCACCGGGTGCTAACTTCTATTGTGCATTTGCTTTGCCTTAATTTGTTTTGCATATGCAACGTACCCTAATAAATTATGATTAAATGATTAATAGTTTCATAAAAACATTAAGAGTACTAACTGTACATTTTATCTAGAAATAATCATAATTAATTGTAATATATTGAATATTGAATGGTCAAGCGGACCACACAATTAGTGAATTTAATATTTTCCTGCATTTGTATAAACACAAGTTCTTAAATATGTGCATATATTTATCAAAATGATTAATAAGTAAACTGTTGTTGTGTGATTTAAAAAAAAAATTATTGCTATTATGATATGCATTGTCTTTTTGCTTTGCATGTATTATTTATTGCTCTGCATACACAACGTATTCTGGGAAATTATGGGTTGAAATATAGGACTTATAAATCATGATTTCAACACATTATTTTTCCAAATTATTCCACTATTATTCCAAACTGGATTCACTACTACAGATATTTTGTATGTACAAAAATACATACAAAAATAAAATAAAATTATTGGAGATTGTGAGATGCGGTCTGGTGTGATTTAGATTTTAGAAAAACATTTTCTTTATCGTGCCAATGTTTCAGTCTTCATTGAGATCATCTTCAGGGCCTTGTATTGCCTGTATTTCAACAAAAAAGTTCTCTGATAGCCGATGCAAGTTTCTTCTCATTGTTGATGTCCTTCAGAATACTCTTTGCTTGGTGCCCATACGTAGAATCTCATGTTCTTCGCTCTTCTCGTGTAGAAATGTGTGATGTTTAGTGACTGTTCGTTAATGATTATGTGGAGATCGTGAGATGCATTCTGGTGTGACGTAGGTCTTAAAAAAACATTTTCTTTATCGTGCCAACGTTTTGATCTTTATTAAGATCATTTTCAGGGCCTGTGATTTATAAACATTGTTTAAGTTATACACTGATTATAAATCCCAGGTCCTGAAGATAATCTCAATAAAGATCGAAACATTCGATTGATAAAGAAAATGTTTTTCTAAACCTACGTCACACCAGACTGCATCTCACAATCAAAAAATAATCATTAATTAACAGTTACTAAATACCACACATAAAATGAAAAAAAAATAAATACTAATTTTTAAATATTTACATATATTTATCAGAATGAATAATAAGTTAAGTAAACTATTGTCTTGTTATTTATCTTTTTACTTCCATAATTTTTTTTTTAAATTGAAATTACAGATTTTTTAAATCAGAAGTGTAATTGTCTAATAAATTCAGTTATGAAGTGAAAAGTGCTGCTTTGAAAGTGAAACCCTCAGAAGTGCTAACATATAATGTCGTATTTTCTTTGCCTGTATTACATTATGAAATATTAAAACATAATCTTTTATCATCTTACTTCAGTTTGAATCTGATCATGATCAACAAATTTTCCCTATAGCCGTTAATTAGATTTGTATTGTTTTTATTGAAATTACTGTTATACCGAATTACCAGTCATCTTAAAGTGTCCAAAGTATTTCAGTTAAAATATAGTCCTTTTTTCTTATAAGATAAATGTTTTATCTTATCAAGTTTGAACTGCTGATCAGTCATCTTTCAAAAAGTCAAACGTGTCCTGGTGTGGTTGAATCATAACTAATCAAATATGCTGCATCAGTATAAGTGATAAAGTCGCATAAAAGGAAATTCATGTACTACTACTGTACTGTATATAATGTACTAGTAATCTCATTTGAGTTAAGCCAGTTTTTGTTAATGTAGGTACTTATACAAATTACAAAGTACATCAACTTTTCTTTATAAAAACATGCGGCATTTTGTTTGATATGTGGAATTGTAATAACCAAGATTTATTATCTGTGATAAATTATGGTGAGATCTGCAAAAGTTTTGTTTAATCGGGTCTGCCGTTTCTCATTGATAATGACGTGAAGTTCAGGTTGATTTGCAAGAATTTGTTATAAGAACGGGTTATAAACGTTTGCAAAAAAATGTCTTTTTGTTAATAAATTTGATGCTTTGTCATTTCTCTTTGCTCCCTTTTTTCTAGTATTCTTGAAATTTTCAAAAAAAATCTTATTAAATTGTTCACTATTGTTAGTTTAATTGGCCAATTATGTTTGGCGAAAGACTAAATTTCACAGGACTTTGCGTCGGTATGAATTGTTGAAGGTCTAAAATCAACAGGATTATTCAAGTTGGTTGAAGAAAACCAAAATAAAATTTTATTGTGGCTGAATATGGTTGAAACAACTTTAAACCACTCTGCAGTCATGACAAAACATGTTTAATCATTTTTGAACTGTGGTAGTGAAACCTCTTATTAGTGTAAGGTCTGATTATGTGACAAATCACAAAATTACATATTCTTAAACCCAAAATATTTTGATGTGCTCGCACCAACATTATTTAGCTGCATGGATTTTGATGAAATGGTGCTATTCATTTGACTATTTGAAAGGGTCACATCGTATATTTCACGTTCTTCTATTGCCTATATAGTTAATTTAAAACTGTTTAAATTTTTGTTTCCTCTCCTATTATAATTTATCTACGTCTAGAATTAAACTTTAAAAAAAGTCAACGTATGGTTTTCTGTCTTTGGTTTTTTTGGGACTTCAGAAAATGAATTATTGGGGCCACAATGTTGTCATTTGCAGCAGCCAGTCATTTCTTGAAAGATGTCATATGCTACCTTTGTTTGGTAACGTTTGGAAAGAAACTGGGACTCATGTAACAACACCACGCAATAACTGGTTGTGCGTGGAGCAGACTGACACAAACAAAACATTTGACTTGGCCGGTGCGGTTTATCCCCATTCAAACCTGTACAAAAATGGTCATCTTGGCTCGCTGCAAACAGCTTGGATCAGCCGCAGGCTGTTTTGACTAATCTGGCGTGTTTTCGGCCTAAGTGACGCATGACAATAGTGTTATAATATTAAAACTGAAGACTGATCTGTTCACCGACGAAGTGGTTATACCCTTCCATTACCATTCACATGCCAACATGTATGGTCTTACCGTCAAACACACTTTCAAATTCACTCCTATTCTTCTGATCTCTATCCACATATATAAGGAATACTGCATTCAGTTTCCTTATTTCTGCCTCCAACCGGTGGAATTTGATTTCTCACTCTATCCACCAACCCCTATCTATTTCCATCTTTAAATCCCTATCTTTGATTACATTTTGTCCTTACTTCTTGGCAATGGAGATTCTTAATTTCAATTTTTAATTTATTCTTCATAGTAGTCTATTTTCATTTTGTATGTATATATTTTTCCAAAAAAAAAAAAAAGTCAAGCTTAAATCTTTGTAAATACATTGTATTCATAATTAATCATTCAAGAGAACTTTTAAGTCCCAAAATACATTTTATTTTTCATTTTTAGTTATATTAAAAAAAATATATATATTTTGTCTGCTGAGGAGTCGGTGACAACAAATCCAATGGTTGCTTGGGTGGTTAATACATTTTGGTAGTATGTTAAAAAAATTAAAGTTGGTATTATGAACTTCAAACTTACTGTAAAGTGTGTGGTGTTTAGTGACAACACGACACACAAGAATGACACATCTACAAGGAAAACACTTTGAGCCCCAGAGATGATCTCAATAAAGGTCAAAACATTGGCACGATAAAGAAAATGTTTTTCTAAAACCTACGTCGCACCAGACCGCATCTCACGATCTTTGAATAACTTACTGTAAAGGAACATTAAAAAAAAAAATTAAACAATTATTTAATACAAACTTAATTTGTATATCACTTAATTGTTTCTATTTAATAATGTACCTTTATTTTTTGGCAATTTATGATAAATATTTATGTAAAAACTGTTTTAATTAGGTCTGTTTTTAATTTTGAAATAAAATATTTAAGCATTAATTCATTAACCATAGAGAAAACACAATATTTTTGGCCTTTATACATTATACAAATATAAGTTAATAAATAATAAAAGATTAATCAGGAAATAGGTTCTAATATTAATGTTTGGAAATGTTATTTTTTTGTAGATCAGTTAATTAATGACCTTTACACCATAATCTGAATTTAATTAATTAGTAATTATTACTGGTAATATTTTTATATTTTTAATTCTTAAAATTTTACTTCAAGGTTCTGGAAAATGATAATTTGCCGAAACACATATGCTACATTTGCTTGGGAAAGCTCACATCGTTTTTCCAATTTAAACAAATGTCTGTTAACGCTCAAAGCCAAATCCCTCATCTCATGTGCGAACTACCTGAATCAGTCACTGTAAGTTTTATTTGTAATATTTAAAGAGAATTTCTATTTATTAGATATTATTTGTCTATAGATAACCCCAGTTAAGAATGGTGAAGTTGGATCGACAGCTAATGCAACACGCAGTTCTTTACAAAATGGTGTATCTAACAAGGATGAGTCAGACAGCAGTGGTTTAAACCTAATGATTCAAAATGTTCAATCCCTCGCGCATACTCCAAGGACACCGGGTGAAATCTCTACTACCCCATCGGCACCTGAAAAACGAAAAAACCTCGATCTCACACCCGAGGAAAAGTGAGATACTAGATTTTCCATAGTGAAACAATAAATGTTTAATTTGCGACTCTTTTTTTCCCCCAGGGCTGCGAGAAAAAAGGAAAGAAAAACGGTATGTATGGAATGTGGCCTGTGGATGCCAAGGTACGAGATAGCAGAGCATGAAGAAAAGGTCCATTTCAAAAGAGACTATTTCTGCCTGAGATGCGAGAAAGACTTTGTGGCACAGCCACAATGGGCAAAACACGTAGAAGAGGTTCATTCAGAGGCAACTTAAAAAAGATGTAATTATTTAAATATTTTAAAGTTATTCTTCCTAAAGCATTTACTACTTCAGATATAAGATAAACTTTTAAACAACTACCTCCCACTACCTCGCTTGACCAATTAATACATTACAATTAATTAAGGTTTTTAGTTTAGATGAAAAAAAGTCAATGGCACGAGCGGGATTCGAACCCACGATCTTCGGCTAGATACGCCGCTGCTCTACTACTTGAGCTATCGTGACCTCGATCCTCTCGGCAAAAAGGAGGGAAAATTCAAAAGGTGGGGTTGAGATGGGAAGTTGGTGTCTGAGTGGATCGAGATCACGATAGCTCAAGTTGTAGGGCAGCGGCGTATGTAGCCAAAGATCGTGGGTTCGAATCCCGCTCGTGCCATTGACTTTTTTTCATCTCAACTAAAAACCTTAATTAATTGTAATGTATTAATTGGTCAAGCGGACCACGAAATTAGGGAATCAAATATTAATCTTAATAATAAAAATGATAAATAAGCCTTCTGATCTTCCTAGTTGCTATCGGCCCATTACTCTCCTATCTATATATCCTCGCCAAAATTCTAGAAAAATCCTTTCTCTGACGATTATTGCCGATAATTGAAAATACTAATATTATTTATTTTTGATTATCAGTTTGGATTATGCCCATTTCACTCATCAACTCAACAGTTGCACATATTGTTGACAATATCGCTTCTTCCCTTGAACAAAACGTCACTGCTTCTTGATGTAGAACTGGCCTTTGATCAATTCTAGCACTCAAGCTTTCTTTGGAAATTGAAGAACATCCTCCCTCAATTGTACTATCTCATAGTGGGATCATATTTGACTGATTTATTTGGCCGAATCCACCAGAGAACTTAATTTTCACGTAGTTACGTATTAGAGTGGGTGTTCCTCAGGGAAGCATACTTGATCCATTTCTATTTGCAGTATACCTTCTAAATATTCTTACACATAATTTGGATAAACACTCAATACTTACAACCACACCTAAATTAACAGTATGGATCACTAAATGGAGAATATAAATAAACATGATGAAAAGCATACAGGGGACCGCGGGAGCCGAGTTGTTAACATGATGACTCTCGGCTTGTAGATTCCGCATGGGGTTCATTTCCCACCGACACCCCTTGCCCTTTTTTCACACTACCCTTCCTCCTCCCATCATATATGATGAAACAATCAACATTGTACTCAGGCTAATACGCAAGTTCATAAGGCCATTAAATAACATGCAGATAAATTTTACTCTGCATAAAAGTATCTGTTCTCCAGTGAGTATAAATGGAACCTCATTGCTCACCACTGACCTTGTGCGTTATCCTGAAATTTTCATATAAAGCAACTGAAAAGACAAAAAACAAACCGCCATTATAATCATTAAAAAGACTACTTGACTCATGATCAAAATTAAAAAACAAACTTTTAATTTACAAAATAACGATAAGACCTCTCTGGACGTACAATTGTGAAGTGCAGGCTCAACCAAGAATTCCAGTGCTCCAATAAAGTCAGTCTGAAATTCCCCATCAAATTATAAATGTTTCTTTTTATGATTCAAATCATACTATTCATAATGATCTACACATCCCGTTTGTACATGACCTCATCAAAACCCACGATAAAAAATTTCATCAATCACTGAGCATTGACAATAATCTAACTAGCATGACAGTTATCACTTCCTTCCATACAAAAAAAAAAAAAAAATTCTCCAAGACGATTGAAGCAAAATCGGGCCAGAAACCTTCTCAGTGATTGATGACGAGATTTCAGTGTGAAGGAGTGTTGTCGTTACTGGGCAACTTCTAGTCCACTCAAATGACAAATTCACCATATATAGAAAATATTTAATATAATATCGGGTTGTCTGGAAAATAATGCAGGATTTTAAGTTTTCATTAAAAAAAATCTATATAAAATATTCTGTTTACGTTTACAGGATTACTCATTTGTATGAATGTCAACANATTATTTTGATTAAAGAACATTGCTTTAAAGTAACTAGTTTCTTTTTTTTTGTTTAATACCAAAATCCTGCATTATTTTCCGGACAACCCAATATTTGTAGTTGTAAATAACAAATAAGTGTAATAAATTTTTTTAACAAGTTAATATTGCTGACCTATTTGATTACTTATGTTTTACCTATTTTATTAATAAAATTTATTTATTTACAGATTTCTACTTTGCCATCATTTGGGTCATTGAAGAATTCTGAATGCTTGAAGAATGAAGAATCGGTCCATCTAGACTGTGTTTATTTCACATTCTTCTTAAATGAATTCCTGTACATAAATATATTATATCTATTATGTAGTTCCTGTCGTTAAAAAATTGTCAAATTTTTTATATATTGTGTATAAGAGTTGTGAAAATATTTTTCTTTTTTACAATTGGGATTCTATTTCAGGAAGAAAAACGCGTTTATAAGTATTCTTTTTTGGCCAATCTGTGATATCGCAAACTCTATTCCCATGCTGAAAAAATAATTTTAATTCCGTGAAAAATTTTAATTTGATCTCGTTTTTTATTGTACAAAATTATTAGCACTGAGCGAAGTTAATTGTGCCTACCTTGAGCATTCACGCAAAGTATTTACTTGGAATAGAAATGCTAATGACTATAAGACATTTCAATAAAATACAACCATGCACTTAACTTCTTGTAATTGTAATTTATTTTTTTTTCATGTCTTTTAGTTTAAATTTAATCCTATTGTTAAGAATTACGTCGTTGATGCCTTTGTTCTATCCCCCTGTACATTTTATTAAAAGTGCATTATGATAAAATGTTACTATTGGCAGAGATGCTATAGGTGTAACTGAATCCCATGTTATTTTAATAAATTATTTTTTATTGTCACTTGTATTTACAGCTTGAAGTTGTTGCAAATTTAATTTTTGCAATATTCGCAAAGAGCCATTATTTACAGTATCATTTACAAAAATAGCCATAATACTGTTCAAAAGTTAAATTTATTGTTTTAATAAACAAATTGTATTTACACTTGAATATACAAATTGTACATAATTTTTCTACAATAATATACAAATACAAAAAAAAAAAATTGAATTGAGTAATTAATAACCTGCATACAGTAGTTGTTTTCAGCAGATCAGCCAAGTCTGGTAGTAGTTATTTTTAATAAAAAAAGTGTAATAATGAAAATAAACTGTTAATAATAAATGCAAAACGATATGATTCAATACTACTTAAGAAAAATTTTCTAGGATGATGTTTCTATGGTTTTTTTTTTTGTTTTGGAGAAACAAATACGATTATGGATGAAGCACGAACTCATATGCTTAATATACAATTATTGATTAAGAGCAAAAGTTGTATTTACAGGATAAAATAAGAATTGCATATGAAAGACATCTCCTGGGTAGTATTGAGTAAAATAATTTAAAATAGAGTATTATTAGACTCTTGTTAAAGGAAGAGGCTGTGGTTTGTGTGGGGAAGTAAAGAGCTTTTTCCAAGCCCGGCATGTTTTCCCCGACCAGACCCACATTCCTGATGAGATGCCGATGACAAGAGAAAGGAAAACTCTCAAAAGTGCGACTTCTATGTTGTTTGTAGGTGAAGGTGGTGTACAATTGTCTGTGAGGCAGATGACGTCTTCTTGACGGTAAAGTGTTTCATACAGTGAGCAGAACACAGATCCCAGCGCAGGAAAAACATATAAAGCTGTGAAGACTGCTAGTCTTGTCATCAGACGCTCCAGTTTGGCTGCGCTCCCACCAGATTTTAGAATTTCCGAACGTACGTTGATAAGAGCGACAGCTCCAAAGACACCAGCTACGGATCCGGTCAGAAGCAGCAATCCATGAGGCAGCGCAATCAGCCAGACTACGGAATCATCACTTACTCGGCAAAGCCCAGTGAGTTCATCTCCAGAAACTTGATGGAGTGCTAAAGCCAGTAGTGCCGCGACTGCTGGTCCTGCCCAAGCTGCAATATGGAAGTAAGTCGCCAGTCCGTACAATGCTTCGCTGCTCCATTTCTTCGCAGCGGATAGATACCAAGAAGTTGCCAAAATGACCCACCAGACACTTCCTGATAACCCGCAATAATACAAGACAAGAAATGTTATAGTGCAAGAAGCACTTTCAAGGCCATCAGTTGCTATGTATGATTCATATCCTTCTGAAGATGGTACACAGCCGATAGAATGCCCAACTGCACCTCTTACAATATAAACTATAGACATTGCATTGTAGCATAAGGCTAAAAATACAATAGGTCTCTCTGGGTATCTAAATCTTCTAGGGTCGACCCAGAACGTTAACAACGTGAATAGCGTAGATACAAAACAGAGCCATGCCCAGCATGTGTTCCATCTCTCCGTGAACCTCTTTTCTTCAGTTGTGAATTCCACATCCTTGCCGCATGTGGGACTGCATTCGTAAGGGTCCCTCGTCAATGTCATATTCTGAGGGCATTGCTTCGATCCGAAGCTCGCCTTCTTCTCGGAGCCATTTGGAAACTGCATACACAGCCCGTTTTTCTCCCCGACTGGGAATTTCGAGCAGTTGAACTGAGACGGCCATGTGAAGTGAAACTTTTCCATGACTGGCTGACAGTCGTTCTGCACCTCTTCGCACAGTCCACGACACGATGGTATCGCTCCGACAACATGTTCAGAACACAGCGGGACGAACACAGAACAAAGAAAGAACCTCAGGTGTCTCGAGCAGTTGTAGTGAACCAACGGCATAAAGTTCTTAAGCTGAAACAAAATAACAGTAATTTTAATAATTGGCTTTTCATCAAATCTAAACATGGTAAAAATTACATTTTATATTACCATAGACAATATATGATTATGCTAATTTTTCAACGAAACATTTATTTGAAATTATTTTGTTGAAGAAGAAATTAACCACGACGATTAATGTGTTTGAGATCTGGTTTCTGGTCAGGAAGAGAAAGAAATAGACTATGATCACTTGCCAAGCTTTCAGCCTTTATAAGATCATCATCAGAGCAGTATCCTATTTCTTATATTAACTTTACAGAATGACAAAAAAAACCTCAACTACAAGGCCTCGAAGTACATGAGGCTGGTTAAGTTGAAATTACGAAAAGTTTTTCATGGATAGTGGTGTCCCCAAAATGCAGGTCCAGAGACAAAGAAAACGTTATGTGTGACTTTCTTTATCGACTGGACCTAAATTTTGGGGAGACCACTCTCCTTGAAAAAAAAATTGAAAAAACTTGTCGTAATTTCAACTTAACCATGTACTTCGGACCTCGTAGTTGAGGTTTTTTTCATCATTCTGAAATGTTAATATGAGAAATAGGATACTGCACTGATGATGATCTTATAAAGGCCGAAAGCTTGGCAAGTGATCACAGAATCTACTTCTTTCTCTACCTGACCAGAAACCAAATCCCAAACACATTTATTTTAAAAGACTTGAGAAACAAAATCTTCTATTGTACATATTTCAGATGTTGAGTTGGTCTCTTAATTAAATTATTATATAAATTGGGGTCTAATTTAAAAGCGATTTTTGTATCTCACAGCTTTATACATATAGTTTATAAGCTTAAAAAATATAGTTTTTAGAAGATTCAATATTAATTTAAAAAAAATAAGCCGACAGACTTCTTCAAATATATTTTAATTTTGGTACATATTTAATGACAACCATTCCACCTTAGACAAATATTTTCCCTTAAGAAACTCTTTTGCACTTCCAATTAGTGAAAGGTCTTTTTATCCGAACAAATTAATTAGGGTAACAACAAAGTGAAAAATAAGAAAGTTGTAATTAAGAGGATTGTATCTTCTTCTAATCTTTTAGGCAGGTGTCTACCTTAATTAAAAAACGCAGGCTGAAAAGTGGTATTACCGCCTTCCTCAACGTGTGTAATTAATCTTTTCGAATGTAGAAAGTTCAAGAGGGTTCATGAAGGTAGTTGGTTTTCCAGCGGTTAAAAGGAAAAGATTGCAAATCTAACTACATTACAAAGAGATATGTCTATAAAACCAAGTGTGAAAATATTTTATTAACATTACTTCATAAATCCCCAGTTGGTATTATTCTAGCATGTGACCATAAGAGGATGACCATTACAAGGTCGGAATTAAAAAAGTAATCAAATGGAAGTAAAAGGCAATAAAACCAATACATGACAAATTTTCTAGATAATGAACCTCGTGTAATTGAGAAATGGAATCTGCATCTATTTAATAAATAAATCGCTATAACTTGTAGTCCAATTTAACAGATGTAGTTTCATTTAGTTAATGGAGGCGGTTCGCCCGTTTAGAAATTTTTCGATTTTAATAGACAAAAACCTGTGAAATTTCGCCCCATCGAAAGATTTATTAAACAAAAATTATAATGTCCAAGTCCCAGGGCAAATAGACATCTAATAGCCGATGAAGGGACAAAAAAGAATTAGTAGGCCTTCCCAGGTCAGAGCCGGGAATATTAAAACGGTTTTTTTAGGCCTCTTTAATTGCTCCTTCCGCCGGCACCTTTCACAAAGAAGATTAGATAAAAGTAAAAGAACTTTATCAAAGATCAAATTGAATTAAATGTGGACTTTTGTACATGTTTTCATTGAGAATTTGTAAAAGATCGAGGGTTGAAGGAAATTACTGTAGAGGTTTTCTTGCTTCCTTTCAATAGAAGGCTATCGAGGGGACTTTTTCAAGCGATCAAGCATGACAATTCCAATTTTAAGTCCAATTGCATATCAGGACTTTTTACTTTAAGTTTTTTTTGGTCTCATTTCTAACTAGCCTTAAAATCCCGAACCACTTCAACCTATTGTATATCATTGTACTTTTTTTCTTGGCAAACAATGGTGACAATATTGGTTCAACCGTCCAAGATGACGTAGGACAAAGAAATTTTGTAGTTGTGACACTTTGTTGATCTAAAAACCAAATAAGTGCTGGGTTTGTGTGTGAGCAAATGGCTTTATTAATTATAGGGGTAGCTTGATAGTCTCCGATCAACAACTGACTATCCTTATTGGTCAGGGTTATAAACAGGGAGAGGCAAGATACCGAATCACTCCATTTTTTACGTTGTCTTCTTTGGTTGGTCTGTGTGCCATTAACTGAAATGAACCGTGTAAAAGAGACTCTCTTTCTTTAGCAAAATCCAAAAGGGCTGTGCATAAAAACTGCACAGAAACCTTTTCGCCATATTCAAAGGCGTATATGTTATATACGTATAATATGTAAGATATATATGTATCTCGGTACATCGTACAATTTTTCATCTCTTCGTGTGGCACTCTCTACACGACACACAGGAATGACACAATTACGCAGAAAACAAACACTTTGAGCCCTGAAGATGATCTAAATAAAGATCGAAACGTTGCCAACGATAAACAAAATGTTTTTCTAAAACCTACGTCACACCAGACCGCACCACACGATCTCCAAATAATCAATACGCTAATGGTTTTATTAAATAGCTTATCTGTTTCCTGCGAGGTGGGTAACCTGTAATTTGGTCGTTGTCGATCATTTTGGTCCTATTCTCACTGGGTTTGTATGTCAGACGCGTTTCGGCATTTCTCCATTTTCTCAGAGGGTGGTCAGGGGTATAAACAGGGTGAAGGGCAAGAGAGCGTGGCAAAATGTCGAACAGGCATAGTAAAATGAGCGGAAATAGCCAAACTTCAATATGAACAAACTAACTTATTTCCAAACTTATCCTACTACTTACCATAAAATAATCAATCATAATTCTCAGTATATGTACATTCTAGCCTAAATATCGTCATATTTATCAAAATATACAACATTTCGAGACTGCTGTTGTCTAATGGGATCCACTTATTTTTTATTAATTTGCAACAACAGGAATTTGCCCGACCCAGCCAAGATAGCAGACCAAAATGATCGGTCTCTCTCTCTCTCTCTCTCTCTCTCTCTCTCTCTCTCTCTCTCTCACTCTCTTTCTCTCTCTCTCCCGTGGGTCTAATTAATAAATTTTTCTTCTATCCATCAATATAACTCATCTACGCCCTTATAATTGTTTCTCCTTTTCTTTTCTCTTTCAATTTAATTTACTTTGTCTTTCTCTTTATATCCGATTTGTATGTACATACATACCTTTATCATTCGATTTATCTAATCTAACGACCAATCTTAACTCTATTCAATTAATTAATCTGCATTTAAGGTATTGGCTGAGATAAAAAAGTTAGTATCACGAGCGGGATTCGAACCCACGACCTTCGGCTAACTACGCCGACGCTATACCACGAGCTATCGTGACAACGTAGAGCAGCGGCGCATTTAGCGTATTCAAAGGCGTATAAACCCTCTTGGTACATCGTACAATTTTTCATCTTCTCTGGTTACTCTAATTAAAATTTCTTCGATCTTTGGTCTGTTTTGAACAGTTTGAAGAATTATATCGAGAGTTGAAATTGCGTGGATTTTAAATAAACATCTGAATCACTAGTTTCAAATTAGAGCCATCAGACTTGAGATATTAATATTTTACACAAAACAATTTGTCCTAAATTCCTAGATAATACGAGTAAATAACGGTTATTTGGGACATACTTGCCTAGCTCATTATACTTTTATATTTTATAATAAATTTAATAAGACGCACGTCTTAGCTGGAACTCCATATATGTGAGACGTCCTTTACAGAGGAATGATTGCATACAAGAATTTAGAATTAATTTATTTACTCCTTCGGGGTTGTAAAGGTCCTTTCGTTTCTGAGTATATGAGATGTGGTTTGAAAGAAAGGGATAAAAAGGAACTTGTCGGCACGGCTGAGTCAGAACATGTTTGATTGCTTGTGGACCGGCCATCCTTCATTCTCTTTTCGCCGTTTCTTCTTTAAAAAGCAAGCTCGTTCTGCAACCGTCATCCGGTTTATTAACATCCATTTTACCGGTGCTTTTCGGTCCGACTAATTAGGAGGTGGAGGCATTTTTCAAATCGTCCAGCCGAAGATCCGGGAATGTTAAAAAAAATCCCTGCCCCATTAAGTGCACGATGCATTAAACTAATAACTCGGCAAAATCCAATCAGCATTCCAACAGCTGCATGATTTTTTATGAGCCAAAAATGCGGGTGCATTTGTAAGCATCGTACACTAGGTACGCTCGAGACAATGACAATGTGGGTAGTGGGTTTCGGAATCTCTTTAGCCCCTAATTTCACAGTTGACCAATTTACAAGAAGACCTGAAAAAATCTTAACTACAAACTTTTCAATTTAAAAAGAAAATATATTTAAAAATGCAGCATTTGCTTTCGAAAAGTTCCTGCTAAGAGATCAAAGGATGATGATCCACCCTTGTTAATTTTTATTGATGTAGAATGCACCGACGATTTACACAAAAGCGCACAAAAAACGCAAAAACTTTTCATAATGTATTATTTCGTTTCGCCGTAACAGCATATATCTTCTGTAAAGTTTGCCTGGATGGATGTACATTTCAAATGACACTGTACACAATAAACAATAAAGTAAAATTGCTAGAATGTTGCTGCATTTTTCTTTTTTACATACTTATGGCAATGTCGAATAAGAAATTGCTCAGAAATATAGGTGAAACATGAAATATATGAAGACAACGCAATGAAATTGACAAAAATTCGAACGCATCTGAAAAAAGGCTGATTACCTTGAAATGTCAGTGTTTACGGTATAAAAAGGTTAAATTTAAATTAAGGGATGATTTGTTGCTGAGTTTCAAAGATAAACCATTGTAGAAGAAAAACCAAAATGTCTCCGGTTCAACTTCCTTAGGTGACAAGTCTCCGAAAAGGCATCTGTAAAGTCTATCTCCAAACTATTTCCGGCTTACGGCTTAAAGCGAGTTAAAATTTAAATTAAGGGATCATTATTTATGAGTTATTTAAATATTGAGGAAGAAAAGCCAGTCATCGGTCCAACTTAGTGAGATGTCATGTGTCCGAAAAGGCACCTGTAAAGTCTCTGTAGCATTTCTGACTTACAATGAAGAACGGTTTCCTGTTGAACTTCCTTAGAGCCAGGTCTCCGAAAAGGTAAGGTAAAGTCTAGCTCGATATCATTTCTAGTTACCCATGTTAACGAGTTAAATTTTTTTACATTTGTTTAAGAATTATGCTATTATTTATACTAAGTATTGTGTGTTTCTTAATGAAGTGTTGTTTCGTAATTTGTTGATGTCGTGAGGTGCGGTCAAGAATGAGGTAGTTTAGAAAAACACCTTTTTCATTTTTTTCTCCGACGTTTCGACCTTAATTCGGGTCATCTTCAGGGCATAAAGTGTGGAGCTATTTAGTGACACAGAACCAATATGACGCCACAAGAATAACACCACACTTTATGCCCTGAAGATGACCCGAATAAAGGTCGAAACATCGGCAAAAAATGAGAAAGGTGTTTTTCTAAACTACTTCATTCTCGACCGCTCCTCACGCCTTCAACAAACTAAATATTGTAATGTATGTATATCTTGTAATAATTAATTAATATTAATGAGATTCAATTTACTATTATTATTATTATAAAAAGAAGAAAACTGACGAACACTACCGACCAGATCAATCACTGAAAAACCCAGACTTATTCCAACAAACATTAATGGTTAACAAAACATACGGAACAACCACTGAAGATGGTAAAGTACAGAAATACGCTTCACTTATAAATCCAGTGTTACACCGACTTAAATACGCCTATTGAACTTATGAGGAGAATTTTTTTCATCCTTGAACGATTCGAAAATCCCTTAATTCATTCGCCTTTTGTTCCATCTAGAACTAAAGTGATAGATTGTTTTATAATGACCTGTGGCAATTTTCCTCCCTTAATTTCCTCGATTTCGTGGTTACGTAGAAGAACATTGAAGCAAGAACGCCCGTGAAAAAGGAAGAAGACGTCGCTGCTCAACAGGAGCCATTAGTGGCCTCCGGGGGTTTCGGAGCCTCCCGATTTCACGGGACAGAGCGTATCCAATCCCGCGGAGTCTCTCACGCTCTCCCGGCACAAAAGGTTTAGGCCACGGGGGGAAAAATAAAGAAACGTCAAAGTGGTCCGACGTCTTCCTTCCCGGGGAACAAAATAACTAATCGTCTTTTTGTCAAATACGTTTAATTCTCGGGCCGGTCTCGCTTTGTCATCCTTTTCATCTAACTTTTCCCTTTTTATCAAATGACGACCCGACGACGTCTAATTGCATACATGAAGACATAGGCATGTCAGGTATTCCAGCGGGCAGTCAGTGATCCCAGTTCCCTTTTACGGCCTACTGACCTTGGCAAACCGAATTCTCCTACAAGTCCAGTGACAGCTCTTATCTCTTCTAAAATTGTAATATGTACATAACTGAATATGTTAGAAGTACTGATGAAATGACGATGGCTCAAACTGGTCACTCTCCAGAGACGACAGACAACCGCCATAAAAGGAATCGAATTTCTTACTTGAAAAGATAAAAATCATGGGATAGAAAAATAACAAAACACATCCCAGCAATGAGGGTTTAACTGCCAACTAGCCAATGATTTTGAGGTCTGCGAGGTGATTTTGGCTTTTCATCCTAGCTAGCATACTATCGTGTTTTGTCTTTCAGACGCAATTCGTCTTATTCAATTGATCTGTTATCTTATCCAGAAAAAGGAGGATTTTTCGAATATTTTTAGTCTTTTTTTTTAAGGAACAGTACTAAGCTATGAACTATAACAATACATTCACTAATTTCGTGGTCCGCTTGACCAATTAAACATTACAATTAATTAAGGTTTTTAGTTGAGATGAAAAAAAGTTAATGGCACGAGAGGGATTCGAACCCACGACC
The DNA here is from genome assembly GCF_000648675.2 of Cimex lectularius. Classification (NCBI taxonomy): domain Eukaryota; kingdom Metazoa; phylum Arthropoda; class Insecta; order Hemiptera; family Cimicidae; genus Cimex; species Cimex lectularius. Next base: position 1,243,894 of record NW_019392681.1, on the reverse strand, counting down.
TTCGGCTAGATACGCCGCTGCTCTACCACCTGAGCTATCGTGACTTCGATCCACTCGTACATCAACTTCCCATCTGTCAGACGAATTTTTAAGGTTGGTCAGGGTCATAAGTAGGTCGAGTACTAACCAAATACATTGTTCGACATTAACACAGGTGAAATTGGTATAATTGGTAGAAGTCTTTGCCGTGCCTTACCCTGTTTCAACACGAAAGTACACGATTTCCTCTGGAATGATGAACCTGTTTGACAGTTTTTGAACATTTTGAAGTTTCGCATTTCATAGCATATCAAAATGATCGGGAACAACCAAATTATGTGATTGAAATGTTTATATGTCTGAAGGGTGATGAACATGTAGCTTGTTCAATTCCGGTTATTTTTGGTCGGCCTTTCCTCTTTGTTCTGACCTTTCAGATATGCTTCGACTTCTCACCATCTTCAGTGCGGGTAGTCTAAAATGTTATATGGAGAGTTGTTATGTTTCCACATTACTTTAAATCATTGAATAATCATTTATTGGACTGGACCTCTATGGTTCTACCTGTTTTGGCTGGAACACGTATTTTCAAGTGACCAGTTTTGTGTCTTCGATTTTGTGTTTTCGGGGAGTAGGCACGGGTTGGGCTAGGTTTGGTAGAGTTTGGAGTAGATTACGTTAGGCATGGTTAGGTTTGGTAGAGTTAACAGTAAGTTAGGTTAGGAATGGTTAGGTTTGGCAGGGCTAGGGGTGTTAGGTTAGAAATGGTTAAGTTTGGTAGGGTTAGGGTTATGGTTAGACTCGGTATACGTTAAGATATGTAGGTTTAGGCACGGGTTAGGTTAGGCTAAAAATTGTTTGCTAAACTTTTGACTGCTTTTTCTCATTCATGTATACAAAGAATAATGTTTTGTACCTTAATTTCTATTGATTTGTGTCCCGAACGTGCCTCTACATATTAGAAATTTGTTCTTTGTTATCTATCTGTTGACAAAACACTAACGCCAGCAGAATGATACATATTGTGAGAAGACAGTCAGTGAGGGCTTGGACAAAAGGGGTAAGATGGGTTGATGGAGTCCTACAAGGGCTTTCTTCTATTAATCTTGAGGACTTAGTGTAGTCTGGATATGATATAATGATGAAGTCTTCCTCGAGGACAGTTTTCTTGTCGAAAACCTGGCAAACCAACAGCAAATGGTCCATAATAAAAACGGATGTTTCTTATGAATACGAGATTCATCATCTTCAGTTGTAGGTCTGTGCCTTTCCCTACGTATACCCTTGGCAGGCTTACTTAACATGATGATATGCCAATGCGTCAGACAGTCTGACCCAGCGAGGATAGGCAGGTCAAAATGAGCGATAGCGATCAAATAAAATATTTAAGTCGAAATTTTCTGAATACGCAAAATCGAGAGGAATATTCTGAATTATGTAGCAAATGATGGTGGAATTACAGATATCGTATTTTCGTAACGACATACATTTAGTTAATAATAGAAGTTTGAAGTTTTTTGAGATTTCTGACTTGTTTTTGTTTCAAACGATTTTTATAAGAGAAATTTTAACCTTTGAATATGTGGGAATTAGTCCAAACATCGGCCGTCCTCTTTTAGGTTAGTTACAATGTTTTTGTTTTTTCTTTAAGACGTAGGGTTCTAATGGTTTTGATTGTGTTTTACAATGACTGTACTGTTGATTTAAAAAAACTTGTATTGGTTGTCATTATATTCTCTATTACGAGAAACTGCGGTGGAATATGAAAACGAATGATTACAGGAAAGCAATCAATACCCAATGGTTCCTTTAATAGCCCTCATTACGCCCAGGCTCGAACCAATGATTTTAATAATGTTATAAATAATATGTTCATTAAAAGCCACGTGAGCTGTATTATGATGCCTGGAATTAATTAATTTCGCCTTCGGAGATGGGGGCAGGCTGTGCGGCCATTGATGTGAGCCGACTTCATCCGTCATGCACTCTCTTGTAATATTGACTCAATTAACGACCCCCTCGGAGCTTAATCAATTTAACATGGGTCACGATGTTTAAAAGAAGATAGGGCTTGATTTGGCGAAGGGATGTTTAAAACAACTGAACAAAATATTGAAATCGGCCATCCACTTCCGGTGGCAAAGAGCACGTTCACGCCCGTTGGGCTTGAACCGGCCGTCATCCTGTTTTGGAAGTACGACCGACGAGGGTACGGTGGAAAAGAAGCAGTCTTGCCTTTTAAAAAAGCATCGAACATTAGCGGGGAAAACAGTTATCCTTTAAAAGTGCCTACGCAGTTTTCAAAACGTCTGAACGATTTGCTAAGATCTATTTATAACTGGTCCGCCTATTCTCGCTGTCAATCTGGAGTATTTATCCGTGCATTTAGAACAAAAATAACGGTTGAAGATCCTCTACGGAGAGTACTTAAGTATTCCGAACATACACCCGGACGGAAACATCGTACCGTCAAAGGGTGCCGACGAACGTCCGGTCAGACGCCTCCAGAGACGCAGACAGGCGAATACAGATAAATAGGCAATATAACTTAACAGAAAATGAATAAATAATTTATTATTTATTTATGCCAGGTCATGCTTTGTTAGATCGTGCTTAAAAGATCAAAATGTTCTTTGATTGTTTATCTTGTGTTGACTTTTAAGCAGTACAGTTGTTTTTTCTTGTTGAAATCAACAAGCACCGTAGAAAGGCTATTCGCAAATTGTACATAACGAAAACAAAACGAAGAAAGCATGAAATTGACTTGCAGGAGAGTGGCTTACGAGAAAGTTTTGTCGTGTGGACTTCGAGCTTTTCAGTTTGACCAGTTCTACGGCTGGTGGGTGCTATTTTTCTATCTTGTTTATTTCTTGGGGATTACAAAAATCCCATCAATAACAAACTCCTGCACCAAGTCTTATTCTTCTTTATTATTACATTTTGCATTTTATCCATTAACTCACAAGTAGGTGAGATGATACAAATGCAATACATCCAGACGTACTCCATCTAATAAACTTTATTTTTGACTCTTCACTTTTTTATGTGAAATGATTAATTAGTATGTATATTTGAATGAATGATAAGTTAATTAATCCATTTTTTTTCAGTGTGTTTTGTTTATGTTGCTTTTGTTGTGCTCATTCCTGTTGTGATTGTTCTTGTTTTCTTTCGTACGTCTTTGTTAATATCGTTATAATTATAAGCCTTTCTTCAGTTTTGTGCACACGTGTGTTCATTTTTGGATTTCTGAGATGGGCTGAGCAAGAAAGTTTATAAACATCATCTGCTTCAGGTTGTTTTTGCTTACTGCAGCAATTCTGTTTTATAGTATAGCCTGATTTTGTGTTTATGTCGGATAAGTAAATAAAATATCATGATAAACTGTCTATTATCGCTAGATTTTTGCCATCCTCGGTGTTTGGTCTATACTTTTTTGTTATTATATTCATTGTGTAAATGCAAAGTGCAAACTGTAGTTCACCTCCACCGATTTTCCCGGTCTTGTCAAAAGACATTACAAAAGCCAGGTTCAGCGGTTGGTTAGGGAATAAACACGGTGAGAGGATAACTTTATTGTTAACCGTTTGCTTATAACACTCGTGAAATAAGCATAAATGGAAGAGCTCCGAGCATTGCCTCTCCCGGCATATAACCTGGCCGCTGAAGATGGCTCGTATCAAATAGTGTGAATAGGCAGGACTATCCGAAACAACCAAACTACAGTTCCCTTTAAATCACAAATACACATAATCACTATTGATGATGGCGAAAACAGATACGCATCTGACAGACGAAAAGAGCCAGGGGCTAAATAGTTCGAATCCACCAGAGGTTTACGAAAGCTCACACATTTAAACTTTTTTTCTTTTAACGAGGGTTCGCAACAGCGGAGGTCGTATCAACCCTCAAGGTGCCGGTGTTTTCTTATGGGGGGGGGGACATTTGTAAATATGTCGGGTTTGATGCAGGGCAGCTGGATTCGAACACGGGGCCTTTACCTTAGGGTGATGAGTGCCGTGTCAGCGCTACCGTTGCGGCCACCGACGTGCCACCTTGAACGTAACGACCGGAAATGAACAAATCGCAAGAAAATATTTGTCAATTAATTTTATTCTATATGTTTGCTTTGGGCAATTTTTAAAGAAATTGTTTATAGGTCCTTCTCTTAGTCTTTAGAGTGACTTTTAGTGCCCATTGATTAGTTTATCGTGACGGGTATTGAAGGGCGATTGACTGGATGACAAGGCAATGTCCTCGTGCAAGTATGAAAAGGCTTGATCTGAATGAAGCCAGCCGCGATGGGCCCGTTCCCGTTCCGCTATTTAAAGCCGATCCTGAATACCAATCCGCCGATAACTCCTCCCGGCTAATGAAGAGAGATCAAAAGATATTTCCGAAACGGTGCCGGGATTTTTTAACGAATGTCCGACGTATTTTTCACGCAACGTTTGATCCCAAAGAGGGTTTTTACATTTAAAACGATTAGATCGAGATGACAAGAGATCCCGACGTGAGATAGCCGTGAAGCCTTTTCGGCCATCCTACTTAAGTCCCTCTTTAATCTGTTCGACGAAAGAATCCTCGATCGCTTCTAATTCCGCTTACGCCGGTTCCGTTTTCAAACTATTTGAATTGAAAAATAGACCAGACCATTTTTATATTGATTATTTATAATCCGACAATGAGGTGGGGGTTTCTTTGATGTCCTCATCGGGCTCAGGTGTTTTGAGAAAAAACGGCTAATAATAATCAAGCGGATGGAGTGTCTGCAGCTGTCATCCAACAGAAAAATATAAAAAGGCGGCTATAGTCTCAAGAATAACATCTTTCATCTTATGAGTTCGGTGTGATTTATTTTCTTTAATGGGCTGTCGGGCGACTTCGTCCGTCGCCTCTCGCTGTTTGTTCTCGGCCATGTTAAATCATGCATTTCGCGGAGGTGGCAGAACGGAATACAAAACCGTCCAAGAAAAAAAAATCAAATCCTGGAAAAAAAATATTGAGGTGGTGATCTGAAATCCACTTAAACTGTAGGAATGAATTATCTGAAATTGATCTTTTTTTTATAGCTGTTTTGTCAGTGTTCTCACTTAAATCAAGGGTTAATATAACGAAATTTAATAAATATTGACTTATGAGCTAAAATCCATAATAAATTATAGGTTAATAATCGTCTTAGATCACCCTGGTCTGTCTAGTCTCGCTGGTTTTGTCCGTCAGATACGTTTGGGTGTATGTAAGGGTAGATTGACAAAAAACACACAGACCAACCACCGTCTGTGAAAGATTCACCATCTTAAGGTGAAGGGTGAATCAACAAGGATGGGCATACCAAGATTTAAAAAAAAATCAGGAACCAAAAATCCAAATGGACTATACATTTATTTTGACTCAAAAGCGTTTCACCTCGAAATGAAACGTAATTAAATTTCTTTTTGGTAAAATAGATTTTGGGTTTATTTCAAAATTCAGATTCGATCAAATCAAATGGATTGATTTGCTTTAGGCCAGTACCAAACAATATAGCAAGAAAGAAAAGATCAAAATGGAGAGTAAGGTCGAATTTTGTTTTTAAGAAAATTTCCTTATGAGAATATGTTAAATTTTATTACCTTTATTTATTAATTTGTAGGAACTTTAAAACGAGAAAAAAATCGTATACTAAATTACAGAATGATATTCTACGCAAATTTAAACTTAATCATTAAATCCTTATATTTACTGGTCTATTGAGCAAATTACTTCTTTCAATTAATTATTTTTTTTATGTAAGGTTTTAGTTGACATGAAAAAGTTAAAGTCACGAGCGGGATTCGAACCCACGACCTTCGGCTCAATACGCCGCTGGTCTAACCGCCGTCACGATAGCTCAAGTGGTGAGAGCAGCGGCGTATTGAGCCGAAGGTCGTGGGTTCGAATCCCGCTCGAAACACTTAACTTTTTCATTTCAACCAAAATCTTACATAAAAAGATTATTTAATCAATAATTTAATTTTGATTTAATTCATTTTAGACTAGTAACAAATCAAAATTGAGGGGAAGGTCAATTTTTATTCAAAAATTTTCACATGACATATTGTTAAACTTAATCATTATTTATTAATTTGTAGGGATTTTAAAAGATGAAAAAATCTGATTACTAAATACAGAATTATTTACATAAAAATTCACTAGTTTTCGTGGTCTGCTTGACCAATTAATATATTACAATTAATTAAGGTTTTTAGTTGAGATAAAAAGTCAATGGCACGAGCGGGATTCGAACCCACGATCTTCGGCTAGATACGCCGCTGCTCTACCACTTGAGCTATCGTCACCTCGATCCACTCGGACACTAACTTCCCATCTCAACCCCACCGTGCCATTGACTTTTTTATCTCAACTAAAAACCTTAATTAATTGCATTATATGAAAATGTAGAATTTCAGGTTTATAATCAATCAAAATTGAGGATAAGGTCAATTTTTATAAAGAAATTTTTATATATAACATTTGATTAAACTTAGTCCTTATTTAATTCAATAAATAAGTTGACTAATTATTAAGTTTTTTTATATGAAAAATTATGATTTTATGTTTATTTTTGCTAGATTTTTTTAATATCATCCCATAGGGAAAATTTATTATTATATGACTTATTGTTGAATGATGTGTAGTTGTTCTGTGCTTTAACAAAGGTGTGTTCGTTTTGTGCATTCCTTCTGTAAAGTACGCGGAGAAGCAGCGAAACCAGGCGGTCCAGAAACAGTTATGATTAAACTAATCTGCCCACAAATGCTCCTCGATTCCAATTAGCGAAATTTCTCAGAGATAGTGTCGTGAAAAAACAAAACCCGTATCTTTTTCTCTAATAATTGTATCCTCAGTTAAATAAGGTCGTGCGAAGGAGAAAATCCCATTATTTTTATTCAGCCCAACTATTTATATTGAATTGTGGGAACCGTTTCACAAGTCGTGAAAACTATTTCAACCATTGGTACTCCTCATTATTTATTTGTTAATGTACCTCTCTCCTAATCCGATGGAAAAAATACTCCCTTGGTTGTTTATTTATATGTTATTAATTATTAATTGCCTCACATTCGATTTCGACGCGGCAGGGTGTCTCAAGCTGGTCGAGTCACGATCAGTAACAGGAAGGGATAAAACCGGGTGGAATGCAAGTACTGTTCGTCGGTCCTTCTGTACACGGCTGACGACAACCGGATTTGAGGTAGGTAAATAACAACAGGGCCGAAAAAAGGCCCAGAACGCCTCAATGCCGTCGTTAGTTACGGGTTTGTGGAGTCCGGCCGACCTCCAGGAAATTCGTTCTTGCTCGGCCACCGTACAAAATTCGCTGACCATTCAGCGTTGAAATTAAAGGAGAATCGGAATGTGTGCTTCATTTTTTTTTCTTTCAAAGTCCACAGGATACAACAGGTCTGAATGGATGTCCAGATGGAATAGTTGGTCCGTGAAACCAACTCAAGCTGAGATCCTTCCACAATTAATACTGTAGTTTGGTGGATTCCGATCATCCTGGTATTAGCCTCCCTGTAGGACTGTCAAAGTAGAGTATCAATTTTGTCAATGTGTCCTTCCTTCCTAGTTGTATTGCCAATCGGCAGAAAAACGGTAAAACTATACACGCACGAGATAACGCAGATACTAAAAATATTTTTTTTAAACAGGCCTCAATGTATAATTTCCATATAGAATAGTCACCCCATGAAACTCAACTCAAGCTGTAAAAATCCTTCCATAATTTTACTATAGTTTGGTTGATTTTGATCATCCAGGACTAAATCCTTGTTCGATTTAGCTTGTCAGATTCGTTTGATACCACAGTAACGTCAGTCAGGGAGATAAGCAGGTCGAGGTGTTATTTTGTCAATCGACAGAAAAAATGAAACTCCACATCGTCCAACTTGTAGTTGCACAACACCAACAAAAACAAGACACGAGAAAAGCGCACAGATGGAAAACGAAACTAACTTGAATAGTTTTTTATTGTTTATTCCACAGGTCTGGATGGATGTCCAGATGGCCATTGAAATCAACTCAAGCTGATGAAATCCTCCAATAATTAATAAATTAAATATGGTCGTATCCAAGTCTGCTTAAACGAACTTAGTTCAATCTCTCAAACGCGTTCTATATCTTTAGGCAGGGAGATAAGCAGGTCGAGGTATTTAAAAAAAAATTATAGAAACAAAGGACACTGGCTCCACTCTGTCCAACTTGGCCTACTACAAAACCCAATAAACCTATACATACACGAGAAAAATATACAGATCAACTACTAGAATTGTTAGCAAGTTTGGCAGATCCAATTGGTGACATAGCGACATCAACACCAGAAATCAAAAATTTAGCAATTCAGATAAGTCTTGTTCCTCAGCCTACACATTTTCTCTCATCTTTGCGAAAAATGTCTTGTTTTAGAAGAATAGATGTATATATACACTTTTTTTTTTAAATAAATGATTAAAGGAAGCAACCGGATAAACGATTCCATAAAAATTCGATAACGGACTAACCAGCCTTACAATCAGAAAATAAGTAAATAAATCAGCCCACCAAACAATCTAGTATCATTATATTTTCGTAATTAGGCTTTATGTCGTATTGAAAAATGGTTTTTAATGGTAGAAACATTCTGCTAAAAGTCATTCGTGTCATTAGACTGCTTAAAAAGGTTGACATGTTTGAAAATGCAGTAGAATGGAACAAAACTACCTCATATTTTATTTTGGTCGTTTCCGGTCAAACAGGTCGGCCTATCTGTTTTGGTAAGCTAGGCGCGTTTGGATATTTCAGAGGTTGATTAAGGGTATAAGCAGGGTGAGGACAAGACATCTCTTCTGTACATCATTCTTGGGTGAAGTATGGATAAATGGAATGAATTCGGCGCATTGTCTATCTCTATGTTTATAACCCTGAATTGGCGAAATGAACAGTGTCCGACCGATCAAAGCCAATAAGTAGATTTGATCATCTTAACAGGCGGGCTTGTTTGTAATTGTATTTGTTTTTTGTTCGTCCCTTTCATTGTGCTGTCTTAAAAGTCAGAAACAGTAAAAGGCCTGGGACCTTTGGGCGTAACATATACCGGTGAACTACAGTTAGAAAAGCAACATGGGAAAGGTTAGCTCGCCTTTTAGGGTTTGGTAACATCCTATGCCATAAATTACATAATGCATTTAACCTGTAGCTCCGACTCCTGGTGTGAAAGGTGACATTTCCCTTTCTGCGCACAAAATCGTAATTATGAGATCTAATCAGCGTGTGCATTAACCTTTGAAAGCAATTTAGAATGTTCGCGAAACACGTAAAAAATCAAAATAAAAACGGCGGTTGATCGAAATAGAATTTTCCAAAAGGGACGAATTATGAAATAGGATCGGAATGGGTCCAGCGTGTCATTTTCTTTGAAGTCGCAAAGGCCTTTTTTGGGAGGCGAGTTCCAAATAGACTCCTTGAAAAATATGGTTATGGCATAAAGCGAGACGGAAAGTGGCAATTGGTCAGGTAAGAGGCAAGGACCCCTAATAAGCGGGTTTAGCCTGAGGGCGAAGGCACACAATTGGCCTCTGCCGCCCTGCAAATACAGAACGGGGGGCTTTATTTTCAAGTCCTTTTGAAGGAGAAAAAAAAGGTCTGTTTTTGTCATAGTGATTCCTGTCTAATCCGAGTTGTCAATATGCCAGGGTTCAATAGGGGTTTCAACCTGCACTAGAGAACAGGTTGCTTCCATAGAAAAAAACCTTTCTTGATTACAACCCATTTATCTAAAATCACTGTAAAGTGGGTATACAGAACCTCCTTTGTATCCGCGCGGTCTCTTACTGCTCACTATTTCCGATCCCTCTTCAAAAATTAAATTCTTCTGTTATCAATTTAAACAAACATATGCACACGCATAAATAAAATAAAATTTCGTATTCATTAATATGACAATTGAAAATAATATGCTAAAGTGTGTGGTGCTTAGTGAGGGTTAGCCATTGATTATTTGGAGATCGTGAGGTGCGGTCTGGTGTGACGTAGGTTTTAGAAAAAACATTTTCTTTGTCGTGCCAACGTTTCGATCTTTATTGAGATCATCTTCAGGGCTCAAAGTGTTTGTTTTCTGGTAGATGTGTCATTCTTGTGTGTCGTGTATGAAGGAATACAACGCAAATGAAGATGATCTCAATAAAGTTCGAAACGTTGGCAACGATAAAGAAAATGTTTTTCTAAAACTACGTCACACCAGACCGCACCTCACGATCCACAAATAATCAATATACTAAAGGTTTTATTAAATAGCTTATCTGTTTCCTGCCAGGTGAGTAACCTGTAATTTGGTCGTTGTCGATCATTTTGGTCCTATTCTCACTGGGTTTGTATGTCAGACGCGTTTCGGCATTTCTCCATTTTCCCAGGCAAAATGTCGAACAGGAATAGTAAAATGATCGGAAATAGCCAAACTTCAACATGAACAAACTAACATATTTCCAAACTGATCCTACTGTTTACCATAAAATAATCAATCATAACTCTCAGTATATGTACATTCTATCCTAAATATTGTCATATTTATCAAAATATACAACATTTCGAGACTGCTGTTGTCAAATGGGATCCACTTATTTATTTTTTATTAATTTGCCCGACCCTAGCCAGGATAGCAGACAAAATGATCGGTAACAACCAAATTATATTTTCAATGTTTAATTGATCCACAATCACATAAAAATATACAACTATGCATATGCGAGACGTTCTCTCTCTCTCTCTCTCTCTCTCTCTCTCTCTCTCTCTCTCTCTCTCTCTCTCCCTCTCTCTCCCTCTCTCTCCCTCGCCCGTGTATCTCAATTAATAAATTTTTCTTCTATCAATCAATATAACTCATCTACGCCCTTATAATTGTTTCTCCTTTTCTTTTCTCTTTCAATTTAATTTACTTTGTCTTTCTCTTTACATCCGATTTGTATGTACATACATACATACCTTTATCATTCGATTTATCTAATCTAACGACCAATCTTAACTCTATTCAATTAATTAATCTGCATTTAAGGTATTGGTTGAGATAAAAAAGTCAGTGTCACAAGCGGGATTCGAACCCACGACCTTCGGCTAAATACGCCGCCGCTATACCACGAGCTCTCGTGACAACGTAGAGCAGCGGCGTATTTAGCCGAAGGTCGTGGGTTCAGATCCCGCTTGTGACACTCATTTTTTTCTCAACCAATACCTTAAACGAAGATTAATTAATTGAAAGATATTATTTGGTCAAGCGGACCACGTGAAGTAGTGAACTTAACTCTATTTTTTCTGTCTATCATTTTCTATTTAATCTATCATTCTACCCCATTTTCTTCTCTTCTCAATATCTTTTTCGGCTTTCTTCCACTTATTCTTCGTTACTTCTTTTCTTTCTTCACTAATCTAATTCTCAAATAAAGTTGATGGTCTGTGAGTCAGTGAACACATCTTGAACCGATACTGGTCACTTACTGACTCCATTACACTCGCGTTGACTGTTCCTCGCTGAAGATGGCGGAAAGCAGAAACGCGTTAGAGTAACATCAAAAACCCGCGAGTGATCGACCCAGTGTCGGTTTAATATGTGTTCTCTAGTAGTTATTATTTTTATAGTTTTGCTTTTGCATGTCTTTCTCTATCAATGATACTTATTATAATTAATTAATGTTTTGAGGCCAAAGGTGTTGAGATTATTTCACACCCCCACACACAATTTCCGACATCTATTGTTAAATTCTTTCTCACGTTTTCGCCTTATCCTACTGACATTTCAAGCTTGACTTGTTAAATTACATTATTTCCTATAGTAAAGCTATAAATATTGATAGTTTAAAACGATAACACTCCATTATGTAGAAATACTTAGTTTATTGTGATAAATCGGTAATAAATTATAATTTTTTTTGTCTCGAGAGGTTTGAAACGTTGGCTTCTTTAATTGTATATTAATCGAGTGCATAAATAAGGAAATAAGAAAAGCGCACGGTGCCATTTCAGTATAAATAAATACCGGTACCGGCTACCGCTACATTCGAAAAAAAGATAGTAAAGCACTGTGTAAACTCAGGAATCGATTTTTCGACTCGACACCTTATCAAAGGCCATAAAAGGGATTAAAGGGATAATAAAAATGCGCCTTTTTATCCGTGCCGCGATGGTATCTCGTCCGAATCCGTCATTAATCCTGTTTGATCATTAAGCGCAATAAACGTCCACCGGTGGAAAGGAGGGCCACGGCTCGAATCTACCGGCTATAAAACTGGCATTAATGGCCTTTTAATAAATCATTTGCCCTCGGGTGAAGTGAGTCTCGTTTCTTCTTTTTCTCATCTTCCCTCTTTCTCTCTCTATCCATGTTTTCTGGCCTGGTCGTTTTGTGTTGGCCTGTCCTAATTACAGCCTTGCTCACAATCTTCTCGCCTCCGAGGTGCTCACATTCCCAGCTGGCCTTCGACTCTATCCCACCCGTGGAAATCAACTCTTTCTGACAATGTTAACCAAAAGAAAACGACAAATAAATGGAAAATAAACACTGAGGAACAGTCTTAATAATAAAAAAAAATATACAGAAAACAAAATCCAATTAGAAATTCTTCAAATCGTAATTTTTAGCCATATATGAAATCATATAGGGCGTTTATTTTGCTTCTTTTCTGAAAGACGTGTAATAAACAGAGTCAAGAAAACAGCAAAACAAAGAAGAGGACACTGACCTAATCGGTTTAGTCTTTTAATTTGTTGATAAAACTTCCGCAGAAGAAAAATATTCAAAGCAAAAATATATTAAATAGTACAGCCAAAGGTTTATTATTATAAACTGAAGTCAAAGTTCATCTCGTTAATCTTCAGTAAACCAACAGATCAAATGATTTTTGATGTAGGTTAAAATTATTAAAAAGGCACTCTCAACACGACACGCAAGGATGGCACAATTACACAGAAGACAAACACTTTGAGCCCTGAAGATGATCTCAATAAAAGATCGAAACGTTGGTTATCGTGGTGGATGGATAAAGAAAATGTTTTTCTGAAACCTACATCACACCCGACCGCATCTCACGATATCTGAATAATTATTAAAAAAAGTGATTATGGTCTCGCTGTTTGGCGATCCAACGAGGTACGTTAGTGAAATGATGCCCTAAAAAGACAAATTTTTGTCCGTTTTAAATATCCGGAAACATGTTAAGCTGCCAGCTTAAGATTTGGACAAAAATACTATTTTAGACTAAGTCCACTTTGTTAAAAGGTTTATTTTGTTTACCGTCTCAATTTTCATTGTTATTATTTTTTTTTTACAAATCAGTATAAACACTGATGTTATAACGTCAAAATATGAAATATGAAGAACACTATAGTGACTGTCTGGTGAAGCTTTACAGATGCGTTTGCTTTACAAAAAATGTTGCCTTTGTTTTGTTATTCAATGTGTGAGACAAGGAGAATAAAAATTTAAAATGATCGGATACGACAAGTTGACTAATCACATTTAATGAAATAAACAATAACCCATGTTACAGCCCGTAAAGTCTTACTGGTAGTGTACAAACCAAATATTATTTGAGAGATTTTCTTCTGTGGTCTGCGAGGTGATAAACCTACTATTTGATAGTTACCTATCATCTTGTCTGCCTATTCTCGCTGATTTTTGTTAATTCAGACCCGTTTCGGCATTTCTCCGTCTTCAGACAGACCAAGATGATGGGGTAACTATCAAATAATACAATATCATTCCAGCCTCTTCAGTTTGCAGGCTGCTAGGAAAACTTTACATTTAGTTTATAAAACATTAGATATTCAAAGACTTTTTTTCATTGCCATAATTCTTAGAAAATTGGGAAATATATTTTACAATCCAATGTTTGATTAGCCCGGACAATACCAACAGTATTTCAGAACCGTTAAAAAGCATGATAATGAAAAGTAAAGAATTGTCAGTTATAAAATATAAAAATTTAATAACAATAAAATTTATTAGGAACTACAACTGTAAAGTTTTACTGGGTAACGTAGAAACTTAATAAAGATATACTTTACAGTTGAATTTTGTAAAAATTTGAGATATTATAAAATTAAACAGACAATATCAACAGTAATTCAGAATCGACAAGAAATGTGACATTCAAAAGGGAAGAATACTGGATTTAATAATTTATTGAGAAATTCTACTGTAAAGTTTTACTGGGTAGCGAACAAACTTAATAGTGATATTCTTTACAGTTGAATTGTGTAAACTTTTGAGATATTATAAAATTAAACAGACAATATCGACATACATATTTCAGAACCGTCAAGAAATGTCACATTCAACCAAAGGGAAGATACCAGATTTCATAATTTATTGAGGACTTCAACTGTAAAGTTTTACTGGCTCGCGTAGAAACTTAATACTGCTTTACTTTGCAGTTGAATTGTGTAAAAATTTGAGATATTATAAAATTGAACAGACAAAACCAAAAGTAATTCAGAATAGTCAAGAAATGTGACATTCAAAAGGGATGAATACTACATTTCACAATTTATTGAGAAGAAATTCAACTGTAAAGTTTTACTGTACGGCATGCAAAAAGAATACTGATATCAACAGGATCACAATTTGGACAATTATTCAATTAGCTTGCGACCCAATAAAACTTTACAGTCGTCTTCGTTGAATTTCCTATTGTCTTTTGAGAAATATTAATAAGTTTTACTTCGTAGTCTGCAAATATACTCTATATCAACATCATTAAAATACGAACTTCTCCCCCTCATGTATTCATATTAGTATTATTTTTATGCGCCACTTAGTAAAACTTTACAGACGTACTTTGTAATAAAAGTAGCAATTCAAGTTATTTACATTGATTATTACAGCAGTAGTTACCAATTTCTTCTTGGTGCCCATTATCCCATATTTGTTGACAAGTAAGAGCTGGAGCAAGTTTTGTTTGCGAAATGTCTAAAACGACTTTAAAAGGCAGGGGATCGCGACCGGCGGCGGATTTACTTTTATCTTTGCTTTCAGCACTTCCAGAACCCTTTTATGCAGCCACCAGTTGTGAATCGGAATGCGACTATTTCCAATTCTGTAAAACCGGCCTCGATCGGGTCAGGTTTCGATTCGAATCGCGAGGAATGAGAAAATTGCACATATCACCGGAAACCGAAATTTCAACGGTCGCCATCCAGTTTTAAACCAAAGGCGATCCTTGTAAAAGATTCCGACGCCTCTTAAGAAGATTGGCCCGTTTCACGATTTACGGCGGCCGCCTGTTCCCTCGATATTAGCATTTTACGATCTCGAAATCATTTATGAGAGAGAGACAACTCGATTCCACCTTGATTAGGGAGAACCTTTTAACCTGAAATGTAACATGATATTTCCTACAAAATCCAAATTGGTGGAATTGGTAGGTTTTGACATACATAGGTTTTGAAAACATGATATAAGAGCAGACACGCTGAACCCACAATGCTGTTGAGAGTTGCAGGTTATTTTTTTTCCATCTCTCCACATTTTGCCCTCTGACTGATATGTACTCTTCAGCGATATTTTCCAGATAGCAATATTGCAGAAATGTCATTTCTATCACCTTTAAATACTCCTATTAGTTCGGATCAAGCAAAGTAAAGAGTTTTAAAGGAATTTCTGCGTTGGTAAAGATCTTTTACAATCGGGTGCAAGCTGGTCATCAAAAGATCTCTAGGCTATCTAACTAAGTTAACTAATAATTTATCTAACTATATTCAATCTAATTTACAGGTAAAAATATTTCACATTTTGATTAACTTACATTGCTTTCCATACTTGCATTACTTTTCAGGGAATGGGCCATGCTCTGTTTTATGGCCTGGTTCAATTTTTCGCCAAAGGAAAACTAGTTTGAAAGTTCAATTAACTCACGCCTCCGACAAGTGTTCGTTTTAAAGCAGGAAACTATAAAATCCCATCCTCTCAAGGGGGAGATGATTTTGAATGGGCCCTAGCCGTAAACCGTGTTATGACCATTGTAAAAGGGGACCCGGAGGGCTAAATTGTAGGAGGTCTGGTCATAAAGAGTATTGGGAATTTTTTTCTACACGCGCCTCATCCCGAATATACAGGGTATCGCAGGCTTAATAGCAAGAAAAACGTTTTTGTTTAGTACCTACCAATGAGTATAAACAAAAACACAGACAAACGACTGAAGTGTAAACAGAGCAACGCGAAAGAATACAGCGAAAATAAGCTGATCTGAGTAATCAGGGGTGATCAAGTTAAATACACAATTGGCCTTCTTATTCATAGTAAAAAATGATATTGTTTAATTCTTTTACACCCTCTGTTAAATAATTGTCGCGACGAGCTTCAAATTGTTTCATTCAAATTTTCTTTATTAGTCGAAAAAGAGCAAACAATGATACTTCGATGTCTACCGGGCTTAATATGTACAGTGCGCGTGCTTAGACAATAGAACCATAAACCAGTCGAAAACATCAAAAGAATCATCATTAATAATCATAGTTATTCGATCTGGTGTGATGTAGGTTTCAGAAAAACATTTTCTTTATCGTGCCAACGTTTCGACCTTTATTGAGATCATCTTCAGGGCCTGGGATTTACAAACATTGTTTACATTTAACAAATACATTTAGGATGTGGAAAAGTGAATTTATAAACATAAAACAGAAAAATCTCACTGGCACTCTCAACCCGACACGCAAGAATGGCACAATTACACAGAAGGCAAACATTTTGAGTGAGTAGAAATATGGAATATAAAAAATATATTTTGCATTGTATAAATTCTCTTTTCCACATCCTAAATGTATTTGTTAAATGTAAACATTGTTTATAAATCCCAGGCCCTGAAGATGATCTCAATAAAGATCGAAACGTTGGCACAATAAAGAAAATGTTTTTCTGAAACCTACATCACACCAGACCGCATCTCACGATTTCTGAATAATTATCGATTAACGGTCACTAATCACCACACAAAATAATCAGTGTTGCACAACAGTATGAGTTTTCTATTGCATAACTTTTAAGATAAAGACTTACTACTGCATGATTAATATTTGTCAATAGACAGTAGGAATTTCAGTGAACAACGTCTGTAAAGTTTTACAGGATAGCCCGCAAAATGAATAGTTGTACAAACTGTAATAAATATTTCTGATATCAGAATTATGCTTGTCCGCTACCCAGTAAAACTTTACAGTTGCAGTTCACAATTAATGTTGAAACTGAATACTCTTCCCTTTTGATTTTCCCACTTCTTGACGAATCTGAAATACTGTTGATATTGTTTTTTTAATTTGATAATATCTCATATTTTTACAAATTCAACTGCTGTACATTAGTATTAAATTTGTACGCTACCCAGTAAAACTTTACAGCTGAAGTTCTTATACAGTCGATGCTGTCTGTGGATTATAGATATTTCAGAATATTTAAACTATGATAATCGTAAAAAATTATACGACTACTAAATTTTTATTAAGACAACTATAAACTTTTCTGGGCAGACTACTAACTTTAGTGTAGCCAATGTGGTGATAAATACTGGAGATATCTGTACTTACAGTTTTGTAAGGAATACATTTTGGAAAAAAATCCTTTCCATTTCATTATCTTACATCTTTTAGATTCTAGCATACTGTTGATATTTTCCGGGCTAATCAAATATTGAATCATAAAATATATTTCACAATTTTCAAAGAAGTATGATAACCACAATAGAAGTATTTGAATATCAAAATTTTTTACAAATCATAACTGTAAAAGCCTACATACTGATGGTGTTGTTAATTGTTATAATGTATTATGTTTGTACGCTACCCAGTAAAAATTTACGATTGTCGTTCGTAATTCAAAAACTTCAAAGAAATATGATGTTCAAAAAAGTACTTGAACATTTAAAACTATTACAAACAGCAACTGTAAAATTGTAGTGGGTAGCTTGTAAAGGGTTGTGTATGACTTGAAACAACATTTTATATTGTAGTCAGTATTAATCATATACCGGATTACATACATTTCTCGAAATGTGATTAAAGGAGAAAGGAGCTCGGTCGTTTACGATCATTTTGGTCTTTCTATCCTCGCTGTTTTGATCACACACGATAGACCCACCAATGAAACTGTCGAGAAGCCGAAATGCTTCTGCAGGTTCAAAAAATTCGAAACGACCAAATTACAGGTGCATCAACTCAAGAAGAAATGAAAATATGAAATAAATGACTGTTTTTATAAACATACTGTTGTTTACTTACTTAAAATTTACTGCTTTTTAAAGTATTATATTTATTTTTATACTTTATTTAGATATTTTTACGTTTTGTTTTGATTGAAAGGAAGAGAGTTGTAGCACTTGAACAATCGTTTTGTGTATTGCTTTTTTAAAATATTTTTTTTACGAAATACATAGGAGTTGCTTTTGATGTTTAGTCTTAACCAAAATTAAAGCTAGCGGAGTATAAAAATTGCCAAATTACCTCTCGTTCTGCAGCGAGTTGATCTTCGTGTCCTACGAAGTTGGGCATGACGGTGAAGTTGTAGCCGAGCTCTGTGCACGTGGGTACTGTGATCTTCTCGCACTTGTGGCAGAGGGCGATCCCGGCCCCGAAGACAACTGAGAGCACGAATGGCAGGATAATCCTTGGGCCGAGCATGTTGCTCGTTGCTGGACGTCAGCAGTGTAACTGACTGCCGAGTGCCGGCTCCGTATTACCTGAGCTCCGTCCTTCTCCCTCTTCCCTTTCTCCTCGCCGTCATCAACGGTCGGCCCGGCACAAAGGCCGACTACCATCAATGATTAGGCACCCGGCCCCCGGTCGGTTATTGATGGCCCGCATTATTCAATTCCGAGAGAGATTAGCCGTCTCATCAAATCCCGAATCGCAGCCGGGGAAAATTGGAAAAACTATATATATCTATGAGACAGATCGGCAGCTACTTTGACCAAATAATTCCCATAAATAAACAAAGGAACGACAAAAATGCACCATTAACAAATTGTTAAGACGATGGGAAAACTAAGATAAACCTAAATAGAATATTATACAGTCCAGCTGAAACGAACTTTATATGTATATAACCTGAAGTCAAGAAAATTGGTATGGACTCATTTTTTTTTCCAAAGCAACAGCTCAATCCATCTTCCAAGACGGAATTCTCAAAACTGTTTAGACTTTACCATTACAAATGCCTGCTCAAATAAAACCATTTCTTAATTATTTCTGAAGTTTGTTAATTTATTTTATATTTGTATTATTGGGAAAAAACTAAAAAAATGTATTGAACAATAAATTATGGTTCTAGAAAAAACAAAACACGGATCTTCTTAACGTCTAGAGGTTTAATTTGGTAGGAAAAAACTCACAGGGAAGGGTTAATCAAATTTAATCATGGAAATTGGCCTTCCTCGAGGCGAAACGTTGTAATTTCAGGGCTGGCTGGAAATTAGCGTTTAAGGTGTTTTTAATACACTACACATCTATAAATCAGGGTGGTTCGGAGGAGTGAAATTGACGGCCAAGGCTTCCAGGATATTTATCGCCCAAGCCAGAAAAGTCCCCTCCTCCGGTAGTGAGTCTTCAGACGTCTTCTGACTGACAAGGTATGCAATTTGACCCAATGAATCACAAAACGACTATGTAAATACGATTCAAATTGAATTATTACTATTACGCCTGTTTCGATTGTTCCTTATTACTCTAGCAATCCTCGTAATGTATAAGCCTCGTGTTAAATAATTGAGACAATTTTGTACGTGTTGGTTTTCACTTGCGAGGTGGAAATGAGCTTCATTTCTTATGTATATTAATATTGCAATTTTCGAAAGCTGGATGTTAATTAAGCGTAAATACATATTTAAAAATAATAGATTATTTTAAAGACTTGACTTCGTATATTAACGACTTATTAGTCCTTATAAAGTCCTTCAGTTTAAGTAATTTCCTAATTCTTCAGTAACTCCTGAAAAAAAAAAAAAAAAAAAAATCCAACGCAACATAATATTATGTTTGTTCTTCAGTATAAGATAAAAAGCTCCTAGATCAAAATACACATTTCACCGGAAAATAATTAAAAAGACTTTAGGGTTATAAGCAGGGTGGGGCAGATCGCAGACTCTCCTCTTAATTGAAGACATTTTCACTTATTGCTACTTTGATAAAATGTTTTATTATTTATTTTTAAAGTAAGTTTATCTTTTTAACTTAACGTTCTCATTTTCACATAGTAAATATGTGTACGCTTTAAAAGACGAACAGGCTAGAAGAAAAAAATTTAATTTGGAAGTTGAAATATAGAAAGATCTCATTTTTAGCCAAAGTGTACATAATTTTAATTTTCAGTGTCTTAAAAAAATAAAAAATATGACATACGCGTTCTATGACCTTAATTAAAATAGTGAGTAGGGTGAAGCATGAGTTGACATCTCGTCTGTATTGGAAACAAATTTTTTATTAACATGGATCCAAATTTCAAATTTGTACTTATAATTTCTACAGTGCCATCCTTAAAAAATTAATTTACCTTTGGCCGAAAAATACTTTAGTTAAGGTTTTAAGTTGAGATAAAAAAGTCAGTGTCATGAGTGGCGTATCAAGCCGAAGGTCGTGGGTTCGAATCCCACTCGTTACACTGACTTTTTTATCTCAACTTAAAACCTTAATTAATTGGATGATATTAATTGGTCAAGCGGACCACGAAAAATAGTGAATTTAACTTTAGTTAAGGTTATAAACAGGGTGAGGCGTGACCCTTGCTTCTCTCTTTTTGATTAGACAATTTTTGGATACTTAGATATAAAACTTTTTTCCCTACTTTTCTATCTTCAACTTTCCTGCATTTACAAGAAGGCTTGACATTGCGAATAAACTAACAAAGTTTTTTTCATATATTCAAGTGAGGTGCGACCAGGAATGAAATATTTTAGAAAAACACCTTTTCCATTATTTTGCCGACGCTTCGACCTTTATTCGAGCCATCTTCAGGGCATGGGTGAATTACAAAACCCAAGTCGATTGTAATTCACCCAGACACTGAAAGATGACCCGAGTAAAGGTCAAAACGTCGGCAAAAAAATGAAAATGTGTTTTTCTAAAATATTTCATTCCTGGTCGCACCTCACGATTTCAACAAATTATTGAACAACCGGCCGCTAAAAACTCATTTCTAACAAATTTATTCATTGAAGAGTACAGGAAGACTTCAGCTGAGGGTATAAGCAGGGTGAGGCACGATGTAATTGGAAACAATTTTTCTCATTAACATTCATACAAATTTAAAATTTGTACTTATAGTTTCTACAATGACATCCTTAAAAAATTAATATACCTTTGACCGAAAAATACTTTAGTTAAGGTTATAAGTAGGATGGCGCATAACACTGTCATTCCGCTTACATATTCACAAGTTTTATCAAACATAGTTTTTTTCGTACGTTTGTTTCATCAACTTTCCTATATTTACAAGGACACTTCAAATGGAGAATAATTTAGCAAAGTCTCCTTTAAAAGCAAATATTCCTTGGACAGGAAGAAACCTAAACTTGGGTTATAAGCAGGATGAGGATTGAGGCAGGCTTTGATAAATGAAAGGCAAATTTTTTTCATTAACATGCATTCTTTAATAAAAATAACGTTGACCGGATAAGAATTTAGTTAAGGATATAAGCAGGGAGTGGCACGACGCTGACTTCGCTTCTTAATGAGACACAAATTTTCTCATTGTTACTACGGCGTAGTTTTTTAGTATCTTCATATCTTCAACCGTTCCTTTGTAATATACACTAGGTTTTCATTAAATTCTCACTGGACATGGCGACTGAGAATGACCTAACTGGGACCAGCTTTTGCACATCGTATTAACCTCAAAAGTCATGATTTCAAATAATATCTTGATATACCAACATACTTATGTTCAAAAAGTGCATTGAGACTTTTTTTTACCAAATGCATAAATCGTTATGATATTTGATGCCACCGGCATTCGGGCACTTATTGAGGCCGTCTTCACTCGCGGCGTATTGAACTACTTAAATCCGGATTTTTCGGACTTAGGTTTTGTAATTCACCCACGCCCTGAAGATGACCTGAATAAAGGTCGGAACGTCGGCAAAATAATGGAAAAGGTGTTTTTCTAAAAGACAGACCTAGTAAAGGACTCAATGCCAATCAATTCACCAACCCGCAGGTCAACATCCAGCATCAAAAGTCCCAAGAGTCATAAAATCGATGTTAAGTGTGACAATTTATATCTGCTTAAACCTCTTTTGAACTTTTTCATTGTCCCGTCGGCTATTGGATTTATCACTGCCGTGACGAAACAGTGCGTGGCCCTGCACAATACTTTCTCATTTATACAGTCGATTCGTAGCGAATTTGCTTTAATAACGCTGGCGGCTCTTTTGAGTAGATTTGTCTTTTCTAATTGAAGAAAAAATGAATTGAATGTTTTTTAAAGAAAATTCATAGTAATATATAAAAAAAATATTTAAACCTTTAGACGATGTTCGCAGGGTGGACTGTTTTTAATGTTTTCAATGTGCTATTTCATAATACTAATAATTTTTTTTGTGCCTATTACTAATCAGACTTGATCAATTTTATTTCTTTTACATAAATCCGTTTCTTGTGACGAAAAACTGGCAGGTAGCAGGAGAGATGAGAGGAGATGCGCCAGCTGCAATTAACGGAAAGAAGGGGATGAAAAGAGACCGCAGGGTTATCTACAGATGCCTATTATTACCTGTAAACGTAATTCAATCATTTTTATATTATATAAGACCGATTAAAACAGATAAAGGAAGATAACAATCTAAGGAAAAAATCTATTCAAAAGTTATCAAAATGTAAACTTTTGGATAAAAATGTATAAGATATTTAGAATAATTAAATACATTCTCGTTATTTATGTGTTAAATTCATTATTTTACTGTTGCTACAATAGAGTTATGATGAATTTATATTTCCTTTTTTTTTCAATATTGGCCAAATATCTATTCACAAAGGTATCCGGTGTTTATAGTAATATTTTTTTCGTGATATCTCAAAGAAAGAAAATTACCAGTAAATCAGACAGGAATGCGCAAGCCAATAATTAACGGAAAGAAAATGATTAAAACGCAGGCCTAACATGCCTTTTATTACTATACTATAATTTACTAATACTAATACTATAATTTATTAATTTTCCAATTATCTAGTCACAATTAAAAAAGAATATAGGGGAAATTATATATTATTTAGCCTAAAAATGTATATTTCAGTTTTTTAAATGAATTCATATATGCAAATGTTAGGACATAATAGACAAAATTTTAAGTGCAAAAGGTGATGATATGTTCTTGACATACGATCCTTAAAAAGAGCGTATACATGTAATTAAAGATTTTGGTAGAATAGTGAGTAGTCTCAATATTTTTTATTATTATCTTCTCAAAAGTAAATAATAATAATTACATAATTATTCGGCAATCATGAGAAGCGGTCAGGTGTGATGTAGGTTTCAGAAAACATTTGCTTTATCGTGCCAACGTTTCGACCTTTATTGAGCTCATCTTCGGTGCCTGGGATTTACAAACATTGTTTACATTTAACAAATACATTTAGGATGTGGAAAAGTGAATTTATACAATGCAAAATATATTTTTTATATTAAATGTATTTCTACTCACTCAAAGTGTTTGTCTTCTGCCTACATCCACTTCCTACATGTATTTGTAAAATTTAAACAATGTTTGTAAATCCCAGGCCCTGAAGATGATCTCAATAAAGATCGAAACGTTGGCACGATAAAGCAAATGTTTTTCTAAAACCTACATCACACCAAACCGCATCTCACGATTTCCAAATAATCATCGACTAACGATCACTAATCACCTCAAATAATTATATATTTCGACCAGACCAATATTAAATTGTGAAACTTCCTTAAAGGTATGAACCTGTACTTTGGTATTTTCCTGTATATCCTGGCTCATTGATTCCTGTAATCATTGCCTAACCTGCTTATGTCCTTGACCTACCATTGAAGAACACCTCTGGCAGCCCTTCAAACAGCGCAACATGACATCCAAGACGGTGATAATATCAAACTAGCGTGAAATTATAACCATCCAACCACTGGAAAAAAAACACAAAAGAAGTTTCTTGACTCTACTTGATTCATCCTGTACAATGCCATGTAACACAACTTTAGCCTTCGAACAGAACTACATGACACTCCGGCAAACCTTTACAGAAGGTGAAAATATCAAACTAGTTTACTGAAATTAAAAAGATCCATACATTGAAAAACAAATTCCCAAGACAAACTACTAATTCTTAAGGTAGAGTATAATATCCATCCTTCATTATGGTATACGAGTACGAGCTGTAGATGGAACATTAACAAAAAAATCCATGAGAACTCATGAAAACCTTCACAGACGGTGGCAATATCAAACTACTACACTGAAATTAATGTATCCATACAATGAAAAACAGTTTGCAAAGACTAATTACTAATTTTTAAAATATTACTGAATATCCATCCTCTATAATGTCTTAGGACCACCAGCTGCAGAGGGAACTTTAACACACAACTACACCAGCCTCCTGAAAACCTCAGACCATGAGAATTATAAACTCGGTCAAACATTCTTCACAGGGACCGTTCACTGAAAAATATAAAAAACCTTTCGTCTTAATTGGTTGTGAACAGATCCTCCGCCAAAAAAGATACAATGTACTATTTTCTACAATTATTTTGATCAGATAAATGTTAAATTGTGAGATTTCCTTGTGGGGTCTGCAGAGTGATGAGCCAGCAATTTAATCACTTCCTTTCTATTTTCACTTTTTTCTTCTTGCCCCACTAAAAATGTTGAAAAGACGAAACGCATCTGACAGGCTCTCTGTTATCATCTTGCGTTTTAGATAAAAAAAATAATATACAAAAATTAAAAAAACGCAAAATAATAAGCATTATTTTCAATGATTATTCAGAGATCGTGAGATGCGATCAGGTGTGACGTAGGTTTTAGAAAAACATTTTCTTTATTGCGCCAACGTTTCGATCTTTATTGAGATCATCTTCAGGGCTCAAAGTGTTTGTTTTCTGCGTAATTGTGTCATTCTTGTGTGTCGTGTGGAACTCTCAACATGTGATTTTTTCTTAATATATTTCTGCGATGAAACATTTAACAATCAATCTTGAAAAAATTGAGCAAATCTTAGATTTGTTATAATGAAAACAATTTTTTTCTGATCCAATTAGCATTTTATCTTGTTGAAATTTCGGGCCTTTTATAGTACCACCCTCTTTATGAGGATTCCAATAGACGATGAGTTCAATTCCAAAGATATTTCGGCTCTTTTTCTCCAACAGTGGTAATTATTAAAAAAGTGAAAAAATAAAAACATTCAAACTGAAATGTGTGGTGATTAGTGACCGTTAATCGATAATTATTCAGAAATCGTGAGATGCGGTCTGGTGTGATGTAAGTTTCAGGAAAACATTTTCTTTATCGTGCCAACGTTTCGATCTTTATTAAGATCATCTTCAGGGCCTGGGATTTACAAACATTGTTTACATTTAACAAATACATTTAGGATGTGGAAAATAGAATTTATGCAATGCAATATGTGTGTGTGTGTGTGTGTGTGTGTGTGTGTGTGTGTGTGTGTGTGTGTGTGTGTGTGTTGTTAATGGTTTTTCAGGGTAAGAGTTCCACCTTTGTGTTTCGACGATACGACATTCCTCCCTGGATCAAAAGTAGAAAAAAAAATTCGGGAAGAAACGACAAGAAAGCCAAAACAGCACAAAACAAAAGGTGAGTTAGAAATACAAAACGGCACAAGAAAATTATACGGTAAATTTGATGAAAAACATCACAAGCAGCGCCAGATTTCGGAATGTTTCTAGAATAAAAGAATAAAAAGGTTATCCTCTCTTAAATCAGGTAAAAGTCGTTTTATATTTATCCGTTCTGCACTTGAAAGGCAATCTTAAAAGCGAGTGGCAATAAAATGTCAATGGTTCAAAGCCGCCGGCATTTTTCGTTTTTCCTTCCTTTCAATAATTATAAAAGCAAGAAAGACAACTTTTTACAAAAACACAATAAAACTTAAAACAAAGATTAAGCGATTCATAGGCAATTGCCGTACTACAAGCAGTATCAAGCAAAAACAAAAATGGAAAGAATTAATGATTCCTTATAAATACAAAATAATTCAATTTATACATAAAAAGCAACAAATGAAGTCATTACTTTACATGGATATAAAGAAAGTAATCTGATTTCACGGTCGGAAAAATAAAAATTAATAAGCCAAACTAAACGGCTTTCATGTAATCCCTTCTATGCAATAAAAAAAAACTGTTTTCAATTCTAACGAAAAAATAAGCAGTAAAACTAAGACTAATCACACATAGGATATAAGAAAATTCATCCTCCTTAATGACTTTTCAATATCAACTGTAGATGGAATTTAAAAATAAAATTACACGAGACTATGCAAATCTTTACAGATTGATCTTTGATACAAACTCGATTGAAAAACAGATTTGTATTACCAATATTCAATGTTGTTAAAATATTTCAGCTTCATCAATGACCATGTAATACCAACAGAAGGTGAAAATTAAAAACTGAACTACCCAAGATTCCAACAAACCTTTACAGATCGCCATAATTCTATACTAGAATATTCAAATTAAAAATATCGATCCGCCGGAAAAATAAAAGATTATTTCCGACTACAGATGAAACATTCTAACTTTACGAGATGCCCGTAAACCTTTACAGACTGTTAGAACACCTGACTTGTATGTCCAATTAAAATAATCATGAAAAACATATGCCAAAGAATAATAACC
Organism: Cimex lectularius; assembly: GCF_000648675.2. Taxonomy (NCBI): domain Eukaryota; kingdom Metazoa; phylum Arthropoda; class Insecta; order Hemiptera; family Cimicidae; genus Cimex; species Cimex lectularius. The sequence goes on along the minus strand of NW_019392681.1, from coordinate 1,217,061 downwards.
AGTAATCTACATCATCCGCAGTTTGGAATATGAACTGTAAACTTGAAAATAACTTAACGAATTACAAATGTGAGAAAATTAATTCACAGCAAAGACCATGGGATTTCTACCGTAGATGAGACATAAAAGTAGAACTACGCGAGATTCTGGCAAATCTTTACAGACGGTGACAATTGAAACTAGTGTTTTGGAATTAAAAAGTAAAACGAAAAAAGTTTCCTAAGACTTAGTAATTCTTAAGGTGGAAATAATATAACACACAACTTCACAGGCATCCTGTAAATCTTAACATCATGAGAATTACATCTGACTATCTTTCTTGTAAAATAAGTGTAAAAAAAAAAAAAAGCGAAAATAACCCACTTGGTAAATACAAAAATCCAACCCCCACAATGACTTTCTAATAGTAATTATAGATGAAACCTTCAAACAGAACTACTCGACACCCCTGCAAACCTTTACAAACACTGGCACTATCGAATTACTATGCTAAATTTATGAAGTACAGTTTCTTAGACTAGTTACTAACTCAGAAAGAATACTGCAATATCCATCGTCTACATACGCGAACTTAACCCAGGACAAGACGGTAAAGCCTACAAGACAGAAGAGAATGACACAATTTTCTGAAAATTATCAATATCTCACACTAATTCGTTGTGAACAGATTTCGTGATCCTCTGTAAAATAATGGAAGGAAAGCCAAAAAGGAAAAGTCTTCTATAACTTGCCATTTTCTGCATATCTTTCAATTAGTTAAGGTTTTTAGTTGAGATAAAAAAGTCAGTGTCACGAGCGGGATTCGAACCCACGACTTTCGGCTAAATACGCCGCTGCTTTTCACTTGAGCGTGCCTTCGAACCACTCGGACGCTAACTTCCCATCTGAACCGCACCTTTTGAATTTTCCCTCCTTTTTGTCAATTTTCTGTATATTTCAACTCATTTAACATTCCTTGAGGAAGTATGCATTGATGCCCAAACAGCCCTATTTTGAAAAATTGATTAATTAATTAGATTAGCATCATCTTTTCACGTTCACTTAAAACGCGCAGTAATACTCTTCTGTATTTTTCAAACCACAATTCTGAAAAACCCGTGAGGGCTTTGACGACTTCGCAAAACCTATAAAACATTCTCGGCTCCTAATCCGCAAGCCGCGTCCAATAAACTCGAGCATTACTATCATCCTTATCTGAATTTATACGAATTAAGTCCAGCTAAACTTAAGAGGAGAGTACAATTATATTTTCTCCTTTTAAAATATTGCTAAGCGTTTTGTTTTTTGTTTTCAAATTCGTACTAAAGGGAATTATTTGTGCGATTTTTTTTCTTTTCGAAATGAAGTTTTATCGCTCCTGTTGCCTTATATTGGGCTTAAAATTAAATAATTCAGCCTTAAAGTAGAATATAAGTTTAGATATGGAGTGAAGAGTTTGGAAAAGATGATGTTCTTTTTTTAAGGAAGGTTGTTTGAAGTTGGCGTTGAAATGACGACTACCTCCAAAACATTCCCGTTGTGGCAATAAACACTTTTCTGGACTGTTAAGTCGTCAAACAGGGCTTCAATTGACCTATCGGTAGTTTCGGAAAAGGCTTTGGCGGTTTGTTTGACCCAAAGGGCCGAAAGAAGACCGAGAAAGGTGTTTTACAACGCAGGCTGTAAAATTGGGACCCACCGCAGTAAATGCAGGTATGTACAAAGAAAATCCCCGACTACGACGAGAAATCGAGAGGATAATAAAGAAAGGAGGGAAAATTCAAAAGGCTGGGATGAGATGAGGAGTTGGTGTTCGAGTGGATCGAAGTGGAAGAGCAGCGGCGTATTTAGCAGAAAGTCCTGGGTTCGAACCTGACACTGACCTTTTTATCTCAACCAAAACCTTAATTAAAATTAATTAAGGTTTTTAGTTGAGATAAAAAAGTCAATGGCACGAGCGGGAATCGAACCTACGATCTTCGGCTTGATACGCCGCTGCTCTACCACTTGAGCTATCGTGACCTCGATCCACTCGGCCACCAACTTCCCATCTCAACCGCACCTTTTTGAATTGAGCTTTGGAAATTGGTGTCCGAGTGGATCGAGGTCACGATAGCTCAAGTGGTAGAGCAGCGGCGTATCGAGCCGAAGATCGTGGGTTCGAATCCCGCTTGTGCCATTAACTTTTTTTCATCTCAACTAAAAACCTTAATTAACTGTTCCTATTATTAGTGCTCACATCGAACTATAAGATTAGAGATAATTTTAAGTATTGCAAAGGATTATAAAATCTTATAGTTTCTTTACATTGTCAGTTGTATTTAAGTACTATTTTAGATAATGATCAGCTTAAAGGTTGTGTCCATGTAAAACAATTTGCAATGATGTCATAGTGGACCATGATATCACAGAAATGTTGTCACTGAGTACATATAAACTGAATAATATATAGTGCCAGTGAAAATATTTAGCGCCTGTCTGTTCAACTTGATAGAAACCGCACAATTACACAATTTCTACATTTAATCCATTTTCAAAATTTTCATTACTTGAATTATAATAATTATAGTGTTATGTATATTTTATACATTAAAATTAATTAAGGTTTTTAGTTGAGATAAAAAAGTCAATGGCAAGAGCGGGAATCGAACCTACGATCTTCGGCTTGATACGCCGCTGCTCTACCACTTGAACTATCGTGACCTCGATCCACTCGGACATCAACTTCCCATCTCAACCGCACCTTTTTGAATTGAGCTGGGAAATTGGTGTCCGAGTGGATCGAGGTCACGATAGCTCAAGTGGTAGAGCAGCGGCGTATCGAGCCGAAGATCGTGGGTTCGAATCCCGCTTGCTTTTTGTCTTAACTAAAAACCTTAATTAATAGTAATATATTAATTGGTCAAACGGACCACGAAATTAGTGAACTTAATTAAAATAATGAAGAAAGTAGGGATCGGCCAAAAAATGTTTTTATTTTATACAAAGGGCTATTGGTTAATTACCGTTTTTACAATTAAGACATGGATGATAGATGCTACGTTGTTTCTTTTTATGATAAAGGATTGAAGTGAAAACAGCCATCAATCAAATACCAGACTAAATGGCATTTGGCGTTTGTAGTCTGTAGAAAAAAAATGATTTTTTCGGTTTTACATATTGAATAATGTGTGGTGTTTAGTGCCCGTTACTTGATTATTTGGAGATCGTGAGATGCGGCCTGGTGTGATGTAGGTTTCAGAAAAACATTTTCTTTATCGTGCCAACGTTCGATATTTTTTGAGATCATCTTCAGGGCTCAAAGTTTTTGTTTTCTGTGTAGATGTGTCATTCTTGTCTGTCGTGTTGAGAGATAAAAAAGTCAGTGTCACGAGCGAGATTCGAACCCACGACCTTATATTATATAACGGCTTTATATTTATTTTAGTTAGCTCTGAAGTAGTTACATATCACGTTTTCATTTTTCTCTTCTCTCAGAGCAATGACGATCTCGATTTGATTTGATTAAGATAGTCAAGTGGTGGAGTAGCGGCTTATCAAGCCGAAGCTCGTGGGTTCGAATCCCGCTCGTGACACTTTTTTTCTCAACTTAAAACCTTAATTAATTGTATGATATTAATTGGTCAAGCGGACCACGAAAAATAGTGAACTTAAAGATCGAACCGTTGCACGATAAAGAAAATGTTTTTGTAAAACCTACGTCACACCAGACCGCAACTCACGACTACCAAATAATCATATTGAGTAATGTAACTCGGACTTTTTAAATCATAAACGTGTAGCATGTAGAAAACAAGACTAACCAGGCATGTCCATCAGTAATAGAAGTAAGTGTTTATTTCAATAGATGTTAATTATTGCAGAATCTTGTATTTTCGTAGTATAACAGTAGTTTATTTTAGTATTGCACTTTTTGAATAAAAATTACAAAAATCTTTGAATAAAACATATGTTTTGTTTCTTGTTTTCCATAATTTACAAGTTTTCAAAATATTTTTATTGTTGTTAACAAAAATAAATATGGTTAGTTATGTCCATCATGGGTTGTTGCTTCCGGCGGGATGACAGTGACAGCGAGGACGAATACGATTTAGAAAGGATGCTGGCTGAAAATAAAGTTCTCGTCATCTCCAGGCTGACCTGTCCGTTGTCGTGGGAGGCGAAGGACATCCTGTCCGGTAGCGGGATAAACTTCGCTTCTCTGGAACTTGACCTGATACCCGAGGAAGAGGAAGAGCTCGTCCGACAGCTACGGGCCATGGTATGCAGCAGGATCTTGCCTCTGATCTTCGTCAAAGGAAAGTTCATCGGTGGCACTGAGGAGCTGAGGAGGTTGAGGGCTACAGGCGAGCTTTGGCATATGATGGGTGTCAAAGTGCCCACCTGCTACAAACGGTTCAAACTTTGCAAGGATTTGAAAACGGGTGGATGCTGACATGCTGACAAATTTTTGTTTGATATATTAACACATGTATTATAATGTAAATACAAACTCCATATGAATATTTGCCGATTATTGTTTGCGTAAAAACAAAATAAATTTGAATGAAATAGCTTAGTAGAACAAAAGCCATCTAAAATTTTAATCACTGAACCAACAATTAAATTATACAAATGAAAAGAAAATAAGAAAATACTATGAAAAGGGGAAAGAAAAAAAAAGAGATAGATAGATAGAGAAGGAGTGAGAGAGAGAGAGAGAGAGAGAGAGAGAGAGAGAGAGAGAGAGAGAGAGAGAGAGAGAAACTCCCAAGCCATTTTGGTACATCTTTTGCTACTTTGGTTGAAGAACTTTAAAGACTTATTTTTAACGGGAACGCATTTCCAAGAACAAACCAATTGCTTTCTATAATTTCCTCTGGGGTCTGCGGATGGTGGCCTGTTTGATAGTTTTCGAACATTTTGGTCTGCCTATCCTCCTTGGTTTGAGACGCATACCAATCTCTGTCAGTATTGGCATATTAAAATGATCGGAAACAACCAAACTACATAAATGAAATCTTTTTGATGTCCGAGCGGTAGTGAATATGTATCTTGTTTATTTATTATTTAGGCTATTTTTGGTCTTCCTTTCTTCTTTGTTCTGACCTGTCAGATGTGCTTCGGTTTCTCACCATCTTCAATGTGCCTGCCATATTGTTCTTATGCCAAAAACGTGATTCAGACGAGTTGTTTTTTCCTCATTCTACTTAAAGCCCTAAAAAATCACTTATTGGGCTGGTCCTTAAGTTCTCCCATACATACATTCTACCTTAGGCTCTGCTTGTTTTGGGCTGGTTAGGCTGCAGCACACACTTTTGTTGGTACCATTTTTGCATCGTCGATTTCCCATTTGCGGGGAGTGCGGATCGGTTGGGCTAGGATAGGTTAGGAATGGATGGGTTTGGTAGAATTAGGAGTAGGTTAGAAATAGTTAGGCTTGCTAGGGTTAGGATTATGATAGGTTAGGAAAGGCTAGGTTTGGTAGGATTTTCTCTTTCGTTTCCAATTTGTAGGGGTTTGTTTTCTATTGATTTGTACCTTGTACAAGACTTGTACATTTTAGAATTATTTTTGTTATCTATATGTTGACACAACACTAATACTATGGCCAGTAAAATGACCAGTTCTGACCCGCCACTGCCCACAGAGAAGACACCTCTTCCTAATGAGTATCCTACCAGATCCCTTTTGCCGTTTCTGCGAAATAAAAGAAGAAACGGCAAAGCACTACCTCGCAGAATGTGATAGGTATTCTAGGTTTCGATTTGAAATCTTTGAAGGAGAGGACATCACCAAATCACTCCCCGAGATTAAATGGTCCAAAATCTTGGGGTTTGTGAACAAGACCAAGAGGTTTATGCAGGACACGTGAGCCGACCAAGTCCCGGACCTTTTAGGGATGGGGTACGTCTACCCAGGCATTTAACCCCTCGGGTCTTGATCGCCCACCCTGCATAATATATATATATATATATATAAAATGACCAGTGTAGTGAGAAGACAGACAACGTTGGCACTCAATCTGTTGAGCGTTCTTGTGATCGAAGGTAGTAGAGATGGTTTGAGCAAAAGGGTTAGGATAGGTTGAACGATTGAAGAAAAAATAAAAACGAGAATGCATTAATTCTTTAACAGAGGGAAAATTAAGGACACTGTGGATAGATGGGAAAACCATAAGGAGCTTGGAGAATTCTTCTGAGGAATTTTTACTGGAATGCTGGGATGATTTGGTTGTATGTCGGTGACTATGGTGACTGTCCCTTAAGGTCATGTGTGATTTCGGTTTTCGGTCCGAGTCGTCTGGCGAGGTATGGTCGCTTGTATGGGGATTCCACGTCACTCTACTGTATACGTGGAGTCCTACGTTTTGCACTTGCGTTGATGTCTAGTTCCTTGCTGATGACGTCTAGACGATTTTGCACCTTCTACTATGAGCTCAAGATACTGCTGGGTGTTAGAGGCGGGTTTGATAGATTTGAGTTAGGAGACTGTATCGTCTGCACAGGCTGTTAGGGAGTATTTGGCAGTATAAATAGTGTGCAGCATAGGCCAAGATGGTGGACGCCGCGGCCGGTCTTTTCACTGAGAATTCATTGATACACGTTATTTTGAAGCAACGATCTATTACATAGGATTTTAAGATGAAGTAACACAGAGTGGATAGTAAGCAAAGACGTTTTCTAAAGGTGGAAAATATAGGAGTCATGTGTAAGAAAGCACACGAATAGTATCAACAATGCTCGACCATTTTGCATCCATGGAATGACGAGGACAGAAACCGATTGATGAGAAAGAATGATTTGTATACGTCAAGTTTGAGAAAATTGGATTTTTGGAAAGATTGGACCACTGATGATGTCGAAACCCATTTAAGGGACAAAACCAACTACGTTATGTATACTTCGCGGTCACAATTTCTCAAGTGACAATTTGGTCAAAATTTACAAAAAACATTTTTATGAAAATTACCGCCATTTTTAGAAAGATGAAGCTTATCTATAGTTTTATTTAATTTTATATATAAACATCTATTTGGAAATTAATCTAGGTGGTCTGCGTGTCAATGGACTTTTGATGGCCATTATTAAAATTTATCATTTCTTGTCTAGCCGGGAATCAGATTCGTTTCGTCTCAACGGCATTTCGTTTAAATTTAAAAGAGCTCGTTTCAAAACCTCAAATCTCATATTTATATTTAACAACGCGTTCTCGGCCATAACTTGGTATAAATGTCTGATCGAAATCTTGATTTGTAAAACGTTTAAACGAGCCAATCGAAGCGGTTGATGATCACATAAGAAACCGTGGTGATAGGATCTATAGGATAGGAACAATACATTTCAAAGGCAGAAAGTAAAATGGAACTGGACAAAGGCAGCTCATCCAGAAGACGGCTTACGCTCAGAAATGGGGCCATTCAAGACACGAGGTAGTCCGGGTAATTAGGCTGGTCTTAAAGATCCTTTCTTGTCCAAGAACCCATGAGTAATATTTAGTTCCAAGTGTAAATAAAGAACCGTTTATTTTATTTTTTTCAACCATAAAATCTTGGGTAGATTCCGATTCCGATGGCCATTCCGGAATTCGGTGGAATCATTTAATGAGAGGACGTGGAATTTTTCAACCATGGTCGGAATTTAAACCCCTTGAAAGGCTTCCTGTGTAAAAATTCTAATTACAAAAATATCACAGGAGCTAAAGAAATGGTTTGTTAAAAAGAGAATTTCTCTAAAATTGTTTCGTAGATAAAATGGATTTCTTGTGTAATCTCCTATGTAATGACTGTTTAATAATCCACATACAATCCGTAATTTCATACTTTCATGACAATAAAAACAGAGCCATTAACCACCATTAAATTAGTAAACTAGATATAAAAAGAAAAAGTAGACGTTAAATGGGCCACCAGGAAAGAAACAAACCAAAAAATCAATCAGCTTTCAACAAAAAGCATAAAAGAATTAAAACCTACTACTTAGACACTACTAAGTAATAGGTAGTAAGTAATAGTAACTACTTTACTAGACAAAAACGGCATATGTAACAAGCAAATGCTGAGCGAATGCACCGAAAAAAAAGAAAAAAGAAGAAAAACTAAGAAGAAAACTTCACGTCATTTAAAGGATAACATGTAGGAAGAAACATGTAAATTGCTACAGATGTCATGGAAACACTCAACAATGCAAAAATATGACGAACAATGGACAAAAACATAAAATATACAAACACAACGCATTCAAAACGAAATGAACTCATGAATGTAAATATCAACAACTCACGTATTTCATTTACATAATTTATATACTTTACAAATTAAAAAGGAAAATAATCACTGAAATCACACAGACTGGAATATAAAAAATTGACTTAACTCGTTAAAAGCATCGATCGAAGTGGGAATAAAAGGACCCGATTGAACAAAAATCTCTCAGACGAACCACTGATGATGGCGAGAAATAAAATCGCATCTGACAGACCAGAACAGCGTGTATAGGCAGACCAGAGACGACAAAGCTACTTCATCGTTGTTTGATGAACAGCATGGTAGTTTCCAACCATTTTGGTCAGAGTGTTACTTTGTCGTTGTCATGACCAATGAGTGTGGAAAAGAAGACTGCAGTATCGGAGACCACCAAATGACTATTTCTTTCAGAAGGGTTTTGGCACTTAACAGTGGTTCATTCTATGTGTTATTTGGTCGTTGACACAACTTAGAGAGTGTAAAACGCATATGATTGAACAAATAGCAAGCAAGAGTAGGCAGACCAGGATGATCGAAGGCGTTTGTTAGCTTGGGCTTCGGGTACATCAGCCAGCAGACACCGAGGAGAAATCACATTTGGACTTGTCACGGACTTAACTACCACCTTTCCAGAAGGAAGAGAAAACAGAAGAATGTTGACACTTTGTCGTCTTCATTAGTTTCTCTGTGTGTTACTTTATCGTTGGCATGATTTAAAGAGTTAGAAACGCATTTGACAAGCCAAAACTACAAGACTAGGCAGACCAGGATATCCTGATACTATCTCACCTATTCTTACTGGTATTTTCAGTCCAAAGTTTCACTTTCTCCATATTAACTGGTTTTTCGTCGTTTTATTTTGTCGTTGACATGATCTGGAGGGTTCACAAAACTTCAGGCAGATCGAAATAGTGATGATAACAGACCATGATGATCTGGGATGACCAAACTGCTGCCTATTCTTGCTGGTATTTTCTGTCAAAGCCATTGTGGCACTTAGTTTGGCATATCCAATAGTTTGTACGTGTGTTAGGCCGATTGTAGGCATGACACAGAGGGTTTGAAAAGCCTGACCAGAACAGTGAGGAAAATCAGACCAGGATGTTCGGAAACGACCTACCTCCCTTCTGGAATTTATTGATAGAAGAGTTGGGTCACGTTGTCATCTTCAGTGGTGTGCTTATGTTATTTTGTCGATAGACAAAATAGGTTTATTTAATTTTGTCGTTGTCTTGATTTTGTTGATTTGAAACGTGTCTTAAGGCAAAACAGCTAGAGTAAGCAGATCAGAATGATCTGAAACGACCTTTTAACAGAAGCTAATTTACACGTCATCTTCAGTGGTTTGTATGTATATTATTTTGTCATTGACTTGACTTAGAGTTTTACACGCGTCTGACGATAAAAAACCCCAGCGAGGATATAAAGTCCAAAATGATCGGTGAAGATCATTTACGCCAACTGGTATTTTCTGTCAGAAGAGTTTTGACGTTACGCGATCTTCAGTGGTTTGTCTGTGTGTTATTTTGTCGTTGACTTGACTTCGAGAGCGTCTGACAGACTCTCAAGGCTTCTGTTATTCCTTGACAGAAGAGTTTTGTTATTTTGCCATCTTCAGAGGTTGTTATTTAGGTCATCGCCGCACAGTTCTCTACAACAAAACGCCCAATTTAAACTGTTTCAATTACGAATTTAATCGTGGATAAGTTGGGCTTTGGAATCATTGGGCTTGGGAATATCAGCCCATTTCGCCCTGCCTGTGATGAAGAATTTTTTATTACTAAAGACATTTCTGTTTTTTTACAAGCCAGTCTGATTTCTAGATATGAACAATAAAACCTTGACAATTGTATGATCTTTGCCGATGAGCAATTCTTGTTTAATCTCTTTGTAGTTGATTTAAAATACCTTTAATTAATTATTATTGAATTAACCATTTTAAGTTCTACGTGTTGTGTTGCCGTGTACAAGTTCAAAAACGTGTATGTTTAACTTGTTTTGAGCGCGTTAGCAAAGTTTAGCAAAGAGGATGCCATCAAGATGCCCTGAAGTTTTCAGTTAGATGAAAAAGTTCCTTTAGGCCTATCCTGGCAGGAGTGGTCCCGGGGCCAAATGAAGATGTAAAATATGACCGGGATGATCTTTTGCCTTCGAATGTACATGGATGAGGAAGACGGGATCGAGCCGAGAAACCGGATTGTACCGTCGGCACAGGATGCCCTGTAATTACGGCCTCACATTAGGATGGTGCCTATTGTGCTCTCCGGCTCCACCACCTTCCAACTCCCCGACTCGTATCCATCTCCGTCCGCCAGGTACGAGAAAGTACCGGCTCATCATTACCCGCAACCGTGGCTAATAACGTCCCAGACGCCTCGGAGAACGGGGTTCGGCCTTTAAAACAGTTTTCATTTTTTTATCTCTAGCGACCACGTGAGCGCCGATTCGATACTCTTCGCCGTTGTGTTTTCCACGATATCGCATGTGAAATCTTCGCTCGGTTCGATCGGAGAAAGGATTCTTCATAAAATTAAAATACCTTCTTATGTACCAACAAAATAAAGTTAACCGACCAATCCGTTTGAAATTCAGCAAATAAACATTAAATTAAATTCAGCCAAAGAAAGAAGAAAACAGGCAATCATTAAGAAACTATCGCTCATTGTCTCTAATAAAAAGGGAACAAATATTTAAAACGTGGCTAATGTGCAATTCAAGAGTCTAGAAAAACAGAGCATGAATAAATCTTTTTCCAAGTCCTGCTCACATCTATACCAACCCAAACCATACCATTACCTACATCTATAGTGCTACCATGGTAAGCTACGATGGCAGCCTATCATCATTCACACAAAATACAACTAACCAAACATTCTTACCGATATTTCCATCATAATCACGCTGATAAATACAGTTTCTCACCATTCTTTTATACACGACATACATACTAAACTATTTAACATTAAAAACAAAGGGTGGACCATTGTGATACTTGTAAAATAATTTCTAACATACAGACGAGCTTACCTGTGTGGTGGACGAGGGGTCAGTGAAATCATTGTACAATACTTTTTCCATATCATTCACAATTAAAATTCCATGAGCTCTGCCGGGATTTGAACCCAGGAGCAAAAACCACCTGGCCACCCCGCTCCCCCACTGTGTTACATGATGTTCCATTAATGACCACCTCATTCTTACCATACACACGTAATTTGTCTAGATGCAGGCCATCGAGCTGCTGGGATGTTACATCGGAACGGCCTGTTTTCATTCATACTCGTTAATCTAGAATAAGAATATTCTCGCTAATAAATACATTCATCCTCTAAAGTAGAAAAGATAATCTGCAAAGGGGCAGATTATATTTGATCAGACACATTCACCGTTCAAAATTGAAATGTTATGCATTAAAATTAACGCCATAACCACCCCGCCATCTTGCTTCCCCACTGTGGTACATGATGTTTCAGAAATGACCGCCTCATTCTTATAATACATACTTAATTAGCCTAGATACAGGCCATCAAGCCATGTTTTCATACATACTATACGCTAATAAATACATTCATTCTCTAAAGTAAGATAATATGCAAAGGAGAAAATTATGTTATATCATACACATTTACCGCTGGAAAATTAAATGTTATCCCTTAAAATATTTCTTTGATCTAAGGGTAGGCCGTACTGTTTGTTATAAATTCTAAGTTTTTCGCACTCTACTAGTAGGTGAAATACTGCCACAGGCTCATCACACTTTGGGCGTTGTTTTAGCCAACCACCAACCAAAAAATGGCCAAGTCTGAGTTTGGTTTGGCCCATCATCAGCCTTGTTAATATAATTATTTCATTTTAAAAATTGTCCAACCATTAATTTTACTATGAGGTTTCTCCCTGTTGTCTGTGGGGTGATGAACCTTAAATTTTGATCGTCTGTCAGACACATTTTGGGATTTTTAATGATCAAATTTCACATTAATTTTACATTAGTAAAATAAAACATTACGTTTTACATTAATAAATATACATAAAACTAGTTATAATAGGTTCCCACTGGTGCCCATATTAGTTCATTAAATTTCAAACTGAAATCTAGGAAGCAAGTTTGTAAACCCAGGTAATTACTTATTAATTAAATTCTATTCTTTATACTATGCCCATCAATATAATTGTTAATTTTATTTTATGCAAGATAATAAAAAGGAAAGCATATTAAAAAAATAAAAAATAATAAATCATTCCAGAAATTTACTTCAACTGGATTAAAACATTTTCACATCTGGCTTTGAACGAGTGAACCAACAAATGAAAAGTAGAGAAGAAAATTAAAATAATAATAGTTAATATGAAATATAGTTATATAGTTAATATGAATATTAATATGAAATGATTATTCGGAAATCATGAGATGCGGTCCGGTATGATGTCGGTTTCAGAAACATTTTCTTTATCGTGCCAACGTTTCGATCTTTATTGAGATCATCTTCAGGGCCTGGGATTTACAAACATACTTTGAATTTAACAAATACATGTAGGATGTAGAAAAAAAGTGAATTTATACAATGCAAAAAAATATTTTTTATATTCAATCAAAGTGTTTGTTTTCTGCGTAATTGTGCCATTCTTGCATGTCGTGTTGAGAGTGCCAGTAAGATATTGATGTTTTATGTTTATATACATTGGATTTTGAAGGGGTGGGGAAGGAAGTCGGTATAGAAAGATGTTTTTGTTAAGGGGTCAGCTTCTTTGAGGTGAAAAGCCAACCACTAATCACCACACAGTTAATATAAAATTCATATTAAACTGTATAAAAAAGCATAATGTAAAAATAGAATTAAATCATCATTGTCTATTAAAATGCTCACAAACACCAAAAAGTAAATAACCATGAAGGTTTTTTATTTTTTTTTTATTTTTTAAATGGCCTTATATAATTTTGCATATTAGCCTAGGGATGTTGTATTTCATAGGTGATGCATGTTCTTTTTGGGGGGGAAGGGTTGCGTGGACCCATGACTGCAGGGTCTATGCTGGGAGTGGTTCATACTGATAATATGCTGACCACTCAGCTACCTACCAGGGTCCCCAAGAGTCTGATTGTTGCTGATGATAAAGATCAATAACATAGTCAACATTAACGTGCAATTTATAATGGCCTGTGTCATAAACAACATAAAGTTGAGTAAATAATGTTTTTAAATAAATAAAGTAAATAAAAAGCATTAATTAATGTTAATGCTTCACAGAATTTTTCATCAATAAGAACAAAAACATAAATCTATCCAAATTAACTTCAATATTGGGTTTGAATAAGAAATTTATTGTATAAACATTGTCATTAATGTATTATCACATATTTTTATTTATGTTATTGCATAACCACATTAATCACACTTACATACCAAATGACAGATAACCGCAGCAAAAAATAAATAAAATAAATGACTACAGCTCTCTGTGTTTGAGTTAAAAAGTATAATAGAGCTATTAAGAAATTCTTAATAATTTGCATGAAAAACAAGACATAATAAACAATAATTGAAAAACAAAATAAAAATAAGTAAATCTCTTCCCCAAGTTAAACCCCAAATGTTTCTGGAAATTTGCATAAATCAGACCGAATAATTGGAACCTAGCCTTTAGCTATAAATTAATTTCAGGTTTTGCTTTGAACAAGAAAATAAATCTTCCATTGGCTAATATGTCATTAATTAAAGCGGGTAAAAATGGAAAACAAATGTAATAGTAGACATGAAATACATCTTCATATTCTGTGGCAAAGTATTGGACAAGCATGTATAATTTTTATGTGTAAAATACAAATACGTATTTATAAACTTATTTATCTTTTATTTTTGAAGTTATTCAGAACAACAAATACATTAAATATGGGTGTGATTAATCAAAATATTTACTATTGATTCAAAATACAATATTTTAACAATTTAGTTTTGTTATTAATTAAAAATTCCAATTAATTATTCTTTTTATCGAAGGTTTTCGTTTGATATGAAAAATTAGTACAAGTGGGATTCGAACCCATGACCTTTGGCTCAATAATAGCCACTGCTGTAACCACTTGAGCTAGCATGACTTCAAAGCTAATTTTTCATCTCAACCAAAAACCTTAGATAAAAAGAATAATTAATTGGAATAATTAATATGGCAATTATGACCACTAAGCAAATTTGGATTAAATTAATTTAAAAAATAATTATTCTATTGAGAAGTTAAGTAGTGAAAATTACAAATGAGAAATGTTTTATATTTCTTTTTACCTAATAATTCCAATAATTAGGTAGTTTGGTTGCCTCTAATCATCCCACTCTACCTACTCTTGCAGTCCATAGGCATAGATGTTTGGCATCAGCCAGTGCTTCATGCAATGGAGGATGTGGATTAAAACATTATGGCATGACTTATATTGGTTCATAAATTTCCATACAGTTTCATGGGACTGCACTCATAGCAATGTTAAATGATGGCCATCTGCGTCACCCTCTCATTAGATTTTCTCGTCACACTTGGACTTACATATTTGAGCAAACAGGTCCAACACTTTAATTATTAATGTATTATTTATTTATTTACGGATCGAAATCCACTATAAAAAAAGACATTTTGCAATAACAAAAAATATAAATAATATATGTAAAAATACAAATAATATGTAAAAAGAATACGGACGTATATACATGGTACTGATATAAATGGTAAATATAAATGATAAATATAAATGATAAATATAAAAATACAATTAAAGAGTAAAAACTGAACAACAAAAATGAAAGACATAATTACTAACCAAATAAGGCAGAGGAAACAAAATAAAGCTGAAGGACAATTGAAACTACAATAATTAGGTATATTTTTAATGAAAATAATGCTCTTTGTAAATACATAATAAGACTAGAGTGCGAGAATTAGTTGAACCAGTAAATGAAATAAATTGTAATAATTTTGTACAGTATGAAATATAAAAACATTCAACTAAGGTTGTAGGATATGATTTTTCACAGATTGCACAGAATTATAGATGATAGCTATTGCAGATGTTGTTACTCTTGATCATCATTCTGTGTAGAGAAGAGAGCATGTAGTTAGAGCTTTGGAATTCAATATAAAATAATTTATAGGTTTTCAGAGAGTACGAAGGGACATGTAGCTGTAGTTGAGAGAGGAGAGAAGGACTATCAATGAGATTGTTTAATAATTTAAATACAAAAACAATATCAAAGTAATCCCTTCTTAGTGCCAGTTCGAAAAGTTTAAATTCAGAGCGGATTCCAGGGTAGGCAGAATTTGGAGGAAGATTGAGTTTGTAGGAAAGTTTTTTTAAAAATTTATTTTGTACAGAATGAAGAATTTTTTGATAATTTAGATAGAATGGGTTCCAAACAGGTGTAGCATATTCTAGTATGGGTTGTACAAAAGCTTTATAAAGATGAACAAAACATAGAGGATTTGTAAATAGGTGTTCCGGATGATGAAACCTAGCATCTTCATAGATCTATTTTTTATTGAAGAAATATGTTCTTTAAACTTGAGCTTTTGATCAAAAAGTACACAAAGATCTTTTACGACCTCAACTCGCGTTAAAAGAGCATCATGGAGAGTATAGAGATAAATAAAAGGTTGTTTCTTATGAGAGAATGTAATTGTGTAGCATTTGGAAACATTAAGAGCAAGTTTGTTAATAGAGCACCAGGTTAGCACATTATTGATAGAATTTTATAATTGTAAGCAATCAGAAGGAGAAGTGATTATGGAATAGATTTTCAGATCATCAGCAAATAATAAAAATTGAGCAGAAGGGAGAGGAAGATGATTATAATAATGCTTTCATTTCCTTATTTTAATTATTAGTATTTCTCTTCACTTTTGTATCTCTCTATTTTGTTAGATTTTATGATTACTATTTCTTCGATTTTCTTCCCTAGTATTGCTTTACTTTTTATTTATTCATTTGTTTTATGTTTAATTTAATTTCAGTATTTTATAAAAATTTTCATAGATTAATTTAATTATTTCATGTATTCTTTTTTTAAATTATTATTCTGTGTTTGCTCACATCACTGGCTGACAGACTGTTGTCCATGCCATAAAATATTTTGAGTTTGTTTGTATTCTATGTATATAAATACTATTATTCATTCATTCATAAAGTTTTATGGAAAGTTATAAATAAGAAACAATTGTATTAAGTAAATATTGCTGTTTTGTTACATGTTCAGGTTATTGTATTGTTTTCCCTCAAGCCAGTGTATTATACCCATTTATCAGGTTGTAAAATAGTTCTGTAGCATTTTTGTTCATTAAATTCATTTTAATTTTCATGTGCTTTTAAACACATTTAACCAACAATCTATGCACTATTTTGTTCCATTACCTGTCACCATCTTCCATGTAATTTTGTAATTCTGTTCTACCATAAGTGCTCATGTTTTTGAGTGATGAACTCGTAGATGTTTTTTGCAGTCCTCAAATGAAGTACCGTTTTCCCCAGTAATAGATTTGCTTTTGAACGTGCTAGTCACATGAGGACGAGCGTTATCCTGGTGGAAAACAATCCCTGAGTTATGAACTAGCCATGTACTATCATTTTTGATCTATTGATAACTTTAATCATTCCAATTGTATACGGTAAAAGTAAAAAGTAATTCAGTCATACTAGATGCTCAACTACCCATTGGGTGTTGCACACAAGACCACCTTACAAATCATTTTTCATGTAAAGTGATTTCTGTCATACAAATAGGCTTATAGTCAAACTACCTATTGGGTGTAGTGGGCGAGGGGTCAGACCATTTTACAATATATTTTTCATATTATCAATTAAAACGACATGTGCAGTATTGGGATTTCCTTCTCTACCCCTTCAAAATCCAATGTATATAAACATAAAACAGCAATATCTGATTGGCCCTCTCAACCCGACACGCAAGAATGGCAGAATTATGCAGAAAAAAAAACATTTTGAGTGAGTAGAAATACTTTGATTGAATATAAAATATATATATTTTGCATTGTATAAATTCTCTTTTTTCCATATCCTACATGTATTTGTTAAACTTAAACAATGCTTGTAAATCCCAGGCCCTGAAGATGATCTCAATAAAGATCGAAACGTTGGCACAATAAAGAAAATGTTTTTCTGAAACCTACCTCACACCAGACCGCATCTCACGATTTCCGAATAATTATGTAATTATTATTTTATTATTATTTACTTTTGAGAAGATAATAAAAAATATTGAGACTGCTCACGTATTTCTACCAAAATTTTTAATGCTCTTTTTAAGGATCGTATGTCAAGAGGATATCATCACCTTTTGCACTTAACATTTTGTCTATTATGTCCTAACATTTGAATATATGAATCCATTTAAAAACCTGGAATGTACATATTTAGGCTTAATAATATATCATTTCCCCTATATTGTTTTTTTAATTATGACAAGATAATTTGAAAATTAATAAATTATAGTATTAGTTACAATTAATTAAGGTTTTTAGTTGAGATGAAAAAAAGTTAATGGCACAAGCGGGATTCGAACCCACGATCTTCGGCTAGATACACCGCTGCTCTACCACTTGAGCTATCGTGACCTTGATCCACTCGGACATCAACTTCCTATCTCTTATCATCCACCTTATGAGTTTCCCTCCTTTTTGCCATTTTTCAAATGGGTTGAGATAGGAAGTTGATGTCCGAGTGGATCGAGGTCACGATAGCTCAAGTGGTAGAGCAGCGGCGTATCGAGCCGAAGATCGTGGGTTCGAATCCTGCTCGTGCCATTAACTTTTTTTCATCTCAACTAAAAACCTTAATTAATTGTAATGTATTAATTGGTCAAGCGGACCAAGAAATTAGTGAATATAGTATTAGTATTGGTAAATTATAGTATTATAATAATTGGGATTTGGACTCAGAACGTTAGCATGGTCGAGTTGCATGCTCAAACCACAAGGTCCCCAATTGCTACAGTATGCACTATAATTAATGATTTGGTTATGTGGAAGATGCTCATAATAAAGCATACCTTTCTAATCCCACCAAATGCACATAGTCTTGGAAAGTAATATGACTTTTGAGATTGTTAACATCGTCACTGCATTTTCTCCAGGTTTTTCCTGTATGAATGTTGTTGTAAAGCATCTTCTTTTCATCCATTATTATTATTTTTTTTTTTAAATGCATCGTTTACATTGTTTTAAGAGGGTATCGCAAACGGAAATGTGGTACAATAAATTATTCTGTAATGTGAGGAATCCAAATATCGCTCTGACAAATATATCTGCCTGTTCTCAGATGCATTGAAATAAGAGAGATAATTATTTCTGTGATATCTTGTGTTGTTTAGTGTGGGTTATTTGTGACGAAAACTCGAATTTGGTCATCAATAGTTGGACGTCCAGTTTGCTTTCTTCCAAATCAAAATATTCATTTTTGAACCGAGCGAACCATTTATGGAAGGTGCTTTCTCCTAAAGTGTCGTCACAACACACATCCAAATTTTCCTAGAGGTCTGAGTTGGGGTTTTCCTTTCAGTAATAAAAAAACATTACAGGTATGGGAGTATTAAAAAATATTAATTTTAAATTAACAAAACAATATGAGATCTCGGAAAAAGAAAAGGGATAAAATTAAATTATTGAAAAATGCTACAGCCTTATTTTATACTTAAATATGGAACTTCATGCAGGCTGTTGGGAGGACAAAAAATATGAATAACTCCATGACTATTGTTTAAATAATTATATTTACATCAATCCAACAATATATTCAAATATTTATATAATATATTCATCAACAATTGACAGGCTTTGACTAAACTAATGATATGAGACCTAGGATTGCTTTTCCGCTATCACTCAGGAAAACAAAATTTTATCCTATAAATATTATTATATATTTAAATCATATGTAAAATCATGTATCCAATTTGTGTTAAACAAAATAAAATAAATTCTTGGGAGCTTTCAAAATGAAAAATAAAGAAAAGAAAAACAAATCTATGTGAGTATAACAGAGAAGGAATCAAATTTGAATTTCCTTTTGCAATATATTTATTATTCTGCAGTATGCAATCAGACTTTGTTATTTAAAAAATAAAAATAATTTACGCCTCTTCTGTTGTTGTATTTGGAGTCTCAGTTGTTTGATTTGTATCGCCGGCGGCGTCGTTTTTCAATTGCTGCTGCCACATTTCCGAATATTTACCTCCCCTCGTGATCAAATCCTCATGCCTAGAAAATTAACGATTAGTGTGTAAAATAATGTTGATAAAAATTAAGAATTGACATACCGTCCTCTTTCAATGATTTCACCATCTTCCAACACTAAAATTTCATCTGCATGGATGATGGTCGAAAGCCGGTGGGCTACGATTATTGTTGTTCTGTTTGTACAGACTTGCGCGAGAGCGGACTAAAAAACAAAATAAAAATTGATTTTTTTATATTAGAATAAATATCTTTTTACTGAGAAAATTTACCTGGATGTTTCTTTCTGTCTGAGTGTCTAAGGCACTGGTAGCTTCATCAAGCAAGACGACAGTAGGTGCCTTCAGCAATGTCCTAGCGATAGCGACCCTCTGTTTTTCACCCCCACTCAACTTCAGACCTCTCTCACCGACCTGAATAAACAATAATTGGACTAAATGAAATATTTATTTTAATTTATTTGGGACAGAAATTGAAATTTGGTTTACCTGTGTGTCATAAGCTTCAGGGAAATTTAAAATTCGGTCATGTATATCTGCATTTTTTGCAGCATTGATGATATCTGCATCAGGGGCATTTATTCTGCCGTACTGAATATTGTACCTATAAATTTATTAAAAGATTAATATATTTTTCTACCTTATACAGTGATTTTCTTCTGTCTTACTTAATCGTATTATTAAATAATACAGTATCTTGTGGGACAACACCGATGGCTCGTCTCAGTGAATCCTGTTTAACAAATTTGATGTTTTGCCCGTCGATAAGTATCTCGCCATCTTTAACGTCAAAGAAACGGAACAACAAACGAATTATCGTGCTTTTCCCACTTCCCGATGGACCAACCTGGATAATTATGAAAACAATCGTGAATTATAACAAATTTATTTTCAAATTTTAAATTAATTCGTACAAGGGCGACGGTCTTCCCTGCTGGGACAAAGAATGAAATGTTGCTTAAAACAGTTCTATCGGGGTTGTACGAAAATGACACATTTTTGAATTCCACCGATCCTTCTGTAAGCGAGAGCGCGTGTGCTCCTGGTTCATCGCTGACTTCAGGTACTTCAGAAAGCAGATCAAACATGTTTTCCATGTCAACAAATGATTTCTGTATCGCTCTAAAAATTATAAAAGATTAATTTTTAAAAATGTTATTTGTATAAGTACAACGTACCTGTAATACGTCCCAAACCAATTGAGTGGGACGTACAACTGCAAGATGTAACCGGCAAACAGAACATAATCCCCGACATCCAAACCCTGATGCGTCGCGGCCAAATAAACGCAAAGCAAAGACCCTGCTAAAAGACCAGAGCATATCGTCACATTCTGAAGATTGTTCAGGAGGTTGAGCGAAACCATCGATTTCCATTCTTCAACCTTGAGTAACAAAAGTCAAACTATAATTGTTAAAACCGTTTTAAAAAGGAAAATATAAAAATATTAATAAATTAATTTTGGATATAAATATTACCTGGAACTTGTGAATACTTTCTCGGAAAGCGTCGACTTCATAACGTTCAGCACTGTAATATTTAACAGTCTCAAAATTAAGAAGAGAATCGACACTACGTGCCTTTGATGCATTGTCTGCAATATTCATCCTCCTTTGGAATTTAGTCCTCCATTCAGTTATACATATAGTTTCTACTGAAATATTAATACAGTTTTGTTTAGAGTCATATAAACAGAAATGAACGAATGGTCAATATTTTACTTACATATATACAAAAACATTGTTATGAAAACAATTAGACCGAAATAAGGGTTGAAGGCGACAACAAAATAGACAACAGCTACAATGATGTCGACTATCGTTGGTAAGATGTTGAAGAGTATGTAAGTAAGTAAATTGTTAATGGAATCTGTCCCTCTATCCATAATTCTGAGGACTTCTCCTGTTTTCCTTGAAAGGTGCCATCTCAAGCTAAGACCGTGTAGATGGTGAAGCAATTCAACCTCCACTTCCCTTGTTGTGTACTGCTGCACTCTTATCCAGAGAAAGGACCTCAAGTTGTTCAGGATGCCCATTCCTCCAGTTCCTCCGCCTTGGAGAAACTTGAAGCTCACGTAAATGATGACTAGATCCCATCTGAATAGCGAATCCGGCCCTTTTATACTATTCACTACAAAATTGACAATATAGTATGATAGAATATGCTACAAGTCGGCAATTTAATGAACTCACCGATATATTTGCTATACAGCGGGACGTACAAATTAATCACCCTCCCTGCAATAAGCAGTATGAAACAAAATATAACTCTGAGCTGGAGAAAGGAGTCTTTTTTCGGCCAAAGGAAAGGCGCTAAGATTTTGATTTTCTTCCATAAGTTGTACCAAGTCGAGTAGTTAGCGTTTCCTTCAAAGTTCTCGCCCTTAAAAGATAATTTCAGCGCTTTAAATTGTACTTCCCCCCGCTTTTTTAAACACCTGTCTGATTCATTAAAATAGATTTTCTCTTGTTTTATGCGATTTTCCATTAAATTTGTGTTTCATTGAAATGTATGATTTTTATGTCACGCCAAAAATGGTCAAAAGTTTTAATAATTGTGACTTATTAAGGATGAAAACAGGAAGGTTTCAGTGGATCAGCTATTCAAATAGCAATGAAACATCTGTTTTACCACCAATTAATAAAATTATACAATTTTAAATGATTATAAAAGAAAATACTTTTTTTTTTTAAATGAGGGTTCACAACAGCAGATATCACATGAACAACCCTCAGGGTGTCACGGTTTTTGGAAAAAAAACAAAAAAAAAAAAAAAACACCACACATTTGTAAATATGTCAGGTTCAAATGATCACCTTACAGTGATGAGCGCTGTGTCAACGCCTTAACCGCTGCAGCCACCGATGAAGCAATCATCTTTAATGGCTAACATAAAAACCGACTTGTTACTCATTACTGATTAGAATATACATGTACAGAGTTGACCTATCACCACCATCTATTCCATCTTTGTAATTTACAATAAATTACTGGCAGGCCAAGGATCACCCATTCGGTTGACCTCGGTCTTGTTCATCCAGGGGCTCTCAACAACTAGGCCATTTCAGCCCCCAACTTCATCAGTTCCTAAATCCGTTCACACTCTCAGTCACCTTTAAATACAATCTTACTTATTTACATACTATTCATTCAGTTAGGATGATGTAATGGTCTAGTCTGGATAATCTTCCATCCCCTTTACATTTATCACATACCTAACCTAATTGATGGTCCATGGGGTACTGAATATTCTGCCAATGGTCCCTTCATATTACATATTCAGACCAACACAATACATTCACTATCAACACATATCATTACTATATACATATCAACCCTGTTCCTTCAAGAATTAGAACAGAAGACTCTGCTGTGCTCAAGCACAATTCTCGTACCTATACGGAGCCAAAGAATTCACCCTTCAATTAGATGGGACACCTCAAGCTAGCTTTCTCTGCCAGGCACATATGTGGGTTTTGGCCGAAAAGTGAGTGACGGTGTGTCAACCTCATGTGGCCTATTCCTAATCGGGTGATGACCCTTCTTCTTCGAGTCAGGTCTTCTGAGGAACACTTATCGTCAGTGCTCTTGATACATGAGAGCTTCTACTGACCTGGCCCAAGTGACTTACTTTACTTAAAAAAGGTTTCTATTAGTTATAAAGTCTCTTATTTAATACATTTATTGCCATGGACAAGTCATGCAAATTAATAAAATAAAATAAATAGATTAATTAAAATTACTCAAAGACCTATCCATCTCTTCATTTCTATTACATATAAGTTTAAAAAAATTCTGAGTTTTCTTATAAATGATTACTTAACTTTAAACCACTATTTACGCTATACACTAATTCATTCTGGTGGTAAGGGTGTCAGGGTTCAGTTCTAAAGACAGTGGTTCCAATTATATTTGTGATATTGATCGTTCATCTCCAATTGATTAATATATATTTTTTAAATATATATAAAAAAGAAACCATAAAAGTAACCTAAAATAATATATTAAATAAAAATAAATATTATTTTTTTCTTCTTCCAAATACACATATGAAAAGTTGTCATGTTGTCAGCTTGTGTGTTTCAATTTTTAAAAGTTGTCAGAAGTGTTGTCAATTTATAAAGTGAACTATTTTGTAAACTTGCCCCTCTGGATTGTAATAAATCGTGCCTCTATGTTTTTTGTTGTGTATTGCAAAGATGCAGTGAAAATAGATTTTTTTTTCTATTTTTTATTGTGATATTTCAGTCAATCCATAATGCTTTGAATAGAAGAGGTGGTAGTCTGAAAGACAATGTGACAAATACAGAGAGAAAGCTTTCAGATCCCAAGATTTCTGGACAGTTTAACAACTTCATAGCGTATCACATCTTCAAAATTCCAAACAACCGAGAGTGTTTCATTTTTTTCTGGTTTTGATAACTGTCTATCCTGATGTGTTAGGTTTGCACAATTAATTCCATTGTTATCACAGTAACAGTTCTTTGAATGACATTTTTATTATTTGAATTTTGAAAGCAAAAGGAGGATGTAACCAGATCAAGCTTAGCGTACAGCAAGTTGAGCTTGTATGTTAATTATCTACGCCCTTTTCACCCTCCCTGACTTGTCTAATTCACACTTTGAGAGTTTTTGAACAGTTTTGTCATCAACCTCAAAAGCAATTTGTTTATATTTGCTATATCTTATAGTTAATTAGATCCTTTTTCAGTGAATAAACTCTATAAATGAAAATCTATCACAACTTTCAGTATTAATGCTAAAGTGCACATGCGCGTACGGGCGCAAGAGGGAGGGAGGGAGGGAGGGAGGGAGAGAGGNGAGAGAGAGAGAGAGAGAGAGAGAGAGAGAGAGAGAGAGAGAGAGAGAGAGAGAATCAAATTTTCAAAAGAAAAATCATACTTTTTTAAACAATTTTAGGTATATAAACCACATAGATGTTTCAATGAATTTTTAATCATTTTTCATTTAATCATCAAATACCGTAAAAAAAAATCGCCATTAAGAAGGATCGAAAATAAGAACCACTAGCACACTATAGAGAATCGGCCACTGAAATCCCCCTGTTTTTTCCCCTATTAAACCCAACTTGTTAAAATAGCAAGAGAAACATAATAATTTTTGTAATAACTTACCATAGAGTCAAACATGGGTGTCTCAATGTTAACATATTCCCGGGAAGATAAGATGCCAGGTGCCCTGAAACCGAGGGCAAAGACAAAAAGGCTCAGGATGTACTTTGTAACAAAAATCGCCAACTGTACTTTCTCTTTCCAACTGAAAATAAACAATAAGAAACCATAAATAATCTGTATTTTAACAGAAATTTAATTGCAGCATGGTTGTATTTGTCTGTCTATTTTTCTCTCTGGTTAATTGGACATGTTCCCACGTTTTATGTTTTTCCTTATGCAAATGTCTTTAAGCTTAAATTACATTCAATTATCATAATATATCAGGATTCCAGATATATATATTTTTTTTAATTATATGATACATTCATTTACAACTACAAAAATATTTTAACTTTTTGTGACAGAACTGAACAGTATTATTACATATAATTTTTTCATCTCCAGGTATACCCACTTTAAAAATATGTTTATCGCAAAAATTAAACAAAATCTTCATTAGTCGACAATTGACTATTTCACAAATGCGATAAAACAAAATATTAAAAGGTAATTTTCAAAATTAGATTAAAATTTTTTGATAGTCCTACAAAACTGTTCTATTTTTAAACATTTACGATGTGATAGATTTATGATGCTGCTAATTTAAATATCCAGTTATCACTGGAAAACAAACATCGACAATTTATCAGAATTATAAATAATCTGTCTTTCCTACGAATATAAGCGCAGAATCTGCCAAATGATTCAATGCAAAAATACAATTTTGACTTAAAGAAGACCAGTTAAATCATTTGACAAGTGGCCCATCTATGAAGGAATTTTTTAAAATCACTCAACTTGTTGCCCTTTGAGTGTTCAATTTCATCCTTTCCAAAGTCAAATTATTGAGTGAGTTAATTTTTTTAAACAATTGTTTTCTTTGATAATAAATTTGAGTAAACTATTATTAATTTTTACTCCTTAAAATCGTGGTTTTAAGGCAAGAAGATCTTGCCTGGGCTTGATGTTTTGACCAATGATGGAAGTAACATCTGTTACATAGCCCCAAATCCTGGTTATTCCACACTACTATGCACAATGGTCTACAACAGTTTAGGGCCACCATACGTCTCAATTAAAGAGAAGGTAATAGTTGACTACAAAGTATGACAGCTAGAGATGTCATTTTATTACTCTTACCCCACTACAGAACCCACATTTAACAGCTTCCTTGATAGATAGCCAACTCCAAATGGTCTGTAAAGTAAGGGTGAGCTCTAAAATCGCCTTCTGGCTTCGTGAGAATAGCCTAGCCTCTAGACGTCCCACATCAGGTTCTACTACTTGGGGAGGGATTGAATATGTGATGATATTTGCAACATCTCGCTTGGCCACTTGAACAATGGGGGGGGGGCTCTTTATAGATGAGCACTGGTTTGGTTTGTGGCAATCAGAGAGAACATGTGTGGAGTAGACGATGAGAATGCTTTGCTTGATGTGTTGTGCATAAGTCACAGCCTTTTCAAAGACAGTCAGTATGGGGTGGAATCAAGTCCATGCTTAAATTAATTATCATACAGGATCTTTGACTAAAGTACATATGATTTCCATTTGGGGTTGCAATGTCATCTCACACAATGAGGTTCTTTAACGTGCGCGCCAGGCACATGGCCTTATCACATGTTTAGATTCTCAAGATAGGACTGACACACCTCTGCTCACAAGTGGTCCATGTTAATCCTATGAGGTTTGGTGTAAAAGCCACTTGTTTTTGGCTAAAGTACGGCTTAAAGTACAGCGAGAAAATTCTTTTGGGTGTTGTGGTCCTATTCAGTCCATTCATTGGGAACAACTAAGTTTTATTAAATGATAATGGTCAACTGCATGTAGCTCGAGTTGTCAGTGATTATCAAAATGAATTGGCCACCAAGTTCTCCTGACATGAATCCCATAGAACACTTACGGGACGTGATAAAATGATAAAAAGAAGGATGGAATCCATCATTCATTGTTCGCCACCTCCAAGCGTAGAACAATGTTAGTTAAATTTTAATCTATCTCTAAATGCTTTTCTGGAGATAGCAATTCTTTCTGTGAATTTTCTTTCAAACCATGAGAGGCCAGCTCCTATATAATCTGTTATTAATATAATGACAAAAATACGTATAGTTTGAAATAAACTTTTTTTTTTCTCTCTTTGAGTATAGTTTAAATTATGTACTTTATGTAATGTTTTTAATATTCTGTACAAAAGTTATTAGGGCAATTTTCATTTTCGTTGAAATCCGTTTTATTATTAATGAACATTAAAAAAAAATTAGTCTACTGCTTTTATCATAATAAACCAAAAAAGTTTCTGTTTTCAGCAAATTACAGAAAACTTGATCTAGAGCCCTTTCTAGTCGTTTTATTAGTACAATAAATGGCAAACAATCATGGACGTACATTCTGATTACAAAGTAAAGCCTTCTGGGCGTCAGCACAGTCATACAATAATACAATGATAGATAAAGTCATGACTCATGATAAAATATACAGACTAGATTGTACAACTTTGGTTTTGTTGACTGACTCACCAATTAAAAACCACTTACGATTCTAAATGTGTCCACCAGTCTTGCCGATGGATGTTGATAAAAAGGATGTTGACTGATATAAACATCAGCGTCCAAAACACAAGTAAAATGAGGCCATGTCCCCTCGTAGGGACCGATGGAAGAAGATAATTCCTCTCGAAAAATATAAGAAGAATCGAAAACGGGTAGATGAAAACCTGTATAAAAACAGCTAGGATCTGTAACAGAAAAGAAAGAGAAAAATTAAAAATTAAAAAAAAAAAAAAAGTGGAGTAGATAGAAGAAAACCAAATACACAAAAATAAATTAATGGATTTTTTTTCGGGGGGGTTTGGGGAGTCCCCATTACCCAGGATTAAAATAAAATATATAAAAACTAAAGTAAAAATAATAATAAAAAAATTAATAATAATAAAAAACTAACTGAAATAAAAATTCCACCTGTTAAAATATTACTACATTCCTTTATATGAAGATTATTTTGGTTCGTATTTCTAGCCATAAAATAATGGAATAAAATGGGAACAAATAAGTGACAGAAAAAAAAGGCAAAAAGTATAATTAATTTTGGAAAATATTGTGCTGATGCAAGGTGATAATTCTGTAGCACTGTCATCTCTGATCATTCTTGTCTGCTCATTCATGTAGATTTTGTGGGCCAAACATACTTCCACATCTTCTGTGGCCGGTTTATGTGTTATTTTGTCAATCGCACAGTCACAAGAGAAAACCACACAGATGAACCGTTGAAGAGAGCGAAAACCAAAATAGTGAGATAAGCGATCAATTATGTTCAAATATTTTCTCCAAATCTGTTTTAATATTAAAAACAAAATATATAATTATTTAAAAAAAAAAAATAAACCTCTAAATTAATAGCAATTTATTATATACATTTTCTTCCTTTAAATTATTTGAACAGAACATTATAATGTCTGGATGTTCAAGGACAATCAACAATCAGTAAGAAAATAAATATTTGTTGCACTCCTTATTGACTTGGTGATAACCAGGATCACGCTAAATTCAAGAAATAGTTTAAGTCTGGAGCATTCGACGGTTTAAACATTGTTTCCGCAAGTTTCAAGAAAAAAGTTCAAACTGAAGGAATAAAATTGGTTAGAGTTAACATAAGTATTAAAAACCAGCCCTGTTAACAATTTCAGATCAGCAGATGGGTTGAGCCATAAAAACCATCTACCAAGATTAATTAACTCGAAGTGCCTGTGCTTTTGAAAAAAAAAAAAAAAAATATGTTCGAATGCAGGACTGCTGGATTTGAACCCAGGTCTTTTACTTCACAGTGGTGAGTGCTATGTCAATGCCTAAACCGTTGGGGCCATAGACACGCATAATTAATTAGTAGTTACACAACAAGCAATAATAAATAAAACTGTTGTTATTTGACTATAAGAGAATTTGTAAAACAGAATCAAAATTTGGTTTTGAGTTGTTGAAATTTAACAAATTGAGAAGAAAACTAGATGAACAGTCAAACACATCTAGAGCGAGCAAGCAAGCAAAAAATAAAAAAAAGGTAAGGTAGAACAGATGTACAAAGATAACATCTTTAAGCATTAATTATCACAGTTGCATATATTAAATTTTAATCAACCGAATCATCGGATAAGAGATAAAATGTAAAAAAAAAAAAAAAATTGTTTAGCTGTAAAGGCTCTTCAATTAAATTAAATTCGCAATTACGCATGGAAAAATTCAATGTAAAAAAAATTGTAAGATGATGTTTTGGTATGTAATGTTGAATATAAATTCAGGAAATGGATGTATGAACATAAAAATTGGTGACAGGGTATGGAAATTTTTGAATATTGAATGAACAATACCAGTAAATAACTCAAGCTGTACAAAATTAATTACATCAAATAGTGAATCACGATTTCTGAATAATTAACTAAATCCAAATTAACCATGGAAAAATTCTATGATAAAAAAGTCATAAGGAGATGGAAAATTTTGGTATGTGATGTGCAGTATTTATAAATTATAAAACTGACGTTTAAAACTTAATTTCAAAACAATAACAAAAATGTATCAACCCATAGTGGAAAAAATTGGTGAATAAGTATGAGGTGTCAGCTCATAAACACATTAACACAGATTAACGTAATCACATCTGAAATATGAGAAATAACTGAATTGAAAGAAAATAAGAAAAACACTTGTCAAACCAAAGGAAAAAATGGTGACAGGGATGTCAAATGTACAAAGATGACATCCCAAGTAAATGAGCTGCACTGTAAAAACAAGTATAAAAAAATGATTTAACTCATAATCACATCTGACATATGAAAAATAACTGAACTGAAAGAAAATAAGAACAGACTTGTCAAATCAAAGGAAAAATTGGTGACAGGGATGTCAAGTGTACAAAGATGACATCCCAAGAAAATGCGCTGCACTGTAAAAACAAGACTAAAAAAATGATTTAACTCATAATCACATCTGACATATGAAAAATAACTGAACTGAAAGACAATAAGAAAAACTTGTCAGACCAAAGGAAAAAATGGTGACAGGGATGTCAAGTGTACAAAGATGACACAACGAAATTTTAATTTATCTGATAAACTGTCAGATTATAAGTAAAATGCAAGTTTATTATTTTGAACAAATAGTTCGTTTGGACAGGGCAATGATAAACTAGTACAATAGGAATAAAATTTGATCATAATCACATCTGACATACGAAAAATTACTGAACTGAAAGAAAATAAGAACAGACTTGTCAAATCAAAGGAAAAATTGGTGACAGGGATGTCAAGTGTACAAAGATGACATCCCAAGAAAATGAGCTGCACTGTAAAAAACAAATCTAAAAAAAATATTTAACTCATAATCATATCTGACACATGAAAAATAACTGAACTGAAAGACAATAAGAAAAACTTGTCAAGCCAAAGGAAAAAATTGATGATAGGGATGTCATAAGTGATCAAAGATGACACGATTTAATTTTAATTAATCTGACAAACTGTTGGATTATAGTGAAAATGCATTAGTAAAAGTTCACCATTTGCTATAAATAGTTGGCTTGGACAAGATAATGAAAAACTTGTGAAACCATCAGAATAAAATTTGTTGAAAGGATTAGATAAGATTGCAAAGATGACAACCCCAATTATATTGCAGAACAGTATAAAACTTGTTAATAAAAGGAATAAAATTTGTCAACAGGATATAAATGTACAAAGATGACAGTTCCACTAAATAACCAGAGCCATAAAAGCTATCATAAAAAATTAATTAAACTGTTAATTATGAAAAATGGAATGATAAGAAAATTTGTAAGGTGGTAGAAAAATTGGTTCTGAGACTGATTACTGATAAATTTTGAAAATGACTGCATGGAAAATAAAAAACGTAAAATGTACTTCGTACAGTTGGATTGTAAGTTGGAAGGTACCTCAAACCCGTAGATGACACCTCGGTTGAGCACGACGACCTGGAAGGCGAGGGTGAAGACAGGCAGGATCCCGAGTAAAGCGGTGAACAGAAGCTGGAGGATGTACAAGTTGGACGTCGGGATGGAGTGGCTGTTGATCGTGGTGCCGTACTTTTTGTACATCCAGAGCTGTGCGCTCCCGAAAATGAGCAAGTACAAGCCGAGTACCAAGTTTGAAACTGTGTTCATGAAGCAGTCGGACACCCCGTGGTCCACCCATACTTCCCAAATGGAGACGTTCTCCCTGCAGAAGTGCATGTTCAGTCGGTTGACAGCATGTACGAATTACGATACGCCCGTCTCACAAATAGCGATGTCACCCTGAATCGGCGCAAAACAATAACCAACACTCGCCCTATCCAAAATCTCAGACCATTTTACGAAAGTTTAATTTTAATCAGGATTTTACGAAAAAGTCAACGACTAAATCCACCGATTCATCGGGAGGAGAGAGTAAAACGCCGATTGGAAACGATTAAAAGTTTGGACCCTCTCAGTAACCTGCGATCGTTGCTGAATGATGATAAACTGAAAACGCGACGATTTCGACTGATGACAACCTCATCGATTATTCCTTATCTCTCCTACAACTTCTTCTTCGCTGTTTACCTTAAAAGATGTTACAACTTTTGGAGTAAATTTTCCCTCCCCCGGCTTTTTTTAAAATAAAAACTTAGCGTTTAATTGGTAAAGCTAAAATCATAAAGAATCACAATAAATCAAATTAATCATCAATAATCGATCTTCACCGGCCAGTAAATCTCGTTAGGCCTACTTTTGCCTCCAAAAGTTCTATTTAAAACGATTATCAAATATCACCAGACCCCCTTCACTCCATAAAAAAAGGAATTCGGCTTTTTGATTAATCGCCTTCTCCCGAAATTACGAATTCATGTGCAATAACTGTCAGATTGGATTCTGTCAGTCTCGCTGATTGCTATGTTATCAGGCTCAATTTCCCTCATATGGGAAGATCCAAAAAATCCAAACGTGAAAAAGTTAACACTGACAAAAAGATTCAGTTACCCTCTATCTATAAGTTAGCCTAATTTCGAGAACAAATTATTTTCAAACTAACAAAAAATTAAATTTTACAAGAAAAATAATTATAACAACTCACTGGCCATTGTTGTATTCAACTAGTTTCAATTTACTTCTTGAATACATTTTTAACAAAATCCTAATACTACAAAAAATTCCACACAACAACACTACAGGTATACAGTTCTTAACTGATGATGGTGCAATGCCGAAACAAATTTGAGTAGTTTAACAAACCCATGAGTGAAGACGGACCCAATGCCGGTTCAGCATGTGATTTATAGACCAACATCCGACATCAACTTATATACTACAAGTGTCAACCATATAATTTTTGGCACGGAAGATCCAAACAACAAATCATTAAAAATGTGCTAACGTCATCTAAAATATCAAACAAAACCCTTAAAACTGTTTACGATAGAATACAGCGTCTTGATTACACGAACTTTTGCCTTTTCTAGGCATTTTTAGAATTGTTTTTACACCTCAGAACATTTTCTGGGTTGTCATCTTTGTAGACTGACCATATCCTTTCACCAAATTTCATTCCTTTCGTCCTACAAGTTTTTTATTATCTTGTTCAAATCAATGATTTTTACAAATTAATGAATTTTTATTATTGGATTTTACCTGTAATACACTTAGTTTGCCAGATGAACTAAATTAAATGTTATTATCTTTGAACTCTTGCAATAATGTGTCACCACTTTGGTTTGACAAGTTTTTTCTTATTGTCTTTCAGTTCAGTTATTTTTCGTATTTCAGATGTGATTATGAGTTAAATAAATTTTTGGTTTGTTTTTACAGGACAGCGCATTTTCTCAGGTCATTTTTGCACTCTTATCCCATCCTTTCAGCAAATTTATTCCTTTGGTACTACAAGTTTTTCATTGCCTTGTCCAAGCTATATATTTGTAACCAATTAATAAACTTTTATTATTGGATTTTACCTATAATACAACAGTTTTTCAGATTAATTAAAATTCAATGGTATCACCTTTGTTCACTTATGATATCTCTGTCACCAATTTTTTCCTTGTGTTAGACAAGTTTTTCTTATTGTCTTTCAATTCAGTTATTTTTCATATTTCAGATGTGGTTATGAGTTAAATAAATTTTTGGTTTGTTTTTACAGGACAGCGCATTTTCTCAGGTCATTTTTGCACTCTTATCCCATCCTTTCAGCAAATTTATTCCTTTGGTACTACAAGTGTTTCGTTGGCTTGTCCA
The DNA here is from genome assembly GCF_000648675.2 of Cimex lectularius. NCBI lineage: Eukaryota > Metazoa > Arthropoda > Insecta > Hemiptera > Cimicidae > Cimex > Cimex lectularius. The sequence goes on along the minus strand of NW_019392681.1, from coordinate 1,184,206 downwards.
CGAATTAAAATTCAATGGTATCACCTTTGTACACTTATGATATCTCTGCCATCAATTTTTTCCTTGTGTTAGACATGTTTTTCTTATTGTCTTTCAATTCAGTTATTTTTCGTATTTCAGATGTGATTGTGAGTTAAATAATTTTTTTTAGGTTTGTTTTTACAGGACAGCGCATTTTCTCAGGTTGTCATTGGTGCACTCTTATCCCATCCTTTCAGCAAATTTTATTCCTTTGGTACTACAAGTTTTTCATTGCCTTGTCCAAGCTATCTATTTGTAACCAATTAATAAACTTTTATTTTTTCTAATTATATTTCTCAATTTTATCTATAATATGTTAGTTTCCCAGATTAAATGTTAATCAAAAAATAACATTAAATGATATTATTTTTGAACATTTGCAGTTTAGTGTCATCATTTTTTCCTTTGGTTAGACCAGTTTTTCTTATTGTCTTTCAATTCAGTTATTTTTAGCGATATTTCAGATGTGATTATAGCTAATTTTATTCCTTTTGTACTTGTTTTTCATTGCTTTGTCCAAGCCAACTATTTCTACCAAATAATGAACTTTTATTATTGCATGTTACTTATTATCCAAAGTTTTTCAGATCAATTAAAATTCCATTGTGTCATCTTTGCCCACTTATGACATCCCTGTCAGCATTTTTCCTTTGGTTCGGCAAGTTTTTTCTTATTGTCTTTCAATTCAGCTATTCTTCAAATTTCAGATGCGATTGTGAGTCAAATAAGTTTTTACAAACCTAACAGCCAGTTTTTTTACTTTGGCTTCACATGTTTTTTCATTGTCTTGTAATACAGTTATTTTTCTATTTTCAGGTGAGATTGTTGAGTAAGATTTGCTCTTTCTCTCATTGCTACCATAAAGCTTTCTTTCAAATGGGAGACTTTTACCACAAGGAGCAAGCTAAAAAATAATTTTATCCAATTTTGGTACTGAAAAAATAAAAATAAAAATTTTCCAAGCTCCCAAATCCACAAGGCGAATTTTTTTCTCACCGATGTTCAAAAATATACCAGGAAAATATCATAAACAATAATACTTTCGGCCTAGAGGATCAAAATGTCAAATCATTTGATTAAAAATGCAGCTATTATCATAAAAAAGTACCATCAAACTAAAAGACCAATGAAAACCTTAAAAACGTCTTCACCTTGCGATTTTTTGTGTTCTATCAAAAAAATATGCATGAATACAAAAAGTTGTCAACTACATGATGTTGTTACCTTGAAGATTCAAACAACAAATCACTTTTTCACCAAATTCTATTATTGACCAAAAAAGCTTAAGGATATAAGGACCAAAAAGCTGTCCTTCCAATTGAACTCTTACTCCAAGAAGCAATTGAAAAAATATGTTTATCCATGCTTCTGCAAAAGAAAATTCCAAGGCTACTAAATTCATAAGGCAAATCAGTTTCTACTGATGTTCAAAAAAAAGACCACCATAAAAATTTTACTTATCAAATTGTGCTATTGAAAAAAAAAAAAAATCCAAGACTGCCATTCATTTATGAATTCACCTAGATTTATGCATCAATTGTAAAGTGCTTTTGTAGATCCATATGAAAAATTGGTTTCTCACCCTAAAAAGCTTTTGTTCAGACAAAGTACATCTATCATAAAAGTTGTATATATTTTGTCTAAAAGATACAAATGTCAAACCAATTGTTTAACCAAGTATTGTCAACAAAAGAGTATGTTGATAAGGTATGTTCATAATGTAACTTTCAGACTTGAAAATGCGCAAATGAATTTTCTTAACCAATTCTGTTATTGTAGAAATAACCGTCTGCCAGATGCGTTTCAGCAATATGTCATCTTCTTTTTATAAAAGAGGTCTTGACTTCAGAAAAATACCCTCCAATGAAGATGGCAAAATATCGAAAGCGTCCGACAGACCAACACAGTGAAGATAGGCGGACAACGATGATCAGCATGATCAAATTATAGGTTCAACACCCACAGAGAAATCTCACTTTTTTCTTCCATAAATGTCTTCATCCACTCAAAATCCCTCTTTGAAAATTGTTGTAAACCAATATTTATTATGAGATCTTTTTAGTTTTTTTTTTCAGAAACACAACCATTTCAAAATATCCTTTTATTATATCAATAGCAATACTTTTATTCTATTACAGCTAACAACGAAGAAGAATGAAGAAAATAATAAATATTTATTATTACCAAATTTTAATTATAAATATTTTGATGTCAAGATTAGTTTGGTGTGTAATTTTCGTAATTGTTATATATATTTGGTTTGAAGTGAGTTTGTCAAATTGCTTAATACTTAAAAACACGATTTTAGTGTCCAAAATCTTGCAATTTCATGCCTTATTTATTATTAAGATAAAAATTATAATAAATACACACACCAGCTAACTTCTCTCACTCATTATATATTTTATTTTTGGTAAAAAAAAGTTATCAAGGTGTTTTGATTAATTGCCAATTTTACAATGTTGATTATATGATGAATCAATTTTAGAAAAGGACTGGCGTTTAAAAGAACACAAAAAAATGTCGACAAAAGTATACACCCTTTCAATCATGACAACAATACTCAATATTTTCCACATAAAATAAAAAGTAAAATCTGAATTTTTTGGATAATTAAAATGAATCTAAGAATGTTTGATTCCAGATGGCTTTGGCATTTAGTACATACTCAATGATTCATCTGGGCCCCATTCAAACGCAGGATTTTGAACAGGAAACTTCTGAAATTTACAGAGGTAAGCCGGTGGTAATTATCTGGCTATTTCCATTTTTTGAAAAAAAAAAAAAAGTTTAAATATTGACATGTATTGTGTATAATTTAATACTTTAATACTCACACTAAGTAAAAGTGACATAAAAAATTTTTTTACATAATATAATTAATTAAATAAATTTGTAATTGAACATATTTTACAAGAAAACATTACAGATTATAGGTAAATTTTTAACAGTTATAAACATAACTATCAAAAATTTACCTTCTGTAATGACTTTTATTTTTTCATTTATACTTTTTTAACTTTTATAAAATATTTAACATACAGATACAGAAATGCTGCCACTTGCAAGAAAATATAAAATGATTCACCAAAAATGAGTGGAAGCTGTTTTGTTTCAGCTAAATAATCATTTAATTTCTAAATGGTATTTTTGTTTTCACATAAAGTGCTGGTTCTGTTTTATATTTAAATTTTTAACTTCAAAACATGGACAAATGTTGTGCTTAAATTGATAATTTAATGTGGTTTTTAATGTGGAATGATTTGTAAATATGTAAAAAGTCGAAAATAGTGGTTGACTTGTAGAGAGTTGATTATTTGATAAATTGAGAATTACTGATCAATTGCTATTCTTTTTTGAAACTGTTGACAAGGGAAAATAATTAGTATTTTGCATTTCAGAAACTTCATTAATTATTAATTCTTCAAGACAAAATCATTATAACTTAATTATCAAATCGACAAGAAGCATGCCCCATGGTGAAGCAAATATCAAAAAATAAATAATTTTGTGTATATCTTGCACATTTTAAAGCTAACAGTATCAATAACAGGATCTGAAATAATCATATCAACTGAAATCATATTATGAAATCATTGGAATTTTATCAGATCAGGACTTAAATATGAAAGAAAACATTGTGCATTTTTCAATGTAAAAGTAGATGTTCTGGCTAACTCTAAATTAAAAATTAAAACTTAATAAAAGGTACTATTTTTATTAAGTTTTTCTTAGACAAAATATTAGTTTGAAGTGCACAGGCATAATAAATTGAAATAAAAGATTAGGTTTTAGATTTAGATGAAAAAATTTAAATTCAAAAAGTCATGTAATCAATGAAACATTGTCTCTGTGTATAATTCATGTTCAACATGTGCGGTGTTCTTATTATTTATTATGAAATTAATTTATATTAATTTTTTTTTTGTAGAAATATGAATAACCCAAATGGCTCGAACTCTGATCTAGGGCTGCCTTCGTAAGTTTTTCTCGTCTATATTAAAATCTATTACTTTTTTAAATTGTTTTTACGATAAAGTTGGCGCTCAGGCTATGTATGGGAATCTATTTGGTCAAGCTACAACTGGTAAATAATTTTTCAAAATTCATTAATCATAATATATTTAAAAAAATTAAAAATGCAGGAACTCCCAAGATATGAATTACGCTCTTCCTGACTCTTCTTCAAATCCGAGTATTTTGAATCAACTGTAAGATAGCATTGATTATTAAAAATGAATTATTTTTAATTTAATTAAGGCTGATTGTCATAAATCTTTTAGTGAAATGACGATATTTGGCTCTGACTCTTCAGTGAAGTAAGGATTCACTTTAAAATTTTTTCGATATGCAAAATTTTACATTTGATTTGTTTTCATAGCACCGTAAGTGACACTACAAATACAAATACTCGTGTGCAAATAATAAGGTAATTTTATTTATTACTAATAAATTATATGTTATATGAATTATATAAATTATATGAGGGTATTTAACCCTTGGCATACTAAAAAACTCCCAACCATGTCAATGCTATTGCCGCCACTAACACCCCTAAAATTAGATGTTTAAATTCATAACATTAAACTAGTTAAATTAAATTTATCAATATTTTATTAAAATATTTTTACCCCCTAGTTATTATTATTAAATAAAATAATTGGTTAAAAGATTCATAAAATTCAAAATAGTGAAGTAGGATTTAGGTTTACAAGGAAAATTATCATAATGAATTTTATTTGTAGATATTTTTTAATGTTCGCTTTTTATTAAATTTGTACACAGAGAACCATCAGCATATACTGTGCAAAACAGGACAGAAGAATTTAATAGGTGAGAGTTTTTCAAACATTGTTTTTATTCAACAACGTGCTGAAAATTTAAAATTTGGTGTGCAATTTATTTGTACTTTGGTTGTTTTATAGTCAACTGTTACAAGAATTAAATTCACTAATTTCATGGTTCGCTTGACCAATTAATACATTACAATTAATTAAGGTTTTTAGATGTGATGAAAAAAGTTAATGGCACGAGCGGGATTCAAACCCACGATCTTCGGCTAGATACGCCGCTGCTCTACCACTTGAGCTGTCGTGACCTCGATCCACTCGGACATCAACTTCCTATCTCAAGTGGTAGAGCAGCGGCGTATCTAGCCGAAGATCGTGGGTTTGAATCCCGCTCGTGCCATTAACTTTTTTCATCTCAACTAAAAACCTTAATTAATTGTAATGTATTACAAGAATTTTAATTAACCTTATAGCAAGGTCTGATTCCATGATGATATGAAACTTCTGTAAATTATTTTCAGAGTATGAGGGTTTTCTTTCACCAGATCCATTTTATGTTAAAACACAATTTATGTTCGGAAAATTTTTTAATACTTACTACTCTTTACATGAAAACGCTTAAAATTTGGTGGCACAGTTTAAAGAAAAAAATCTTTAACAAGTTGAATTCAATCAGAACATATTTTTTACAGGTCAGATCTACCTCATACATCAGTAAAGTGAGTATATTTATTTGAAATTTTAAATTCATCCTGTTTAACTGAATATTTTTATCAGTGCGATTAGTGGAGAAGACGAGGAAAACATCTGCCAGTATGTTCACTTTGGAACTGAAAGGTAAGAAATTCTTTAATAATCAATAAGAAATAAATTTCTTATATTTTCCAGGGAGTTAAGTAGAATTGCAGAACAAGAATACAATAGGTATGATTTTATTCAAAATAGTAACAAGATTTATATATACTTAGAGAAAAACGTATAATTAAAAAAAAACACTTGTGATTATAAACAATATTGTTGTTGTAGAAAACAGATGAATATATTATATGACAGGCCTCAAATATCACAGTAAGTATTATTTAAATAAATTTCACAAATTAGGAAGTTCAAATACGAATAGATTATTTATAACATTTGAAAATGAAATTCCAGAAAATTATCATTTTTATTTTATTACCGCTCAAAAAATCATTGAAAATTATTTAAAATATATATTTTTTGCAGTAAAAAGATTAATAAAGGTAAAAGATTTCGTGTGCCAAAGTATCTTAGATTGATCAACTCCACTTTCTCTGACTGCATGATTAAAACATATCAATGTAGATTCTGCAAAGAAGTTTTCGATACGTTTCGTCTTGCATCTGGTCACACTTGTTTTAGACGGCGAGCTGGAAGGCATGGAAATAGTAATGGTATAAATAAATAATGGAAATTCCATTTACAAATAAATATGTTAACAAAAATCTCATTTGTAACTGGTTACTTTACTTTTTTATTAAAAAAAATTATATAAAAAATGTTTACTTTTAATTACCCTATCCAGTAACCATATGGTCAATGCAAATAGAGAAATAGGTAAAACAAAACAAAAAAAACCCAACCAGCTTCAGTCAAAATCAAAATGTATAGGGAAGGCAAGTCCATAACAAAGCAACAAGTGCAAAAAAGGAACAGTTTCGAAGAGAAGAAATTTTGGGACACCCTACGTATAATTCATTTCGAAGAAAAAGCTTTTGAAAAAAGCCATGCCTTTAAAGTCAACAAGCACAATTCGCTCATGGGGATCACGGAAGAAAGCCCTGTGGGTATATCTGAGTAAAGATAAAACTTTAAAGCAGAAGAAGACCTAAAATTAGGCAGAGTTCGGTTTCTTTAAACTTTGGTCTTAGTACATGATATTGAATTTTATCGAGAGACGGGCTGCTTGCTGATGAACCTGGATAATTTATGATGATTCTCGCTGGTTTTGTCTTCCATTATGACATTTTTCAGAGATGGTCTGTGTTGCTTACACATCCCTTTTACATTTTATGAAACTATAAAATAATAAAAAATAATGCTTCAACTTGCTTACATCCTTGACCAACCACTGATGATGGAGAAATACTAAAACCACAGTCAAAACCAGGGAGAATTGACAGACCATGGATAATAATTGATGATATACAACAAATATTAGTAGTAATTAAAATGTTTTATACACATATAGTGATCAACGATCGTACTGAGTATATCAAAGTTAAGGCAATGAACTATTTTTATTGCATTTTTTTTTTTTAAGAATTTGTATATCGTATATACGTTGTTTTCATAGTATTGAAATTTTTTAAAATTAAATTCTGCAGGAATCATCAACTCCATACAACGAATTGTATAACAAAAGCAGCGATTATGACGAAATGGATAATAATGCTAAAATGGAGGAGGTATCAATTATAGTCAGTAAATTATTTATTCTTCAATCTTTAATATATTTTTTAACATATTTCAGAGCATAAAACAGCTTTTACTCACGAATGGGGAAGTCGATATTGAAAAAGTGCTCTGCCTCCATCTTCTTGCTATAAAGCAATCCGATTGTTGCACAGCTAGGTAACCGGTGAAAAACTAATGTAATTTTAACTAAGTATTTTATTAGAATATTAAAAAAAGTCAAGTGTGATAATGAGCAATCAAACAATTTGTTAAAAAAAAAAAAATGTTTTGATGGGATATTTACAACTTTTTGGCTCAAAATACATTATTCATAAGTAATAACTAATAATTTGAAAGCGGTTTTAAATCATAAACTTAATTTTTAGGGATGATACACCTAGGCCAATTAATGTGTTTACAAGATATTCAAATCTCCTACCAAATTATATAATAGAATCGGGAGATTCAAAAATTAAATGCTGCTGCTGGAAGCGGAAGAGCCAGAAGATGAAATGTGATTTTAGACCGATTAAGATTCATTTAACGATAAATAAGCAAATTGAGAAAATAATCAACATAGTTATAATAACGCTGAAGGAATTGAATGAAAAAAAGTTGAAACTTTTGATCTCGATGGCGCATAACATAAACGTTCTGCGGACAATATTGGTGAGGCCAGCAAATCAAAACTATTTGACAGAACTTTTGAAATCAAAATTAGTATTAAATAACAGCGAATCTGAGACAGAATGCTGTACGTTGATGAAAGGAAGCAACGAGATGATAAGAGATGTAAATAAATACAAGAAGAATATGGTTTTTCGATTAAATCCGCCTAACTCCTTAGTCTACCTCCGCGCACTTCTTGCAGACATGGATAAGTATACGTCTTGCCCAGAGATACAGAAGAAAGATTCATTTTGTTCGTTGGTTGATATCTGCAAGAAAATTTCCGTCGGTGAAGATGTCAATTTGGCCGGTTTTTCAATTTTACGAAATACATCTATCAATTCATCCGGGACTGCTGTTATAAGTGAAGATGGAAAAGATATCACATACATAGCTGGGCCGAGCTGCAAAAAAACAAGAGCGCCTGACTTTTTCGAGAACAATTTAACTCTTCTCCTCAAATCAACAGGTCTCATGGATAAAAAGACGGAGGAAGTGAAACCTGTAATAAGAGAAGAAAAGTTTATGCGATTTTATCATAAAATGTCGGATAGAACGATCGCTTCGCTTGAAAAAATTACAAAAGAGAGGATTAATACGTTAAAGTCACATATGAATAAAACAAAGGACAAGAAAGAGCCGCCAGACCCTGAAATGCTAAGATCAAATATTTTAAAGAGATTGAGCAACCAGCAGAGAATTTTGCTGGCTCAAGAATCATCACGCGTCAAAGGGGAAAAAAACGAATCTGAACATAATGCAAATGTTGCACCTCTAGCGCATATTATGAGCAACGTTATGTCTAAAAGGTCTCTGCTCAACTTGGCAAGAAACAGTACCCAAGAAGAACGCGAATATTTTTTAAAACCTGTAAAGAAAGGCGGCCTCGGCCTAGGGGAAATAATAATAGGCAAAGAGAATATGTCAAAAATGGAAAAGATTGCTGCGATTGCACAAGGGGAGACCTTAATTACGATGATAACACCTTTAAGTGAGCAGGTCGCTCCAGCACCAGAAAGGAAATCAATAATTGATGTCTCGACAGATAGCTCTTGGGATCTCCTCAAAATCAAACACGACATTTCCCAGGCAGAAATAACAAAGAAATTTACAAAATTTGTCAAATCTAATTCAGAGTCACACTCTAGTAATCATCATGAAGATATCAAATATGATGTAAACAACATAGATCAACAGTCAAAGCAACTAAGCCCTAACTTAACCATCGTCGAAACAAAACTCCAAGGAAGAATCCCACTGAGGAAACAGTTGGAAAAGAAAACTATAGTACAAAATGAAGAGAAAAGTTTAGCAAAATCATTACCAAAGCAATTATATTCCATAAAGCAAAAAAATAAATGACCAATTAGATTTGTTATTTCTTACATTTTAGTTCTCAACATCGAAGATCAAACTTGGTCAAAGGTATGGACAAAGTTGAAATATTTTTTATAATAAACTCGATGCAAAAATTTGAAGCTAGGTTAACTAAATTTAACTTATCATTGATCTGGAATTTGTGGCGAGATAATCTGGTATGCCAAATTGCCGCCATTTTCAGTATTATTTATTAGAATTGTAGTTCCCTTAAATGGTTTTTAATTTTCAAGATTGAAACAAACTCAATCATGTATAAAATAAAAATGTTTATTAAGGCAAATTTTTATATACATAAACGACTAAATGATATACACAATAATTCTAATTGCATTCTTGTAATTGAAAAGGAAAACACGAAAATTTGTAAACTAAAATCACAGCATGTAAATTCATAATTTTATAAGGCTCTTTCTTTCTTTTTTTTATATTTTATCCACTTTTATATAGATTTAAATATTAATAGTGATGATAAAAGAAAAAAAACATATTTTATGATGAAACATGTAAATAATTATATACAATTTCATTAATTGTAGTCGCAGTTACACATAAATTAGTGTTATGCCTGTTAAATATATATTTTTCTTCGAAAAATAGCAGGCTATGTATAATTTTTGGTAAAAAAAAAACATGTTTCTAAAATTAAAACTATAATAAATTCTCTGAAATAAGTAGAACAGGTTCATTTTTTTTCATCGCAAGATTTGAGGCAGTTGTAGCAAAACCAGACTTTCCGCTTCTGCGGATTGGCAATACCAACGCATTTAGAATGAAACCACAGGAGACACGAAGCGCAGAGGACGCAACTGTCTTCAAGCTGGGCTTCGCAGATGAAGCAGAGCCAGATTTCGTTTTCTCTTTTTGCATTTACAACTGTCAACAATAGTTGAAACGCGTCTGGTGAAAGTCGTGGCTTTATCAACTCGAGATCGACTGTTTCGTTCAAAATTGAGTGTTGTATTAATTTTGGGTCTGATTCTATATCGGCGACATCGAGAACGTCATTCTCGCCGTAACTTTGGTTTTCACCTTTCTTCACAATCCAATCGATCATCATTCTAATTTTTTCCGCTTTGGGCTTTAGGCTGAATTTCAGAGGTACATTCACTTTTCCATAATGACTAAGATCAATTTTTATTATTTTACTCGTCATTTGTGGATGTTTGAGCAATTTGACCTTTTGTAATTCTTCGTTCGAGTTTGTACTAACAGGAATTGTTTTGACAACTTTTTGAACTTTCTTTGTTTGAAGTACTTCAGGAGGGGAGACGTCTTTTTCAGGCGAGCCTGCTGAAAAAGCAGTAACTTTTACATTTTGCCCGTCACTCCATAAATTTCCAATTTCCTCTAAAACTTGTATTTTTTCTTCCAATTCATTTCCTGCTTGCCTACTCAAAATATTAAGTATCTTATCTGTTATTGTTATCGCTCTTCTTGTGTTTTCAGAAAGTTTATCATACTCTGAATCTTCTGTTGTTACATCCGACGTAACGAGTTTGTCTTTGATCAGTTTCTCAACTTCTTCCACTTCCAGCCTGTTTTCAATGTAGTAACTCTTAGTCCACCGCACGTTACATAAATCAGCACAAAAAAAATTCTCTTTGCAGGCTTTTCTCACAGCAAATATATGCTTACACGGTAGCATCATTGATCGCCAATCCCTGCATTCGCATGAATTCACAGAAGAAGGATACAATACCATATTTTCCTGAGTGATATACAGATTATCTTCGACCGTTTCCAAAATATTTACATTTTTCGACAAATTTATTTGATGACTGACATAATCAAAAGCGTAATTTGTCAAAAGTTGAGAATATTTATCAAGACAGCTCCCTCTTAAATTGAGGCTCGATGGTTTTTTCAAAACGTATGTTGAGGCTTTAAATTTAAATTCAACTTTTTGAATATTGATCCATTTGAACAATTGTTCTATAAATGACAAAAGAGGGGTGTTTTTTTGTATTATCTCTTTTACTCTTGCATCCACAGCCTCTGAAGTTTTTGAATCATCGACAAGAGTACCATTGGTCATATTGAAAAATGTCCAATCTTGTATGTTTGAACCCCAATCCTCATCAAAATAATCGACCATACCTTGAGGGGCCGATTTACAAAAACTAGAATATACACCTTTATAATCTTCGAGAGATCTCGAATATGCCATTTTACAAAAATAGTTCATACAATGTTCTTTTTTGGGTGTTAAAAACGACTCCGTGTCTAGGATGCGTTCGAAAAGTTTCAGAGAATAATACAACGACACAAAGGTGATTGTATGAGGAAAAAGTTGTTTCAGATGCGTCTCAACAAGATGTTTTTCTCCGAAAATATATTTTATCTTCAGATTATGATTATCAATATTTTCTTTAAATGTTTTAAAAAACCAACTAAAGCTAAGTTTGTCTTCTTCTTCTACAAGCCCTACACTGATTATTTCAAAATCACCGTTCGAGTCTTTAATTGTTGCAAGGATCACACTGAAGTTCTGTTTAAGCCAGCCCTGTATCGTCCAGATGTATATGACATCGTGCCAAGCATTCAATGACTTTTCCATAGCCTTCGTCGTCAAATATATCCCAATAAGATGTTCATCGTTGTCGTATAAAGTTGACCCATGTGCATCTGAAACAAGAAAAAGCTATTGAGTAATTGATTTTATATTCACTTTTATTAAGAAAATTAGAATTGGATTGCCAACGCTTACCAATTGCCAGTTTGAGTGATTCTAGCAAAGGGTGTATTTTACTCTTAGATAAAAAGTCTGTATCCTCATCACTTTCCGTCATTGAATCTGAGTCCTTTGATTCCCCCACTGATTTGACCTTTTTAACCTCTGAGGCCGACACGCCGACTCTGTACCTCGGCTTTTTGCACCAACGTCCTGCCTAACAATAAACAAATTTTAAAATATCTGCATTAAAAAAAAAAAAAAAAAAAAAAAAAAAAAAATACAAAGAAAATAGTTCGACATTAATACCCAAGGAAAATTTTTTTACAACAAAACAACAATAAACCAAGGTATAAAGTATTTCTTGAAATTAACTTTAATCATACAATATATCAATACCTCTTGTTCAAGATGGCCTTGATGATCATCGATGAAACTTTTGATCTCCAACTGATTGCCATCCATGGTTGCTCTTATTTTGATCTTTGCAGGGCAATCTATTTTATAAGTCCTACAAACAGTAACATCCTTAAAATATATTTATGTAATCATGATACAGTGAAACCCCTCTTAATGGGCTCCCCTCTCTAATCACCATCTCTATTAACAAACAATTTTTACACTTCCCAACAAATTTTTTTTATACTTTTCAAATATATACTGATCATGGACACTGCCGTCAGCCCCCATCAGGGTAATCCACGACTCTAGATGTAACCAGTAAAAATATATATTAAATGCCTGTATGAAAACATATTTGCTATGATCATTTTAAATTTTTTAAAAGTCAAACATGTTTCATGTAGGCTATTAACTGACAAAAAACAGTTTAATTTAAATTTCATGTTTTGACAGAGCTATTAGGAAATTCTTCGCCTTTTTTAAAGGAAGTTCTATTTCTCCTCACAAATCCTGTTCTGTGTTCATTTGAACATGTCTTGGCAATCTATTTTTAGGAAATACATGAGTACATTTTCGAAAGCTTTTTTGCAAGATGTCTAAAGACCAGGCTATTCTCACAAAACCTTCAAATATCTGTTTAAGGGCTCACCCTTGCATTAAAGAATGTTTGTAGTTGACTATGTATCATCTATCTGTCAAATAAAGGTTCTGTGGTAAGAGTGTGGTAAGAGCAATAAAACAATTGTCTCTAGCCGTCTTACATTGCGGTCGACCACCTCTTCTGAGGCTTCCGGTGGCCTTAAACCTCTGAAGACCATTGTGGATGATAGAGCACGGCACACTAGGACTTGGGCTTTGTAATGGACACTACGTCCGTCGTTGGACAGAGCATTTGCCTGACTCAAAAACATGCTTTCAAGAAGAAGAAAACTTTTTTACACAAATTTATTGTATCATCAAAGAAAACAATTTAAAAAAAATTCTGTCTTGTGAATTCGTTGTAGAGGGGTTTCACTGTAATACACATCTTTAAAATAACAACAAACCTGTAATAATATATGTTTACTACATTTTTTTTTTAACCAACACCCTAGTAGCTTAATAAACCAGCACCTGAGGAAGGCTGAGTGTGCAAAAGACTTCTTGAAGTCAACTCAACCTCAAATCTGGCTGTATGAAAATTTGGTAAGAATAAAATTTGTAGAAAAACTAAAAACCAAATTTTTGATTTCCACCTACGAGGAGCGATGCGGAGATGTAAGTAAATGTATAAGGCACATACCATTAAATCAAATCCCTTACTTACATTATGTTTTTACAGAAAATTAGGCCCCCAGTTTTTTCTGTTGGTGACTTTTCCAGTTTAGTATGACCACTTGGACAACAATAAACAGAAAAACTGTGTTGTGCATTTTTTAAACATTCAACCATTCTCTGCTCATGTTCTATAAAAAAAGTTTCAACTTTTTTTACAAAAAATTATGCTTGGATCAATCCAGCAACCATGCAGTGCTGTTGATTATAACTTCATTTTCCTTTTTTTCCTACTGCAAGTAAAACAGACCCAAGGAAATTAAATATAAAAATAATATGAATAATAGATGAAATAGCCGTTAAAACGACCTTAAAAATTAATAATATTGGGTTGTCCGGAAAATAATGCAGGATTTTGGTATTAAACAAAAAAAAAGAAACTAGTTACTTTAAAGCAATGTTCTTTAATCAAAATAATTTCCCATACTCTCAATACATTTCTCCCAACGTGTTGGTAACTTATTAATTCCGTCTGAGTAGAATTAAGAATTTTTAGAATTGATAAAGTCAATAAATGCATTTTCCAGTTCCGTTTGATTTTTGAATATTATGTGTTGTAAGTAGTGGTCCAGGTGTCTAAAAAAATGGTAGTCAGTAGGCGAGAGGTCCGGAGAGTAGGGTGGGTGAGGCAAAGTTTCATAGCCAAGCTCCAATAATTTTTGTGACGTTACACGTGACACATGTGGTCGAGCGTTGTCATGCAACAAAATGGGCCCTTTCCGATTGACCAAAGAGGGCTTCATTACTGCCAATTTCTGATGCATGGTATTAATTTGGTTACAGTATGATTCAGCATTGATGGTTTCGCCAGGATTTAAGAAGCTGTAGTGTATTAAACCAAATGAAGCCCACCATACCGTAACCATTACCTTTTTTTGATGAGTTGGGGGCTTTGGAAAATGTATTGGAGCTTCTCCTTTGTCGAGCCACTGTCCAGAACGTCTAGTGTTATCGTAGAGAATCCACTTTTCGTCACATGTAACAATTCTGGCCAGAAATGGGTCATTTTTGTTTCGACAAAGAAGTGATGCACAAACATCAAAGCGCTGATGTTTTTGGCGATCGTTTAATGAGTGTGGAACCCAATTTTCGAGTTTTTTCACTTTTCCAATCGCCTTGAGGTGGTCAGCGACGGTCGTTTTACTGACTTTGAGTTGCTCTGCAAGTTCTCGAACAGTTGTTTTGGGGTTTTCTTCCACCACTGATCGCAGAACATCATCATTAAGAGAGGAAGGCCTTCCACGACCTTCTTCATCTTCAAGGCTGAAATCTCCCTCCCGAAATTTTTTAAACCACCTTTGCACAGTGCACTCATTAACACAACCCTCGCCCCAGACTTGGTTAATGTTTCTAGCCGTTTGGGCTCCGCTTCGGCCGAGTTTAAACTCGTAAAAGAAAATCGTACGAAATTCTCGCTTTGACATTATAAGGATGACTGAATTATTTCCAAGTAGCGGAATGCTACAGAGGTAAACAAACAATATCATTTGGAAGAGGATTAATAAGTGTTGACATTCATACAAATGAGTAATCCTGTAAACGTAAACAGAATATTTTATATAGATTTTTTTTAATGAAAACTTAAAATCCTGCATTATTTTCCGGACAACCCAATAATAATAATAATAGATGAAATAATTTATCTAGCATTGATTAGGGATAGAAATAACACTAATTGTAAAATATTATGGTAAAAAATGACTACTTCCTTATTACTCTATCTGTGACTTCCTCTTTTTTCTACCGGCTATATCTACGGCTTGTTGCCTCTCACTGCCGCATCGGAGGGTTTTGTAATTCTATTAAATTTTTGTGCTTAATGGTTTATGTTCTACTTTTTTAATTTTATTATTTTTTAACTTAATTAACTATTAATAAACATATTCATAAATAATTAGATAAATAAATATACATGCAATAAATTTGTCACAATTTTCCTCAATATGAATAAATAAATAATTTACAATATAAACATCACATTTTAACCAGAATTAACAACGGCGTCAAAATTGTAACTACAGAAAATGGCCGTAAATAAATAGTGTGTAGCCCGCAATAGCAAGACAGGAGGTGTCACCTTTCATGTTGAATTAATTGCCTTTGCCATTTGAGTTTTTTTGGGCTATTTTTTTTAATAAAGTCTGAAAATAATTTATACTCTACTGGGCATGCGATTGTTTCTTTGAAGTTTGCCTCTGTAATAATCTTGTCCAAGTTTTTTCCAGACAGTATCTTTCATACTCATAGATTCCTTATTACTCTATTGCCTAATTAGTAAGCCTAACGGAAGAGGGGTTGGACTCACTTTACAATATTTATGCCAAATTAATATCAAATAAATTTCCAAGGGTTATGCCCAAACCCAAAACCACTAGGCAAATACAAGTTGGAATAATCCAGTACACTGGAAATCAGACATTTTTCTGACCAGTTTGCTAGTATATTTCACAGAAGATTGATCATCACTGATTACAGTGGCCAACCTATTAACGCTGGCTGTGTTAGATGTGAAAGGTATTCCCTTTCAGAATATGGATCGTCTCTCGATCCACTGCCCAGCTGGAGGCTGCAAGAGCGAGGCTCATTCACCTCATCCTGATGGGCACGATCTGTCAAAAAAGAAAACTTTGCAGTGTTTTTTGAATTTACTGGAAAATTAAATTTGCGCCATTTTAACAATATACAGGGTGCCCCAGTTCCTTCTGATGAAACTCAGGGAATCGATTATACTCTTCGTTTGGAGCATAAAATGCTCAGGAGAAAATTTTCGGAAAGTTCTCTATTTTGAAGATATTCGTCAATTTAGGTTTTTTTTAACTTTTCACTACCTTACCACATAAAAACGCTTACAACTTCCAAAATGTTGAGACTACAACAAATCCGATTACACCATTTGAAAGAACGCTAAATTTGCTGTAAGATACTTCTTTGCAATAATCTGAATGACATAAAATGTTAGCCAATATCAGTCGGAACATGCCAAAATTACAAAATTTAAAATTTTGGTCATGATTACACGTTCTACTGAGGTTACAAAAAATACCTACAACTTGTCAAATTTTACAAAAACTTCATCTAATTTGCTTTACGTCGATATATCCAGGTTTTTAAATAACGCTCTAGTAGAGTTGAAAAATAACAATTGAATGTTCGAAAACGTGAGCTAAGGTAAATTTGAAGGGGGGGGGTAGAAATAAATCAATTAGAACTCGCCTTGTAAAATAAAATTGACCATCTGTAATCTCACAAAAACCATACCAGAAAGCTTCATACAATAAAATGCAATGGTTCTTCTTGTAGCAAGCACCTAACAACAAATGAGGAACTTTTCAGAGGAAATGCTCAAAGTGTTTTCCCTCTTCTCGAATGCATAACTGACTTTCTGAATTTCTACCCCCCCACTTCAAATTTACCTTAGCTCATGTTTTCGAACATTCAATTGTTATTTTTCAACTCTACTAGTATGTTATTTAAAAACCTGGATATATCAACATAAAGCATATTAGATGAAGAAGTTTTTGTAAAATTTGACAAGTTGTAGGTATTTTTTTTGTAACCTCAGTGAAACGCAATCATGACCAAAATTTTAAATTTTGTAATTTTGAGATGTTCCAACTGATATTGGCTAACATTTTATGACATTCAGATTATTGCAAAGAAGTATCTTACAGCAAATTTAGCGTTCTTTCAAACGGTGTAATTGGATTTGTTGTAGTCTCAACATTTTGGAAGTTGTAAACGTTTTTATGTGGTAAGGTAGTGAAAAGTTGAAAAAACCTAAATTGACGAATATTTTTAAAATAGTGAACTTTCCGAAAATTTTCTCCTGAGCATTTTTTGCTCCAAACGAAGAGTATAATCGATTCCCTGAGTTTCGTCAGAAGGAACTGGGACACCCTGTATATACGTTGTACAGGTATAGAGCCGGAGGTCATGGGCTAGAGTCCCGCTTGTGGCATTAATTTTTCATCTTAAACAAACTATAAAATTTATAATTCAATTTAAACAATTACTTTGGCTAACTAGGACCAACTAAAATATATGGATTAATATGCAATGTACTTAATCTTATTTTAAAACGTAAAAAAATGACATTTGTGGAGCATTTAAAGAAATAATATTAAATAAATAATTAAAGCAGATAGTGTTCAAGATGTTGAAACATTACCATTGACGATCAAGCTATAGGTTCATCAGCTTGCAATTCTCACGACAATGTTTTACAAATAATGAAAAATGGCAAAAGGAGGGAAAACTCATAAGGTGGGGTTGAGAAGGGGAGTTGATGCCCGAGTGGATCGAGGTCACGATAGCTTAGGTGGTAGAGCAGCGGCGTATCTAGCCGAAGGTCGTGGGTTCGAATCCCTCTCGTGCCATTAACTTTTTTTCATCTCAACTAAAAACCTTAATTAATTGTCTTGTTTTACAAATAGCACAATGCTACATAAAATCTTTCAAGTCATATTTTCCTCATAAATAACCATCACACATAGATAAAATGTTAAAAATGTAGCCTTATTAAAGAATTTACAAACCGCTCACCCCTTTCTTCGTAAACCTTTGCTGCGCGTCTTAAACTCAATCCCACCGTGTACGCAGGAGTACTGCAACTCGTAATATTTGATCTTCTTGTTGAGAGGCCTTCGCAGGATCTTCCTCACCGCTTCGACAGACCGGCTGCTCCGTATCCAGAACTTCTGCTTCTTTTCAGCCTCGTAGGCCTTTATGAACTCTGACACCTCCTCGAAGGACCTGAACCTCTTCCCGACGTATATGTCACATCTGCCACCTTTCTCTCCCATACCTGAAGTTAAAATAGGTACTTTTTCCTAAATAGAAGAGTGAGGGATAATGAAATAAATGGTAAAAGGTCAGCTCCGAGGCTTGTTTACTTACCCTTCGTGCATTGTTTTAATACCGTCGGGAAGCATCTTCCTTTTTTTTATTTACAATTGTTTAAACGAGTTATATCTGAAAGAATACACTTTCGTATTTCGGCTCTTGGCTATGAGCGTTGCGTTAAGTGGGATACTGCGAAGCTTGCCTTCACCTAACCCGATTTAACCTTCGATCTCCACTTCAGGTTGAAGTTATTTTGCCGTTTTCTTCTGGGCCAATTTTAAGCGATCGTACCTGGAATGCGCGGAAAAAACCGTCGTTTGTAAAAAGAAGAAAAGCCCGACTAATTTAGCTTTTGGGAACTGATAATAGGCAAATTTCAGTACAAGGGAAATTTAACGAATCTGCGAAAATCGAAGAAAGCAGAGCCGAGCTGCCAGGCCTGTTTTCTGTTAACCAGATTTGCCGCGGTTGCCGCTCCAATGCAGTACTTTCCGCTTCAGGGAATTTTCCCCAGAACATCAAGCCCTAAGATTCTTCCAATTTATACCAATAACCATTTATTTATTTGACAAAAAAAATAAAAAAAAAATAAATAAAGGCAAAAACACTAAAAAAATAAAAAATGCAAATGAAGGAAATTTCACAGAGTCGTTTTTCAAAAGATGGTTCCTACTCACATTAAGTTGTTTCGCAACAATCCGGATTTCGAGCCCTTTAGCTCATAAAACAACTTAATGTGAGTATGAACCATCTTTTTTTTAAAAAAAGGATTGAACTCCACAGTCACTCCATCATTCATAATTTCTAGGAAGTTTCACAGAGTGGAATAATAAAAAAAATTGTCATAATTTTTTATTTATTTATTACCTAATGTTTGCATTTTTAGGCAAACTTACTTATATTATCAATGAGAACTAGCATTTTTCATACCATTAATGTTAAAAAAAAAAAAAAAAATGAAAAGAATCATCATAGTATTTTTATTGCACAAAATATTGCATTTATTCTCTTTTTTGTGGTTTTATGTATCCTTTCTTTATTTGTAACCATTACTAGCATTTTCCTTTAAATAATAATTAGATTTACCTGTTCGATACCAGGCCAAAGCAAAATGAAAAACATAAGATGCAATAAACTCTGGACACCAAGTAGACTCAGTGTATACTGATTTTTCTAAAGCTTTTGATAAAGTAAATCACACAATACTGTTAAGGAAACTAATGGATTATGGTTTCACCGGAACTACCTTGAATTGGTTATCCAGCTTTCTCTCTGGCAGAAAACAAATAGTCAAAATAAAATCATTTAACTATGTGCTAACCTGGTGCTCTAATAACAAACTTGCTCTTAATGTTTCCAAATGCTACACAATTACATTCTCTCATAAGAAACAACTTTTTTATTTATCTCTATACTCTCCATAATGCTCTTTTAATGCGAGTTGAAGTCGTAAAGGATCTTGGTGTACTTTTTGATCAAAAGCTCAAGTTTAAAGAACATATTTCTTCAATAAAAAATAGATCTATGAAGATGCTAGGTTTCATCATCCAGAACACCTATGAATTTAAAAATCCTCTATGTTTTGTCCATCTTTATAAAACTTTTGTACAGCCCATACTAGAATATGCTACACCTGTTTGGAACCCATTCTATCTAAATTATCAAAAAATTCTTCAATCTGTACAAAACAAATTTTTAAAAAACTTTCCTACAAACTCAATCTTCCTCCGAATTCTGTCTACCCTGGAATCCGCTCTGAATTTAAACTTTTCGAATTGGCACCAAGAAGAGATTACTTTGATATTGTTTTTGTATTTAAATTATTAAACAATCTCATTGATAGTCCTTCTCTCCCCTCTCAACTACAGCTACCCTTCGCACTCTCTTAAAACCTATAAATTATTTTATATTGAATTCTAAAGCTCTAACTACATGCTCTCTTCTCCTCTACACAGAATGATGATCAAGAGTAACAACATCTGCAATAGCATTGACTTTTTTAATAGTTCTGTGCAATCTGTGAAAAACCATATCCTACAACCTTAGTTGAATGCTTTTATATTTCATACTGTACAAAATTATTACAATTTATTTCATTTACTGGTTCAATTAATTCTCACACTCTAGTCTTATTATATATTTACAAAGAGCATTATTTTCATTAAATATGTACCTAATTATTGTAGTTTCAATTGTCTTATTTTGTTTCCTCTGCCTTATTTGGTTAGTAATTATGTCTTTCATTTTTGTTGTTCAGTTTTTACTCTTTAATTGTATTTTTATATTTATCATTTATATTTACCATTTATATCATTACCATGTATATACGTCCTTATTCTTTTTATATATATTATTTGTATTTTTACATATATTATTTATATATTTTGTTATTGTAAAATGTCTTTTTTTTAGTGGATTTCGATCCGTAAATAAATAAATAAATAAAACAACCTAAACTACCGCCAGTAATGCAACTAGACAATGAAAAGAATCTTCAGAGGATTGTTATAACAGAATATTACATGTCTTTTTGTTCTTTTAACCATACTTCCACATATTTGTAACCATTACAAACATTTTCCCTTAATAATTAATCTGATTCACCCAGAAAAAAGTTCAATATAAGGTTAAAGAAAAAGGAAAAACATGTAAAAATAGCTAAGTAAACACCAGTAATGTAAAAAGAATCTTTAGAAGGTTGTTATAACAGAATATTGCACGCCTTTTTGTTCTTTTATCCATACTTTCATATATTTGCAACCATTTAACATTTTCAAGGGCTAGGGTCTTTCTTGTGGTATGAATTTTTCATCTTAACCACACTATAAAATTTATAATTTAATTTAAATAATTACTTTGGCTTACTAGGACCAGGTAAAACATATGGATTAATATGTAATGTACTTAGTCTTATTTAAACAAAAATGAATAAAAAACTACATATTATACTATTTGTGTAGCATTTAAAGAAATAATATTAATTAAATAAATAATTAGAGCAGACAGAGGGTTCAAGATGAAAAATACCTAAGCAAACATTAGTAATATAAAAAGTATCTTTAGAATATTTATAACTGTTACTAACATTTTCGCTTAATATTCACCCTCACAAAAGTTCAATGTAAGGCTAAAGAAAATGGAAGAACATAAAAAAATAGCTAAGCAAACCCCAGTAATATAAAAAGAATCTAATGAAAAGAATCTTTAGAGGGTTTGTATAGCAGAATATTAAACACCTTTTTGTTATTTTATCCATACTTTCATATATTTGTAACCATTACTAATATTTTCTCTTAATTATTAATAAGATTCACCCCACAAAAGTTCAATATCAGGCAAAAGAAAAAGGAAGAAAATGTAAAAATGGCAAAGCAAACACCAGTAATATAAATAGAATCTAACAAAAAGAATCTCAGAGGGTTTTTATAGTAGAATATTACACACCTTTTTATTCTTTTATCCATACTTTCATATATTTGTAACCATAACCAATATTTTCCCTTAATTATTAATCAGATTCACATGAAAAAAGTTCAACATAAGGCTAAAGAAAAAGGAAAAACGTAAAAATAGCTAAGCAAACACCAGTAATATAAAAAGAATCTAACGAAAAGAATCTTTTGAGGGTTTTTATAGCAGAATATTACACGCCTTTTTGTTCTTTTATCCATACTTTCATGTATTTGTAACCATTACCAATATTTTCCCTTAATTATTAATCAGATTCACGTGAAAAAAGTTCAACATAAGGCTAAAGAAAAAGAAAAAACGTAAAAATAGCTAAGAAAACACCAGTAATATAAAAAGAATCTAATGAAAATAGGGTTGTTAAAACAGAATATTACACACCTTTTTGTTCTTTTATTTATCCATTAATATATTTGTAACCATTACTAACATTTTTCCAAATTAATAATTAAATTTACCTGACAAAAGTAGAATATCAGGCCAAAGCAAAATGAAAAACATAACCAAGCTAACTACAGCTAACCAAACTAATGTAAAAAGACAATGAAAAGAATTGTCACTTGGATTACACTTGCATTTTCTACTTGGATTACAATTAATTAATATCTGACTTTTGTAGTTTTATACCTCCTCTCTTTTATTTGTAATCCCAACTAGCATTTTTTTCTAAATAAATAATCAGCTTTTACGTGGCAAAAGTTCAATTCCGTGCTAAAGCAAAACGAAAAACATATAATATAAGCTAAACAACCATCAGTAACATTAAAAAAAATGTTCAATGGATTATTATCCAACAATTATTAGATTTTTTTTGGCGTTTTATGCATTCTTTGTTCTATTTGTAACAAGAACTAGCATTTTTCCTTAATTAATAATCATCTTATTGTATTTTTAGGCATCTTTTTATTTTTTTGTAATAAGAAATAGCATTTTGCTTTAATTAAAAAACAGCTTTTTCAGCTTAAAATATGGTTATTAAAACAGAAAATAGTACCAATACTACCAAAGTATTGAACAATAAGACAAAATCATTTAAAAAATAACTCTTATTCATCAGCAAGTGTTTTACCATGTCTCGCACAAGGATCTCCTGTACAAATTAAAGCATGTCCTACCAAATACCCCTACTTAATCCTCCTTTAGAGTCCGACAAGGATCATATTACACTAAATACTGCTCTCTGGCTGTGGGAGTACTGCAGGACAGTGTGCTCGGACCAATCCTCTATAACCTTTATATTGCAGATGCTCCCACTAAAACCTTTTCACATCTTTTGCTGTTGATGCAGCTGTACTATCTTTTATTCCTGATCTGCTTTAGATTTTCAGGGACATATCACAAGTTTAGGAACAGAAAATGGAAAATGAAAGTAAATGAAAGCAAGTGCATCCATGTCACATGCACTCTCACAATATGTTGCAACAACATTCCTGTCCTCAAAACTGACCACGTTCGTTACCTTGGGTTCCACTTGCATTCAAGCTTAATGAGGAATCAGCATATCGGATTGAAATGACAAGACCTAAACAGATGCTATGGTCTACTATACACATTTTGGGATGACAATTGACAAAGCTATAGCTATTGACGAATTTACAACCGATTAAGACATATGGTATAGAACTGTAGGGGAACCGCTAAACCTTCCAATATCCAATTTTTCCAATCCTTTCATCTAAAGTCTATCGATCAATTATAAATGCTCCGTATTACGTCTCAAATGCTACCCTCCACAACAACCTTAAAATTCCATTTATCAAAAATATAATTCATCAAAAATTTTCCAAGTTCACAAAATATCTCCCACACACCCCAACAGTCTCGCCCAAGCCTTGTTCAACAGAACTGATCCCTACAATCCCATAGGTGTAATGATGAATGGATTCAATCCACGATGAAATGGCCTCGAATTCTCCTTTCTGAAGAGTAGGTAGTGAAGTTCA
The DNA here is from genome assembly GCF_000648675.2 of Cimex lectularius. Classification (NCBI taxonomy): domain Eukaryota; kingdom Metazoa; phylum Arthropoda; class Insecta; order Hemiptera; family Cimicidae; genus Cimex; species Cimex lectularius. The sequence goes on along the minus strand of NW_019392681.1, from coordinate 1,160,291 downwards.
TTTAGTGAAGTGAAGTGGGAGAATAATGTTGATTTTTGCTCCTCCCAATGTAAATTTGTAAATTGTAGAATCTAATATATCTATTATCATCAAATTACATATTGTAATCAAAAATTGCAGATTGTAAAAAAAAATATATATATATAAAAGTTAACTAAAAACTAATAAAATAGAAAATAAATTGTTGCAATGCAATCTTTAATTGGATAAACCAAATCTACACTCTTTCATATGACTGTTGTATTTGTTATGCTTTCATGTAATAATATACAGGCATACAAAAGACAGTTCATTGAATCTACAATTATCTATGAAAAAGAATTACCTATAGGTATGGCAGGATTTTTTGTAAAATTTAAAATGATATTTAGAATTAATTAATTTATAAACAGCATATATTGAGTTTTACTTATATCACGCACCTGTCCAATATTACAAAACAATAGGGTATTATTAAAATAATAATATATAATTATAAAATTGAAGTGTAAACAATGTATTAAAAAAAAGTAAGATTGACTTTGCAGTTTGGTCGTTTCCAATAATTTTAATCTAAAAAACCCGCAAGCCACAGGGAGAAATTTGATAAAATAGTTATTTTAAAATTTAGGCATTTATCTTGGGAATTTGTTGAAGTACTTTTGAATGAAAACCCATGTACATAGTACATACCTAAATATAATGTTAACATAAAAATTTAAATTTTATAAATTACAAGTGATCTATGTATGTGTTTATTATTTATAAATGTAATCTTTGAATAGTATTATGTAAAAAATTATTTAAAATGTACAGGAAATTGGGAGGAAACATTTGAAACCATGATTGATGTAGATTATATTTATTGGACAAATTGGCCAGCTTTGAATTTAAAGATATGTCAAGCATTAATGTGGTCTTGTTAACAACAATGAAATGTTCAGATAAAATGATGTTTAAAGTGCAATAAAAGGTACATTTTGCGTATATTTTTACATTATACACATAATTTGTCTATGGTAAGTGAGCATCAAGCTGGACTTTCAGTCGTCTTATTGGTGCTTCCAAACCTAGACTTGTAGACTCCATCGGGGTCGTAGAGCTTTTGCAACTTTTTGAAATCTTCCGGTTTGTTGTCCACCGTGTATTTGGCCACTTTTTCGAACAACGCCCTCAACTTTTTGCTGCATTTAGCACAGTCGGTAGCTAAGATCTCTGGCAGGACGTCTATAGAAAAATACGCATTGAAAAATACATTTGAGAGTAGTTTAATTTAGAAATTTACCTTTTAAATCTTTCTGGTCAGGAGTGCAAGATCCCTCGTTGGTTAGACAGTCCACGTAACGTTTGAAAAGCCTTTGGTTCTTTAGCACCGCGTCCACGTCGATGTCTTCTAAAGCCGACGAGTACGTCTCAGCTCCGTAGACGACCACGAAACAAAGAACGACGCAGAAAAACACAGAACATTTGAAATCCATGATCGTTTGTTCTTTACTGAATAGTTGAACGGAGCCCGTCGCTAATATATGGTGTGTCAAAAGGAGATACCATCTCCCGTTTCCTTAATACGACGACCTTAACCAAGTTCCATTCATACAAATTTTTCTTTGAAAGATGCATTCCTTGCCATTATCCTTCTAAATAATTCAATTATAAAAATATTCAATAACAATAATAATTGAATTGAATCTGAAAGTCAACATGATGGCTAAAGCGCGCCTCCTAACCAATGAGCAACTGTTTGAGTTGATGTAAGTTTTCTGCTTTAAAAAATGACTATTTCCTTTAAAACAGGCAATTTTGCTCATACAATCGCACTTTGTAATGCATAAAAAAATGAATTTTTAAGAATACCCTTTAAAAATAGGTAAACCAGAAACAGAAGATTTCAGAACATCTTGTTCATATATAAAAAAAACTCTCCAGAAAGAAATTAATAAAAGCCACACCAAAATTTGTTTTGTAAAAAGAGGGAATTTCAAAAAATTAAACAAATGAATTGGTATAAATTAAGCAGTTTTTTAAAAATTAAGGTTAATAAATGATTATTAATAATCCGTAAATATGTTAGTAGTAAGCAACAATAAATCTCTTAATCTTTTATGAATTTCTAAAATAATAACCGTCAGTTCATGTGAAACAACCCAATTTTTTGAACTGTGGGACGCGTTTCACTATCTTCAGTTGTGGGTTTGTGCTTCTTCTTACTTACAAACTTGACAGGGACACCGAAGATAATGAAATGCCGAAACGAGAGCAAACCAGCGAGGATATTAGACAAAAATGATAACGACCAAATTTTAGGTTCACCACCTAGCTGACAACTTGGAGAAATTTTACGATTTGTTTATTGTTCGTTTAATTGCTTTGTCTGTTTATTTATTCATTTACTTTAAAAATAAAATAACCCAACCAAACCTATATATTAATCTTACCCTAATCTTGAACCTACCTAATATAATCGGTCTTAACTTAATCTAAGCGCTAAAAAAAGCGTATCCAGCCCAAAATCACTCATTCTAATATGTAATATTCATGTCAAAAGCCAATCTTCCAAAAGATGGAAGATAATTCAGTTGAAATACAACAATTTAAAATTAAACTTATAGTTTTTACTTCTTTTGTTTGACTTTTAACTTAACGAGGCTTCAAACGTACAAAAAGCGATATTTTTGACGTAAACAATTTTATAACAAGGAGTGTATACATTGGATAAAATGAAACTACGAATCGGTCAATTTGCAAACATCAAGAAAATATCTCATAAGATTTGTTTTGATCGATACTTTATTTAAAAGTTTATTTGTTGGAATTGTTTACTTCTTAGTTTATTGGTTTATTTGTTGAGTTGTTTGGTTTGATTATTTATTCATTTAATCGTTTATTTATTCAATTTGCGAACATCAACAAAATATCCCATAAAATTTGGTTTGATTGATAATTTATTTAATAGTTTATTTATTGGGATTGTTTACTTCTTAATTTATTCGTTTATTTGTTGAGAGGTTTGATTATTTGTTCATTTAATCGTTTATTTTTTTTAATTTACAAACGTGAACAAAATATCCCATAAAATTTGGTTTGATTGATAATTTATTTAATAGTTTATTTATTGGGATTGTTTACTTCTTAATTTATTCGTTTGGTTTGTTTAGGTATTTAACAAGAGTAAATTTTAAGCTTATTTATTTATATTAGTAAGTATTTTACTTATTTTAGCCTAAATTTACTTATTTATTTATTATTTCGTAGTGACTGTTTTCAATTTATTTATAAAATTTCATTTTTAGTTTGTTGCTTCATCTCCTTACTTATTCATTTACTTTAACCTATGTTTTTGAGTATTTTGATTGTTACAGATTATTTTTGTCTATCTCTCAATGGTATTTAGATATTTTATGTTAAAAACCAAAACTCTAAAATAAGTAAGAAAATAAACTACAGTTGAGTTTCGTGCGATAATCCTACAATTTGGCCTTTACCGATCATTTTTGTTTGTGTATCCTGTGTTGGGTCTGTGCGTTTTTCTCGCTTGTGTCCTTTCCCAGACCTACACTTCAAAGAATGTTTCGTTACTTCATTCGAGGTTAGGTGGAAAAATGATCTAAGCGACTACCAACATTACAAATATCTTCTGACTTGTTTAAAGTTACTTTATTGGATTTAACTATTTTTTAGTGGGTATATCTTAAAGATTCATTTTTATGCATTACAAAGTGTGATTGTACGAGCAAAAATGTTTTGTTTAAAAAGGAAATAGTGATTTTTTAGACCAGAAAACTTAGTTAACCTCAAATTGTTGTACTTTGGTTAAAGGTGCGGTTCAACTATCATACTTAACGTTTTAAATATTTTTATAAAGTAATTTAGAAGGATAATGGAAGGAATGACATATTTTCTTTCAATGAAAAATATCTTTAAGAATGGAAATTGGTTAAGGTCGTCGAATTAGGGAAACGGGAGATGGTATCGCCTTTTGACACACCATATATAAACGACAGGGTCCATTCATCTCTTCAGTAAAGAACAAACGATCATGGATTTCAAATGTTCTGTGTTTTTCTGCGTCGTTCTTTGTTTCGTGGTCGTCTACGGAGCTGAGACGTACTCGTCGGCTTTAGAAGACATCGACGTGGACGCGGTGCTAAAGAACCAAAGGCTTTTCAAACGTTACGTGGACTGTCTAACCAACGAGGGTTCTTGCACTCCTGACCAGAAATATTTAAAAGGTAAATTTCTAAATTAAACTACTCTCAAATGTATTTTTCAATGCGTATTTTTCTATAGACGTCCTGCCAGAGATCTTAGCTACCGACTGTGCTAAATGCAGCAAAAAGTTGAGGGCGTTGTTCGAAAAAGTGGCCAAATACACGGTGGACAACAAACCGGAAGATTTCAAAAAGTTGCAAAAGCTCTACGACCCCGATGGAGTCTACAAGTCTAGGTTTGGAAGCACCAATAAGACGACTGGAAGTCCAGCTTGATGCTCACTTACCATAGACAAATTATGTGTATAATGTAAAAATATACGCAAAATGTACCTTTTATTGCACTTTAAACATCATTTTATCTGAACATTTCATTGTTGTTAACAAGACCACATTAATGCTTGACATATCTTTAAATTCAAAGCTGGCCAATTTGTCCAATAAATATAATCTACATCAATCATGGTTTCAAATGTTTCCTCCCAATTTCCTGTACATTTTAAATCATTGTTTCTACAAACTATACAAAGGTTAAATTTATAAATAATAAACGCATACGTAGATCAATTTTAATTTACAAACTTTAAATTTCCATGCTAACATTATATTTAGGATTTTGTAATATGTTCATGGGTTTTCATGCAAAAGTCAATAACCAAAATTAATTTCTTATTTCAACGAATTTCCAAGATAAATGCCTAAATTTTAAAATGAAATCAATTTTGTCAATTTAGTCGATATATGTTGTGTGGTTTTTGGATTAAAATTATTATTCGGAGATCTTGAGATGCGGTCTGTGTGACGTAGGTTTTAGAGAAACATTTTCTTTATCGTGCCAACGTTTCAATCTTTATTGAGATCATCTTCAGGGAACTCTCAACACGACAAACAAGAATAACACATCTACACGGAAAACAAACACTTTAAGCCTTCCAGGTGATCTCAATAAAGATCGAAACGTTGGCACGATAAAGAAAATGTTTCTCTAAAACCTACGTCGCACAGACGCATCTCAAGATCTCCGAATAATAATTGACTAACGATCATTAAACAACACACATTAAAATAATTGGTAACGACCAAACTACAAAGTTAATGTTATTTTTTTTAAACATTTATAGTTTAAATTACTAAAAGTAGTAACTTTTATTTATGTTTATACTTCAATTTTATAAGTATGCATTAAATAGTATTATTTTTTATAATACCCTATTGTTGTTTAATATTGGGCCTAGTGGCGTTTTAAATAAAACTGAAAATGTGCAGTTTTTAAATTAATTAATTTAAACGATTTTGGTTGCTAAATATCATTTTAAATTTTACAAAAAAATCCTACCACAACTGTAGCCAATTCTTTTTCATTGATAATTGTAGATACAATGAACTGTCTTTTGTATGTCTATATATTACATGAAAACATAAAAAGTTACAAAAGGAAAAGATTTGGTTTGTACAATCAAATATTGCAATGCAACAATTCATTCGTACTCAGTTGGGCGGTAGATATAGTAAAATTCGGCAAAACATTGCCATTATTAGATTGGTAAAATATCCCAAGAAGCCACACTTCTTGTTTTTACACGCGCCTACAATAAAAGAAAGAATGCAATAAAACTATAAAAAGACAGATAATATTTATTGGTAACAATCCTCGCAAGAATCTTTTCATTGTCTTTTTTACATAATTGGTGTTTGTTTACCTTGTTTTATATGTTTTTAATTTTTCTTTAGCCTTATATTGAACTTTTTTCGGGTGAATCGGATTAATAGATAAGAGAAAATGTTAGTAATGGTTACAAATACATGAAAGTATGGATACAATAATAAAAAGGTGTGTAATATTCTGCTATAAAAACCCTCCAAAGATTCTTTTCGTTAGATTCTATTTATATTACTAGTGTTTGCTTAGCCATTTTTACATTTTCTTCCTTTTTCTTTTGGCTGATATTGTGGGGTGAATTTGATTAATAATTAAGAGAAAATATTAGTAATGGTTACAAATATATGAAAGTATGGATAAAATAATAAAAAGGTGTGTAATATTCTGCTATAAAAACCCTCCAAAGATTCTTTTCGTTAGATTCTATTTATATTACTAGTGTTTGCTTAGCCATTTTTACATTTTCTTCTTTTCTTTTGGCTGATATTGTGGGGGGAATTTGATTAATAATTAAGAGAAAATATTAGTAATGGTTACAAATATATGAAAGTATGGATAAAATAATAAAAAGGTGTGTAATATTCTGCTATAAAAACCATCCAAAGATTCTTTTTATATTACTGGTGTTTGCTTAGCTATTTTTCATGTTCTTCCTTTTTCTTTAGCCTTATACCGAACTTTTTTCGGGTGAATCGGATTAATAATTAAGGGAAAATATTAGTAATAGTTACACATATAGGGAAGAATGGATAAAAGAACCAAAAGGTGTGTAATATTCTGTTATAACAACCTTCTAAAGATTCATTTTATATAATTTTTGTGAAGTAAAAGCTGATTATTAATGAATTAAAAATGCTAGTTCTAATTGCAAATAAAAGAAAGGAAACAGGCTAGGAAGTCGGCTTTTTTTTTTGCTCGATTCCTCTGGGGATAATTTTCCATAGGAGCCATTAGGCAAAATGGACCTTAAGATCTTGTTGGGCTAGTTTAACATGTAAAATTTCATTTCGCCTGGGACACAATTTTTGAAAGGTAAAAGTAATTAGTGAAAGCACTAAAAGATATCCACTTTGCAACAAATTGATTTATTAACGGTTCGTGTAAAAATAAAATATGAGAAACGATTTATGAAAGCAAAAAAAGTTATTTATGAAACTATTAAATGAAGTATTGATCAAACAAATTGACAAAACTGTAGTTTGATCGTCCCCTAATCATCCTGGTCACCCTAGTTTTGCTTGTTTGGTAAGTTATTTTTGCACTAAAAAAATAATATTCCGTTAGTACTTACTCCGAACTTAGCATTTACGAACCAGTCCAAATAAGGACATATGTACGGGCAAAACGCAAAGTACAACTAGTGAAAATGACGACATGTTGAAACAAATCTGACCTAAGACTTTGAGTCCTGGAACACCTGGATGATGAGTTCTGTAGGTTTCTTCAGATCTCAAACAGAAAGGATTAGGCAAAAAAGAGACAAACTAAACAAACAATTAAACCACTAAGCACACAGATAAACCTCACAAATAAACAGATTAAGAGATTTATTTGATTTGTAGACTGAAGTTCGATCCAATATCACCCTGATCTCCCTGCCCTATACTTGGCTTTGTCTACCAGAATAATCTTCTTATTTGTGGATCATATAATTTTGTAATGTGGAATATCATACAGATTTATTGATCATACATGAACCGTACTAGCAATTTTTAAACAAATTTTAAATATTTTCACATTCTTATAATTTTATAGTTTTTCTTAAGAAGATTCAGCTCATATCAGGGGAAAATCTTCAATTTACACAATTATTTTTGTTTCCATAGACTTTAATCGTGTTTGACTACGTCATCTTCTCTTGCGTGAGGGTGTCCGTTCGTGTCAATATTCAATTTGTTCTTAAACACACTACGTTAAAAACTACTACATCTTACATCATATCCTAGTTAATTTATAATTACTACCTCGATCTAATCAAATAAATAATAAAAAAATATGTCCGTCTGCAATCGAAGGAAAGATGAAGCAAAGTCAGAGGCATCTAGGCAACTGTTAGTTCAAATCGACAAAGTCAGTTAAAATCGTCCGACGGCCACTGTTAATTAATTATGCTAATGAGCTTTCAGATACAACCTTCTATTAGTCTTATGTTGTCCGTGGTTCATTGTTAGAGGCGTTTTTTCCCAAAGCCCATCATGCGAGAGACACGCAAACCGCTTCTGAGACAAAGTGATTCTTCAATTCTTGGCGGAGCTGACCCATATTTTGAAATTCTGTGTATTCAAGGACATTGACGATGATCACATTTATTATTTAAACCTTTGTTGTTTTACTTGGGGAATTTTACAGATGAGTTGCTAAGATTTCAATGGTAGGCCTGTTTAATCTCACTGTGTTTTTATGAACTATAACTGTTAACTATAAACCGTATTATTTCTCGATAAGACAAGAATATAGTCATTTGATTTCTCTTTCAAAATGAGCTCAAGAAATGATTAAAAATCAGCTCAATCAAAAAATTAAAAAATTATTTGAACAGTTGATGTTACTCTCCCAGTGACTGTTCAACAGAATTCCAAAAGGTAAACTCGAAGAAAAAAATCTCCCGGCTTTGACAGAATCTCGAATATTTTGCTGAAGAACCTTCCCAACAGAGGGCTAGTTCTGTTTAATGCGAGGATAGTTTTTGGTAACATTCTGAAAACTGACGTCAAAACATCCGGGTAAACCACTAACGGCTCCAACGAGTCACCAGCCAATCAATCTTCTCAGCTTCTTAAGTAAAACTTTTGAATTATACTAAAAAGACTGGACTGTCATATGGCATCCAATCGATTTCTGAAAGGAGTACAATTCAGTTGTCGGTATGGCTGTGATTGTGATTAGCCAAAATAGTGCATGAGGTTACGGTAGTATTCTATGCTAAAAAACATTCAAGTTTAGCTTTCCTAGATCTGGATAAGGCCTGCGACATAATCTGGTACAACGGTAGTCTTCAAAATTATACTGTCCTATCTCAGTGGGTGATCATTTCCTGTATCTCTCAACCAAGCTACTTCATCCTCTATCAAAATTATCTCAAGGGTCTGTTCTAAGACCAACATTCTTCTTATTATATTTATATACTTAAATGCCTTCTCTCCAATAAACAATTTAAAATGTAATTTGGACGACGTGGCAATATATAGTTTCTCCAGGACGCAAAGTGCTATAGCTAACAATTTAAATTTGGCACAAAAAATCACACACTTTTGCTTAAACGTAAAAGGAAGGTAATCAAGAGTTAATTCTAAAAAAATGGACTTCTTGACAAACAAATCACTTTGCTCGGGTGAACGCCCATGGGTTCCATGAGTAAAATACTTCAGTGTGACACTGAAAAAAGAACTGAAGAGATGAGCTAACTCCCAGGTACTGTAAGTCATTTAAGCATGACGTTTTATAAAAAATTAAATTGGACAAAAAACAGATGAACAAGAAAAGCAAAGAAGAAAACTGCCGACAATTTTGTTGGTTGATGAGTGGAAATCCCAACTGTCAATATTAAATAAAATTCACTAGTTTCGTGGTCCGCCTGACCAATTAACATCTTTCAAATAATTAAGGTTTTTAGTTGAGATAAAAAAGTCATTGTCACGAGCGGGATTCAACCCACGATCTTCGGCTAGATACGCCACTGCTCTACCACTTGAGCTATCGTGACCTCGATCCACTCGGACACTAACTAACACAAGGAAAAGTAACACTGACAAAAAAGAGGGAAAATTCAAAAAGGTGAGATTGAGATGGGAAGTTAGTGTCCGAGTGGATCGAGGTCACGATAGCTCAAGTGGTAGAGCAACGGCGTATCTAGCCGAAGATCGTGGGTTCGAATCCCGCTCGTGACACTGACTTTTTTATCTCAACTAAAAACCTTAATTATAAAATAAAATAATAATTTACAATCATATATTATGCTTGCGTATTCTGCAAACTTGCAATGGAATATTAGAGGGCAACCTCAACCGAACCACGATTCTGGTTGGACTCCTGACAGGGCACTACCACCTAAGAAAGCACATGCACCGGATAGGAGCGCAGACAGAAGAAATACTGTGCAGGAAGAAGAGGAGACCGCAGAACACATTTTATGCTTTTGCAAAGGTCTATGCAGGTTCTTGCAACTAGGACAGGAAAAATCACAAGCAAGATCCTACACTAAGGAGCCGCTGGTAAGGCTATGGAGGTCGATTAACACCTGAAGCTGGCCAGTGAGTTATAAAAAACAGGGGTGCAAAATAGATCTATTCAGGACGAGGTGCAGAAAGCCTTGTGGCCATCTATTACATCCCTATCCCTATTCCTACGGTCGATGGGGTACTCAGTATTCGAGTACCTCTTACACAACACATTCATGATAATAAATACAATCACTCCCAATATACTCAATAGGAAGAACAAAACAAGATATCTATCATTTACAACAATTTTTACTTTCAAATACTCGCTGCCGCACTCAGTTACAATTCTAATGTCTGGTGACATTCCTACACGCTCTCGATAATGAGCCAAGGAATGGCACCTTTCAATTAAAAGGTACATATCGAGTAACCTTCCTATACAACACGATATATAACTAACACACTTTATAACTAAACGAACTAAGGGTCGATAGAGTACTCACTATTCTATCCACCCTCTCACACTACACATTCTCGATAATAAATACATTCATTCTTAATGTACACAATAGGAAACACAAAACGATATATATAACATTACCATATTTAACAAACAGCCATGTTTTGTTACTCAGTCACAGTTCTAAGGTTGGATAGCATTCATACATGCTCTCTGTAAGGAGCCAAAGAATGGCACCTTTCAGTTAAAAGGTACACATCGAGTAACCTTCCTACACAAAACCAAATATAACTAACACACTTTATAACTAAACGAACTAAGTTACTCAGTATTCTATCCACCCTCTCACACTACACATTCACGATAATAAATACGTTCATTCTTAACATGCACAATAGGAAACACAAAACGAGATATATAACATTACCATATTTAACAAACAGCCATGTTTTGTTTCAAATACTCGCTGCCGTGCTCAGTCACAATTCTAAGGTCGGATGGAATTCCTACACGCTTTCTATATAGAGCCTAGGAATGAAACTCTTCAATTAAGCGGACCACATTGACCTTTCTCTACATGCCGGACACAATATATAACTTATTTATTATGGTTTATCTATTTTTATGGATATGGCTTATTCATAATTATGACGTTCCATTTCTACTTATATTAAGCAGTATCTGCTCTAGGAAAACCCATGTGAAAATAAATGTTTTATCGACTTGGCATTCATGAAAATAAATAAACATGAAAGCATTTTTGTTGAACTGTTGAAAATTGCAAATTGTAATTATTTTTATATAATTTAATTTTTTTAACAGTATACAATCGAACTGGTATAAGAAATATTAGGCCCAAGGGAGAGAACACTACCGATGTTTATACATATGCAAATATGTTAAAAATTGTATAAAAAATATGTTATTGTTTTGTTCAAGTGAATCACTCAAGGATTATCATTTACCATCAAGGCTTAAAAGTTATTTTAATCAGTTGAATTAATTCAGCAGTCCTTGAACGCGATTCCCTGCAGAATGAATCAGATCCGCGGGATCTTTACACGCTACACGGCTTCGATTAACATTACCCCAAGGATCTAGGCGATTGTCTTTCAGCATTGGCGAACGTCCGGCCCGATTATTTGAATCGGCCTAAATTCCAGGATTTGGACATTATTTTTAACAGTTTGGCTGTGTCTTTCACCCCTTTGCTGTGAAACTTCATTGAGGCTAAACAGCTGACTCATCGGGATAAGACAGCTTTTTAAGAACATTCATTGGATGAAAATAAAGAAATAAAAGTTGTTTATCAGTGTTTTATATAAAACTCTTGTTAGAGTTTTTTTCAGGAAATAAAACATTGTTTTCTCTATAGAGAATGTCCTTGAGAAAAGATTGAAGATAAGTAGGAAACTTCCTTCCATCCAAATATTGTTTTTCTTTCAACAAAACTATTCTAAAAATACAATTTCTGTCATGAAAATTTTTTACCCATTTATTTTTCTAATTTGGCATATTTCCTTGCTAGAGAATGTTTGTATAATATTTCCTTGCTACTCTATTTATGAGCTCTATTTTTGAAAAAGTATTAAAAAAACACCAAAGTTTAAGGTCGAATCACTCAATCGATCAATCAACCAAATTAAGGTTTTCAGTTGAGATAAAAAGTCAATGGCACGAGCGGGATTCGTACCCACGATCTTCGGCTAGATACGCCGCTGTTCTACCACTTGAGCTATCGTGACCTCGATCCACTCGGACACCAACTTCCCATCTCAACCCCACCATTTGAACTTTCCCTCCTTTTTGCCATTTTTCAAATGTCGTGTAATCGGATTGGATTCTCGACGACAAATGAAATGGCCACGTAGAGCTTCAAAAGGTGGGGTTGAGATGGGAAGTTGGTGTCCGAGTGGATCGAGGTCACGATTGCTCAGGTGGTAGAGCAGCGGCGTATCTAGCCGAAGATCGTGGGTTCGAATCCCGCTCCTGCCATTGACTTTTTTTATCTCAACTAAAAACCTTAATTAACTGCAATATATTAATTGGTCAAGCGGACCAAGAAACTATTGTATTTAAAGTTTCGATCTTTATTGAGTTCATCTTCAGGGCTCAAAGTGTTTTCTGAGTAATTGTGCCATTTTTGCGTGTCGTGTTGAGAGTGCCCTTGCCAGTGACTTACGTGGGCACTCTCAACACGAGACGCAAGAATGACACAATAGAAAACACTTTGAACTCTGAAGATGATCTCAATAAAGATCGAAACGTTGGCACGACAAAGAAAATGTTTTTCTGAAACCTACATCACACCAGACCGCATCTCACGATTTCCAAATAATCATTCTATAAATCATGTATTTAGAGTAGTGAGTGTTATGGAGGATATGTTTATATCTTTATGTTCTTGTGGTGAAATGATTCATGGCTTAGGTTAATAATTCTGTGAGTAGCCCTTTGGCCGTGTCTGATGATGATTATTTATTACCGCTGTAAATACTGATTTATTTATTTATTGACTATTTATATTGAAATGTGCTTTGTACATTTATATAAATCCTGACCAAAAATTATTTGATCGTTAATCGTGATGGTTTTTTTTTTAATTTTTTTAATGGCTTTATGTACTGTCCAGATTAGCCAATGCCAGACAATGTTATGCGTATTCGTTTCGGGGGAAGGGTATCGTGAAAAAAGGCCAGAGGCGACGTCGGGAATTGAACACACGTCCGCGGGGTCTAACGAGCCGAGAGTCTCTCACGTTAATCACTCGGTTACCGCAAACCCAATCGTGATGGTATGAAGGCAACTTCACCAAAACACTTACCCCACTTTTTGTTGCTATTAACAAGTAAGTTTATAAGATTAAGACTTAACTAAGTTTTATACTTACTTATAAAAGTATTCAAGTAAGTTAATTAGAATTAATTGTTAGTTAAATTTTAATCTACCACTCTTCCGGTGTTTTAATTATTTTCTCTCAAACCATCAATAATTAAATTGTTTTAAATTAAAAATCATGAATTTCTCGACTCGTTTAACTATACATTTACTTATATAATTTATGATATCTTATAAACTTACATGTTATATTGCAGCGAAAAGTGGATTAAGTCAAACATTGTGAAAAACGAGTTAAATAAATGGAANAAAGCCAAAAGATGATTCCAGTATAATAGGTAAATTCTTTTCCAAAGAAACTAACTGAAATTTGATTTAACCATCCTATAAATCACTTGAATATGAACTTTTGTAGGAAACAAAAAATAGACATTTTTGTGCTGGATCAGCTGGGGCAAATTTTTTGGTAGCCAATGTCCGGTGTTCGACATACAAGTGCATACATTTGAGGTTTTTCGTAGAAATAGTGTATAGGGAAATCAAGGCATAGAAAACCATTAAAAAAATTATTTGAAATATGTATAATGTTTTTCTCGGTTTCTAGAGACAGATCATTGGCAAGAACTCTAACACGTGTTTTATATTTTCGACTAAGTATTAACAAAATAAGTTTCACTACACTCAGTGAACCTGCCTCATTATTATCATTTTGATGTGTTTTTTTATTGTTGCTGAATCTGCCCAATCCTTAATTATTGTAAACTGCAATATTATATTATAAAAACCTAATAGTAAAAATAATTTTAAGATATAATTATTAGAAATAATTAGGTTAATTTTGTACTATTTTCAAAACATATCTTGTTTAGAGCTGCTAATTGAGAGGTATAATTTTAATTACATAATATCCTTTTACTTCCTTCTGTTTTGTGTTAAAATATTTAAATGTATTAAGACCTATTGTTATTTATTTATTTTTTCGATTATCAGAATTAGGTCTAATCACTGCGTATGTGGGGCTTATCTGAACAGAATTCGTATCAGACCCTCTCCAAATTGTGAAACATGCTATGAACCCGAGACAATGCAACATATTTTGTTTGATTGTCCGGAGTGTGAAGAAGCGAGGAATGCCATGTTTGAATGAATGTTTAGTTACAAAAGAGGTAGAGAAGCCCCTCAATTTTAATAGCCTTATAGGTTCTGAAAATAAAATTGTATTTAAAACTTTGTTTGAATTTTTAAATAAAAATAAACTGAAGGCTTAATTACCAATTAATTAATCAATTAATTATCGCAAAATCTGTCTAATTATTAATTTATTAATGATTTACTTTGTTACTTATGTAGTTGTATTTATATATTTGTATCAGTAATTTATTAATTATTTATTTACCAAATGATTATTTATTACGGCTGTAAATACTGATTTATTTATTTATTGACTATTTATATTGAAATTTGCTTGTTAATATTTGTACATTTATATAAAACCTGACCAAAAATTATTTAATCGTTAATCGTGATGGTTTTTTAAATATTTTTTTTAACGGTTTTAAGTACTGTGCAGATTGGCCAATGCCAGACAATATTTTATGCGTATTCGTTTTGGGGGGAAGGGTATCGTGAAAAAAGGCCAGAGGCGACGGCGGGAATTGAACCCACGTCCGAGGGGTCTAACGAGCCGAGAGTCTCTCACGTTAATCACTCGGTTACCGCAAACCCAATCGTGATGGTATGAAGGCAACTTCACCAAAACACTTACCCCACTTTTTGTTGCTATTAACAAGTAAGTTTATAAGATTAAGACTTAACTAAGTTTTATACTTACTTATAAAAGTATTCAAGTAAGTTAATTAGAATTAATTGTTAGTTAAATTTTAATCTACCACTCTTCCGGTGTTTTAATTATTTTCTCTCAAACCATCAATAATTAAATTGTTTTAAATTAAAAATCATGAATTTCTCGACTCGTTTAACTATACATTTACTTATATAATTTATGATATCTTATAAACTTACATGTTATATTGCAGCGAAAAGTGGATTAAGTCAAACATTGTGAAAAACGAGTTAAATAAATGGAAAAAAATATTTCAGGAAGCTATGCCATTTTAAAAGACTCGGAAGGGAATATACTCCGCCACTCGATTTTGGATTCAATTCACTGCAACCACAGATGTATATGTCAATAAAATATAACATATCTCAGAGTCAGAGCTTAAAATTAAGCGTCAAGTTACAGAAATCGCAAATCTTCTGGCTTGTGTTAAGAATTGAAAATTGGATAAGGCCACCCGGAAAAATGAAAGATCGTATCAAGGGACAACCTTCTTGTACTCGTCCGCAGCGTATATATAAACAATGGTGGAGTTCGTTTCTTCAGTCAGAAATCAACAATCATGGATTTCAAATGTTCCGTTTTCTTTTGCTTCGTTTTGAGCTTTGTGGTCGCAAACGGTGCTGAGACGTACACGGACAAGTTCGACAACATCGATGTGGACGAGATCCTGCAGAATCAGAGGCTTTACAAAAGCTACTTCGACTGTCTCAAAAACGAGGGGAAATGCACACCCGACGGAAAAGAGCTCAAAGGTACGATTTAAAAAAAATCCTGTTTATTTTATTACTCAGTATTTTTTTGTTTTAACAATTGTTTGTATTTATAGAGGCTCTGCCTGACGCGTTAGCCAATGGGTGCGCAAAATGCAGCGAAAAACAGAGAAAAAGCTCAGAGAAGGTGATCAAGCACCTCATTGAAAACAAACCCGAAGATTTCAAAGTTTTGGAAAAACTTTACGACCCGGAAGGCGAGTACAGGAAGAAGTACGAAAAGGAGGCCAAAGAGCTCGGAATCAAAGTGTAAATTATTGTATTTTTTGATGTATAATATTAGCAGATTTTAAATATATATCACCTAACTTAATCAAAACAACGTACAATTTATTTTTTTCCACCTTTTTCCTGAGCTCATTGAGAAGAAATAATGCAAATTCAACCTCTCCTATTAAAAAAGAAGATAAGATTTACAAAACAAACTATGTATATCTACTGAGATCATCTACCACATGTTTTAATAAAAATGAATTTTATTGGAGGCAGAGAGTATCAGCAGCATATTCAACCTTTCAGACGAAGAAACGTCAATGTATTAGTACATCCACTAGTATTTTGCAATAACGTTATAAAATTTATTAATGTATTATAAGAAAAACTACGTTACATTGATTATTTTAAGACAAAACACAAAAAAATAAATAAAAGGAAATTATGTAATTAAAAATAAAACTCCTCAATTGGAATCTCTCAGCAAGGTATGTTCAGTAAATAGGAGAAGACGCAACAAATTATTTCTAGTAATAATATAATAAATATAAATTTTTATCTGAAAATATAAAAATTAGTAATAATATAAAGTCTGGGCAAATTCAGCAACAATGAAAAAAACATCCAAATGATATTAATGAGTCTACGGACGTGGGACCACTGATTGTAGTGTAAACTTTTTGTTTTGGTGATACTAGGTGGAAAAATACTAAACATGTGTCCGAGTGTTCTGGCCAATCAATTCTAGGAACTGAGAAAAATACTGTACCTATTTTAAATAATAATTCAGATATCGTAAGATGCGGTCTGGTGTGATGTAGGTTTCATAAAAACATTTTCTTTGTCGTGCCAACGTTTCGATCTTTATTGAGATCATCTTCAGGGCTCAAAGTGTTTGTGTGAATAATTATCGATTAACGGTCACTAATCGATTAACACACACTATTTTAAATAATTTAAATCCTTTTTCATGATTTTCTAAGCCTTCTCTTGTTGTCCATATACAAGAATTCAACATAAACGCCTCAAAATTATGATTTTTTAATGTGAAACGTGGGATATGGGCTTGAAAAAAGCCCCTGGCTGATTCAGGACAAAAATGTGCACAAAAGCCGAACAAAATTTTCTAAATCTCAACTAATAAAGATAATTAATTACTCGAGCACATTGAGTTCAATGTGTAATAGAAAAAATTTGTTAAACGAAAACACATCCTAGCAAAGAGAGCAAAGACATGTACAAAGTTTTTTTGTTTTTAGATATGGTTTTCTGCCTTTTTTGTGCATGTATTTCAAGAATATTATATAGAAGTCGATAAGAAAATAATATGTAGGATCGTGTTAATCTAAATTATTATATAAAATTGTATAAAAATCGAAAGACACTTCCAGGACAGAAGGCAAAAGACAATCCGTGTCAGCAGTCAGCAGTGAAAAGAGGGTTAAATCATAAATGGAAATTTTCGGTAAATTGCTTTTGATTGAAAAAAAAAAAAAAAAAGAATATGCGTAATAATTTCTTAGCTTACAAGTATCATTTTTTGTAATTTTATTTTGGACAAGAATGTAATAAAGTAAAGATCCTGTTCAACGGGACATAGATACGTAAAATGTTGCAAAAGCCAAAAGATGATTCCAGTATAATAGGTAAATTCTTTTCCAAAGAAACTAACTGAAATTTGATTTAACCATCCTATAAATCACTTGAATATGAACTTTTGTAGGAAACAAAAAATAGACATTTTTGTGCTGGATCAGCTGGGGCAAATTTTTTGGTAGCCAATGTCCGGTGTTCGACATACAAGTGCATACATTTGAGGTTTTTCGTAGAAATAGTGTATAGGGAAATCAAGGCATAGAAAACCATTAAAAAAATTATTTGAAATATGTATAATGTTTTTCTCGGTTTCTAGAGACAGATCATTGGCAAGAACTCTAACACGTGTTTTATATTTTCGACTAAGTATTAACAAAATAAGTTTCACTACACTCAGTGAACCTGCCTCATTATTATCATTTTGATGTGTTTTTTTATTGTTGCTGAATCTGCCCAATCCTTAATTATTGTAAACTGCAATATTATATTATAAAAACCTAATAGTAAAAATAATTTTAAGATATAATTATTAGAAATAATTAGGTTAATTTTGTACTATTTTCAAAACATATCTTGTTTAGAGCTGCTAATTGAGAGGTATAATTTTAATTACATAATATCCTTTTACTTCCTTCTGTTTTGTNGCGGACGCATCCGACAAGGTTGTCCCTTGATACCATCTTTCATTTCTCCGACTGGCCTTAGCCAATTTTCCATTCTTCATACTCGCCTTTATTTAGTATTAGGAAGATTTGCGATTTTTGTAACTTCCAGTTTAATTTTAATTTCTATTTCTGTTATCTATTACAGTGAATTGAATCCAAATGCGAGAGGCGTTCTAAAAATGTGCTTTTCTCAGTCTTCTAACATCCTTTTACTGAAGTGACTTTTTCACGTTTTTTACTTGATTTTCACTGTATTTTTCTTAACCCACTTTCAGTACTATAAATATAAGTTTGACAAAAAAAAATGAATACATTAAAATCCAGTCCACCCATCCTTAGGATTACTATACAACGTCAAAACATTGTAATCTACATGCAATGGCATAAATGTGGCCTACGTAAATAAATCAGAACAGGAGATACAAACTAAAACGTTTGGGATATTTTTATTAAATTCATCTTTATATTGCTCACTTAAAACGACATAAAACAAAAGTTTTCCTGTATAGACTCAAAAATAAAAATGCAGCTTTCAAACAGTCGTAATGCCATAAAAATCAGGTAAAACTCACAGGAGTTATGAATTTTTACGTGGTTCACTCAACATTGGAGAAGACACCCTGCGCTGCGGCTATTTCATCTCAAAAAACGTATTTTAAGGCTATAGAAGGTGCTTGAAACGATATTTTCATTTTTTTCAAAAGCCACAAGATACGAAAAAAATCAATTGTGTCCGAGGGACGTTTTTGTGTTTAGACTGGGTCATAATGGAAAACCAGCTTCGAGAAAGACCTCCATCATTAATTGTCACTGAACATTGGATAAGCCAAATTGCCCGATTATTCGAACCAAAGGATTTGCGTTGATTGCTACGGACAAAAATGAATCTTTTCCCGAAAAATCGATCGTGAACGACAATCGGGGTCATCAGTTTGTGGTTAAATTTCGACAATAGGAGACATACCAAAGCCAATTTCCTTAAAACTTGGCAAAGCCATGCAACCACTTGGGGACAAAATCTGCCTTGGACAAAATAATAATGAAGGTGGAATAAAATAAACGGAAACTGACTGATGAAGTGAAGTGAAATGGGAGAATAGCATTGATTATTTGCCCACTTCTATAGAAATCAACTATTTAATTATTTGTAAATATATATACTAGGTAGTAATATAGTAAATAGTAAATATATATTAAATATTATATATAATTAGTAGTAAGTTGATAATAAAACAAATATTTGTAATTAATATATTACGTCTGATCGACATTCATAAATATTTTAAATACAATAATGCATAATAACTTCTAGATGTGCACTAGTACAAGACAAAAAAAATAAATAAATATAAATTTGGTCTAAAGCATGCAATTCCATGCCAAATAGAAAGGACAATTTTTATTCAAGCCGTCTGGGTAAAAGTATAACAGTCTGATCGGATTTAATATTTGAGTCTGGCAGGAAACCGTAATAAATAACAGTGAAAGGAAAAACCAGGATGAAAAACGGAACAGGTAGCCGACCGTCTGTCTGTCCGTGGGGTCCGTACTATTTAACTGTGATTTATTGTCGGGAAAACCCTTTAAAAAATACTTTCTATTTTTGTTTTATGTTTATACTAGGTACTCAAAGGGATATTAACGCTTTTGTACTATTTTTAAAATTTCCGGGGTTAGAGTTAACATTTCCTATTTTCTTTATATAACGTCTTATAATGTTTCAAGAATTAATTAAGAAAACTATTTAAACTAGCTTCTAGCCTTCTAGGGCTTATTGGCAAACCCGGACAAGAGCAGCTAATATTTTTCGACCTAGTTACCAAAAATAGTTATCATTAAAATCTTTGATCCCACATCCTCTTAATTGTTTAATTCAGTTTTCAAGAGGTCTAAATTTTAACTAAGAAGGGAGGCTAATTTTAGTGACTTTTTATTCTAATATGAACGGTCGAAAAATATTTACCAAGTGTCCAATTGTTAAACGATAAAATTAAATTGCACATATTTTAAATAATTGAAATCCAATTTTTATCATTTTATAAGCATTCTCTTGTTTTCCCTATACACTAATTCAACAAAAACTCCTCAAAACATGCATTTTTATAGAGAACACCGTATATTGGTCTCGGCTGATCCAGCACAAAAATTACTTTTTATGCAGTAAAAATTTATGTTCAAGGGCTTTTAAAACGATTTTTTTTAAACAAGACACGAAAATAAACAATCTACGGGCGAGAAAATTGGTATTTTGTGACCAAGGAACATAACAAATTAGGTTAAAATATACTCAAAGACCAAAAATCGGACACTCGATTTTATTGTTTATGTCAAACTATCTGCATTTTTATAAAATATTATATTAATAGCAACTTAACTTATTTTATAGTAAACCAGATTAAACGAAATCAGAAATTCATGAGTTTTAATCAAAATTATTTAATTATGATGGTTTGAAAGAAAATTCACTAAAACACCAGAAAATCATTTAATTAAATTTTAGCCAATCACTAATTTTCCGGTGTTTGGTGAATTTTCTCTCAAACCATCGTAATTAATTTTTTTTTTATTTTGTACATTCATTTGAATTCTTAAATGACATAACAAGTATAAGACTTAGAATTTTTTAGCGGTCTTAATCTTATAACTTACTTGTTACATAGCAACGAAAAGTGGGATAAAGTGTTTTGGTGAATTTTCTTTCAAATCATCGCGATTAAATAATTTCTAGTTAGGTTTGTAGTTGTTTGTGTTATTTAATAACTTATAAAAGTGTAAAGGACAGTCAGTTAAGTCTTAATCGTATAAACTTTCATTTTATAGCAGCGAAAAGTGGGTTGTCAAAAATTGTAAAAATCAAATTTATTCATGAAACAAATCACTGCAGAAAAATATGCTATGTTAAAAGGCTCAGAAAATCATATTCATAGGCCATTTTATCCACCACTCAATTTTGGAATCAATTCACTGCAATCACCGATATATGTCCGTCTGTAAAATATAACATATTCCAGGGTCAGAAATTAAAAATAAGCGTGAAGACACAGAAATCACCAATTTTCTTAATACTAAATAAAGGCGAGTGTTAACAATAGAAAATTTGATATGGCCGTTTGAAAGCTGCATTTTAATTTTTGAGTCTATATGAAAACTTTTGTTTTATGTCGTTTTAAGTGAGCAATGTAAAGATGAATTTAATAAAAAATTTCACAAACGTTTTAGTTTGTATCTCCTGTTCTGATTTATTTACGTAGGCCACATTTATGCCATTGCATGTAGATTACAATGTTTTGACGTTGTATAGTAATCGTAAGGATGGGTGGACTCGTTTTGATGTTATCACCATTTTTGTAATTGTTTTATCTGAGAAGCATTATTTATTTAAATTGTATGTTAACTACGAAATTATTCCACATATTCAATTTTTTTGACAAACTTACATTTTATATAGCAGTGAAAGTGGGTTAAGTAAAAAGTAGTGAAAATCAAGTAAAAAGCGTGAAAAAATTACTTCAGGAAAAGGATGTTAGAAGACTGGAAAAAGCACATTTTTGGAACGCCTCTCGTATTTGAATTCAATTCACTGTAATAAATAACAGAAATAGAAATTAAAATTAAACTGGAAGTTACAAAAATCGCAAATCTTCGTAATACTAAATAAAGGCGAGTATGAAGAATGGAAAATTGGCTAAGGCCAGTCGGAGAAATGAAAGATGGTATCAAGGGACAACCTTGTCGGATGCGTCCGCTGAGTATATATAAACGAAGGTGGAGATCACCTCTTCAGTCAGACATCAACCATCATGGATTTCAAATGTTCTGTGTTCTTTTGTGTCGTTCTGTGTTTTGTGGTAGCCCACGCTGCTGAGAAGTACACGACCAAGTACGACAACATCGACCTGGACGAGATCTTGCGGAACCAGAGACTGTACAAAAACTACTTCGACTGTCTCAGAAACCAGGGGAAATGCACACCCGACGGAAAAGAGCTCAAAGGTACCATTAAAAAAAATTCTGTATATTTCATCAATGCGTATTTTTTTATTTTAACAATTGTTTGTATTTATAGAGGCTCTGCCTGATGCGTTGGCCAATGGGTGCGCAAAATGCAGTGAAAAACAGAGAAAAGGTTCAGAGAAGGTGATCAAGCACCTCATTGAAAACAAGTCCGAAGATTTCAAAGTTTTGGAAAAACTTTACGACCCGGAAGGCGTGTACAGGAAGAAATACGAAAAGGAGGCCAAAGAGCTCGGAATCAAAGTGTAAATTATTGTATTTTGTAATGTATATTATTAACAGATTGTAAATATATATTACCTAACTGAAACAAAACAATGTATAATTTATTTTTATTTTCACCTTTTTCCTGCGCTCTTTGGGAAGAAATTATGCGAGGTCAACCCCTCTTTAAAGAAAAACCTAACATTTACATCGTACAACATAAATGTACCGAGATCAATTCCCACATGGTTTGATAAAAAAGAAAATATTTCATTGAAGTTAGAGTGAATTACCAGCATATTCAATCTTTGATAATGAGAAATGTCAATATTTAAATATATCCATTAGAATTCTGGAATAATGTGTGTTTGGTTTTTACATGCACTGAACGATATGCCAAAATTGCATAAGTTCAACCAAACCATTCATGTATAAAGTGTGCTTACATAAAAATATTATTTCTGAAGAATTATTTTTATATTTGAACAAAAGTAAACAAACATCAAAATGAAAATAGTATGTGTATCTTCTCTTGTCAGAACGAGTTTGTACGAGAATACTTATGTTACTATTATTAAAATTAATTAATGCATTATAAAAACAAAGTTACACTTAAATATTTTAAGACAAAACAGAAGGAAGTAAAAGGATATTATGTAATTAAAATTATACCTCTCAATTAGCAGCTCTAAACAAGATATGTTTTGAAAATAGTACAAAANGCAGCGAAAAACAGAGAAAAGGTTCAGAGAAGGTGATCAAGCACCTCATTGAAAACAAGTCCGAAGATTTCAAGGTTTTGGAAAAGCTTTACGACCCGGAAGGCGTGTACAGGAAGAAATACGAAAAGGAGGCCAAAGAGCTCGGAATCAAAGTGTAAATTATTGTATTTTGTAATGTATATTATTAACAGATTGTAAATATATATTACCTAACTTAAACAAAACAATGTATAATTTATTTTTATTTTCACCTTTTTTTCTGCGCTTTTGGGGAACGAAGAATACAAATTCAACCTTTTAAAAACCACATTGCACGATATACCAAAATTACACGAGTAAAACCATTTATGTATGAAGAATGCTTACTTAAAATATTACTAAGCTTTTATGCAATCAATGAAATTACGATATACCAGTAGAATAAACCTTATATTTCAGCAAAATGACAATAGTATTTGGATCTTCGTCTGCCAGAACCAGTATGTAGAGAAGAGTCATTATTAAAATTTATTAATGCATTATTAAAAAAACCTACATTACATATGAATATTGTAAGACAAAACAGAAAAGAAAAAGCAAAAAGAAATTATACAATTTAAAATTAAACTTTTCAATTAGCAGCTTTCAGTACGATATGTTTTGTAAATAGGACAAGATTAACTTAATTATTTCTAGTAATTATATCACACAACCATTTTTTCTATGAGATTTTTTATACTGAAATATTGCAGTTTAAAATTATTCACGATTAAGAAGATTCAGCAAAAAAGATATAGAAACATCTTTCAAGCTTATATAATTGCTTAAGAGCGCATAAAATTTACTTTGCTAAGTTCTTAAACTAAAAAAATTGTGAAATTGTGAGATTTGTGTGTTTATGAATTTGGAATAACGTGTTTTACTAGCATTCACTGAAAACCATGACAAAGTTATATAGGTAAAACCAATTATAAATGAAGAATGATTGCATAAAATATTGCTACTTTTATATTGGGACAAACCAGTAAAAATAAATCTTATATTTGATCAAGAGGTATATTTCACGAGTAATATATTTGATCAAAAGATAATGGATTGGATCTTCGTCTACCAGGACCAGTATGTACGAGAAGGATTATGTTATTATTAAGATTTCTTATTGGATTATATTAAAAAAACAATGTTGCATTTGAACATTTTAAGACACAACAAGTAAAGAGCAAAAGAAAATTATTTAATTGAAATTAAACTTCTTAATTAGCAGCTCTATACACGATATTTTTTGGAAATAGAACAGATTACCCTAACTATTTCTAATAATTACATCATGCAATTATTTTTTCTGTGAGGTTTTTTTATACTAAAATATTGCAGTTTATAAAAATTAAGGATTGAGCAGATTCAGAAAAAATAGATAAATAAATATATATAGAAACATCTTTCGAGATTACATAAATTGCATAAAGAACGCGTAAAGTTTACTTTGCTAAGTTTTCAAGCCAAAAAGCTGATGAAACTGTGAGGTTTATGTGCCTATCCTCACTGGTCCAATCTGTCAAACGCGTTTCGGCATTTTTCCAAAATAGTACGAAAATTGTTTGTCTCCTTACGCTATAAAAATGAGTTTATAATGAATTAGGGAGCTGAAAAACATGAAAAAATAGATTATTAATAATCACAATCTGAAAATATGTCGGTAGAAAAAAAACTGGAAACGGCCTAATCTTCTATGAATTTTGAAACTAATAATCGTGTCTCGGTCACAGAAAATTACAAAAATCATGGTAACATTAAACCGAGTCCACCTATCCATAGTGTGAGACATTCTTTCTGATTTTCCGTAAAATTTTTATTGAAGAGTTTTTTTTTTTGCAAATATATGCCCTAATATAAAATTTATTTCTTGTTAATACACAATATTTTAACCTACTCTGTTACGTCCCTCGATCAAAGAAATACCAATTTCATTCTGGAAGAACCAATTTGCTCGCCCGTCGATTGCTTTTTTTCGTATCTTGCGGTTTTTGAAAAAGAGATCGTTTACGCACACTTTAAAACCTAAAAATACGTATTTTTATAGCAAACAAAAAAATCAACCTTTTTTGATGGATTATCCGCGCCTGGATAATTTTTTCCAACGATGTTCGGCAATTCTCTTAAAAATATCTAATTCCTCTGGATTTTATCCAGTATTCTCAGAATCTCGACCGTTTGATAGGTGCATTTTCATATTTGAGTCTGTATAATGTCAATCCTCATTTAATGTCATTACAAATGAGATACATAAAGATGAAATTAACAAAAACCTCCCAAACGTTTTATTTTATATCTACGGTTCTGATTTAATTACAGAGGTCACTTTAGGTCATTTAGGTATATTAGAGCGTTTTGAGTACTTTACAAATCCTATGAATGGGTA
Source organism: Cimex lectularius (assembly GCF_000648675.2). Classification (NCBI taxonomy): domain Eukaryota; kingdom Metazoa; phylum Arthropoda; class Insecta; order Hemiptera; family Cimicidae; genus Cimex; species Cimex lectularius. Next base: position 1,134,561 of record NW_019392681.1, on the reverse strand, counting down.
GACTTGTTTTAATATTATCACCATTGGGCACTCTCAATACGACACACAAGAATGACACATCTACACAGAAAACAAACACTTCGAGCTCTGAAGATGATCTCAATAAAGATCGAAACGTTGGCACGATAAAGAAAATGTTTTTCTAAAACCTACGTCACACCAGACCGCATCTCACGAACTCCAAATAATCATTGGTTAACTGTCACTAAACACCACACATTATCACCAGTTTGAAATTCTCTTCGACGGAAAAGTGATTATTATTTTCGAAATTGTATGTAAGCTAAGAAATTATTCTATATATGCATTCTTTTGACATACATCGTACATATCGAAAAGTGGGTTAAGTAAAAAATTGTGAAAATCAAATTGGATTCATGGAACAAATCACTTCAGGAAACTATGCTATGTTAAAAGGTTCGGAAAAGCATATTCCTGGGGCATTTGCACCACCACTCGTTTTTGTATTCAATTCGCTGCAACCTAAAATTAAATATGAAGTTAAAGAAATCGTTAATTTTCTTAATACTAAATAAAGCCGATTGTTAAGAGTGGAAAATTGGCTAAGGCCACCCGGAGAAATGAAAGATCGTATCAAGGGACAACCTTGTCGCATGCGTCCGCTGAGTATATATAAACGTAGGTGGAGTTCACCTCTTCAGTCGGACATCAACCATCATGGATTTCAAATGTTCTGTGTTCTTTTGTGTCGTTCTGTGTTTTGTGGAAGCCCACGGTGCTGAGAAGTACACGACCAAGTACGACAACATCGACTTGGACGAGATCTTGCGGAACCAGAGGCTTTACAAAAACTACTTCGACTGTCTCAGAAACCAGGGGAAATGCACGCCCGACGGAAAAGAGCTCAAAGGTACCATTTGAAAAAAAAATCCTGATTATTTTATCACTCTGTATTTTTTTGTTTTAACAATTGTTTGTATTTATAGAAGCTCTGCCGGACGCGTTGGCCACTGGGTGCGCAAAATGCAGCGAAAAACAGAGAAAAGGTTCAGAGAAGGTGATCAAGCACCTCATTGAAAACAAGTCCGAAGATTTCAAAGTTTTGGAAAAACTTTACGACCCGGAAGGTGTGTACAGGAAGAAGTACGAAAAGGAGGCCAAAGAGCTTGGAATCAAACTCTAAATTATTGTTTTTTTTACGTATATCAGCAGATTTTAAATATATTTTATCCTACATAAACAAAACCGTGTACAATTTATTTTTTTCTTTCCCTTTTTCCTTCGCTTTTATGGAAGAAAGAATGAGCAGCATTCAGCAGGATATTCCATCTTTCAGAATGAGAAATGTCAATGTTTAAATGTAGGCAACATTTGAATTTCGGAATAACGAGTGTTTTGTTTTTAATATTCACTGAACAACATACAGAAATTACATAGGTAAAAAATAGAAATTAATCCGTTTATATATGAAGGATGCTTACATAAAATAATACTACTTTTTTTTTACAATCAATTATAGTGGGACAAACCAGAAGAATAAACTGTTGTCTCTGATGAGGGGACGTGGGAGTCCCGAAATATACTATACTAGCAAAAAAACTGGTTGTTTCATTTCCATGTTTTTTAAAAACCTGATCAGCTTAATTAATAACACTGCATCTCTCAGCAAGATTGTTTTGTAAATAGGTCAAGATTAACTGGATTATTTCTCGTAATTATCACATTTTTTCTGTGAGGTTTTTTCTACTAAAATATTGCAGTTTATAATAATTAAGGATTGAGCAGGTTCAGAGAAAGTGTTTATTTTAAAATACAACTAAAAATTATAGTTCTTATAGAAAAACATCTAACTGACATGTAGTACAATACTAAAATTACACAAGTCTGCTAATAAATTAACAAAAAAGAAAATGCACCTTCGATAAACAAGAATATGTTTAAAATTGATGTGAAATAATAAAAATTAATGATGATGAAGTACTCCTAATAAACCTCTGTACTTGTAAGTTCAACCTTAGTTTTATGCATTTATGTTTAGTGGTCAATTGACCAGGTTTCTTTCAATTAATTATTCTTTGTTAGTCTTAGTTTTATGTTCGACTTAGAAATATGATATAATATTTTATAGGGAACCATATATCGATTGCAGTGAATTGAATCCAAAATCGAGTGGCGGATAAAATGCTGCACGAATATGATTTTTAGCGTATGTTTCCATGAATTTAAATCGTTTTTCTCAATTTTTCACTTACCCCACTTTGGGCTGCTGTGTAACATGTAAGTTTGTCAAAAACAAAAAATTATTATGTGGAATAATTTCTTAACTTACAAGTTTCTGTTTTTAGCCTTTGTTGTGTATTTCAAGGCAATTAAATATCAGACGATTTGTATTTTTAACTAGGATAAAAATAAATATAATAAATATAAGCTTGAAAACTGTTAATATATTTAAGGGTTGGCCTTTTTCGTCTCGGCTAAATTTCTCTGGAATATATAAAGTTATCAAAAAAAGAAAAAAAAGGAGAGCCGCAATGGTTTAGACGTTGACACTGCGTTCATCACTGTAAGGTAAATGTCCCGGGTTCGAATCCACCGGCCTTGCCTTCAAATCCGACTTACTTACATGTGGGCTTTTTTCAAAAACACCGGCACCCGAACGTTTATATAAAGTCGAAGTTGAAATACCCTCGTACAAAAAGAATATTTGTTAGTCTAGTTTTAAATTTTTACTGCTTTTTTTACATATTTGTTCAGTACAACTTTTAAATTTTACATGAGAAGTATACTTTTTACCCAATTTTTTAAAGGACGTTTTACACCGAAAACGTTGGTGCAATCGGATTTTGAATCGGGTAAAAAATAACAAAGTTATGGCACAGAATGTGAAAAGAAATATCGTTTTTATTATAATTTTTTGAGATGTCATTTCTTTGTTAATTTTTATAAAAATTCAGTGCTTTGTTTTTAAATAGGTCATTTTCTGTTTGCAACGAATTGTGTACGGGGCACCCGTCAAACTGCAATATCAGTCTTTGGCGTACCAGCAGTGGAACAACTTCAAGCAATGTTGGTAAATCCTCTCGGAGAAAATTCAGGAACTGAGCTCCATTTAAATTGGTTTGATAGAAATATAACATATAGTATAAAAATAATCAACTGATTTCACAGGAGTCCACCCTAAACATTTATGCTATAAACAATTCAGGGGTTTTCCAGTGCCCACGTTCAATTCCACAGATTGAAAATACGACTTGTGGCGAACTTGGATTCATCGGTCCACTGGTAGAATATTTTCTTATAACATTAACCGTATATCATAATCAGTGTTCCAGCAAGATGAGAGCGATATGGTTGTAATATTGTATGGTTTGAGGACATCTCTAATCTAGTTCATTCAAAAATCCAAAATCTTTCCAGTATTTCGAAGGGAGAAGAGTGGATTTTCGAGAACATACAACAAAATGTTTAGTTCTTTATCAAAATGATATGACCGGTTTCTTGATGGCCCCTCAACGGATCCAAATCACCTCATATTAGGTTTTTTCTAGGAGTACAACTCGACTGCAGACAAGCAATTTCGCCATTTTCAATGATAGTATCGTACATATCGTTAAAGATCATGGAGGTTAACAAAAGTTGAATTGTAGATTTAATGCTTTTCATGTTGTCTAAATCCAATAAGACCACTTGTGTAAACAATATCAAAACAATCATTCACAAAGCAGAGAAAAAATTAAGAACCAGTTTATTAAAAATATTTATGAATTTCTTGGGATGATGTTGATGGGTAGCAGGAGTACGCTTTTTTGTTAATGAACGGTTGCATTAAAAAAAAGGCATTCTTCATATTCCGAACATCAAGAATAACAAACAGGAACACAGAGATGTTCGAAACATGTAGAATACCTTTTTTCAAAAATAATCCCATTTATTAAGAAAAAAGTGCTTAACCACTTCTAGCAGACCCATCAACATCATCCAAGAAATTCGTAAAATCGAGGCAACAAAATAGCAAATGAAAATAAAAATAAAAACGACATTAAGATATTTGCTTTCACATTCTGTGCCATAACTTTGCTTTTCCTTGGCCAATTTAAAATCTGACTGCGCTATTGTTTTTGGTATCAAACGTCGTTAAAATCACTCGGTGAAAAAGTACCATCTCATTTAGAATTTCAAAGTTGTACTGGTTCTGTAGTATCCTGACAACAAATATTTTTAAAAAGCAGTAAAAATTTAAGTTGAGGCAAAAAATATTGCACATTTTTGTTTGTTTTATCGATGACGCTATCTGTTCGAGAGAAATTCAGCCGGGTCATCTAAAAATGACACCCTATGTACAGGGTGTCCCACGGAAGATGTCCACCCCCTTCCTCCATTTTGGCCCATTTTTGATGATCTTTTTTTTTCAATTTTCGTACTTCACAATAGGGATATGTAATGTTGACACATTCTTTATGAAATTTATATAAGCTTGCAAGCTGTTTCGATATTTTTCATGCATTTATTTGTTTTTCTGAATCTTCCCAGTTCTTAATTATTATAAACTGCAATATTTTAATAGAAAAAACCTGACAGAAAAAATAATTGTAGGTGATAATTACGAGAAATAATCCAGTTAATCTTGACCTATTTACAAAACAATCTTGCTGAGAGATGCTAATTGAGGAGTTTAATACTCTTTTATTAATTAAGCGTCGGTCACATAAAAAATAATGTGTGACATTTAGTTACCATGATTATTTAGAGATGGTGGATGCGGTCTGGTGTGATGTTGGTTAAAAAAAAAACATTTTTCTACGTTTCAATCTTTTGCGACCATCTTCTGGGCCTGGGATTTATAAACATGTTTAAATTATATAAATACATATAAGATATGAATAAATTTATACAAAATATAAATTGTTTAGGTTTAATCAAAGCCTTCAAAAACTATAGAACTATTCACACCCTTTTTTCCAAAATCGAAGATCCCACCAAAATCTGAGACAAATGAGTCTGATGTAATTTGCCAAATCAATTGTATAAATTGCCCGGCAATATACATCGGAATTATATCCCATTATCTCATAAGAGGGTAAAACAACATATCTATGATTGCAGAAAACCCCCCAAAAAAATTCTACTACTGGCTACCCACCATTTTGAACCCCAACACAACATCGATTTCAACAATCCAAAAATATTAAACATAGACCACAATAAACATAAATGTAACTTTTTAGAACAGACAACTTATCAACAGAGATAAACACAGCATCAATTAGGGAACAGACCCATGTAAATTCAGTCGCAGCTCCCGCAGCAACTCACGAGCTCTAAATAATGAAAAATAATTTTATGATCTAATTACTAGAAATAATTAGGTTGATCTTGTCCTATTTACAACACATAACTTGCTGAGAACATTTGAGGAGATTTATTTATTTATGAGAAGTTGTCATATTTTATGTAATCATACTTCATATGTAAATGGTTTTACCTATATAATTTTGACATGTGGTTCAGGGAATGCTAAAAACAAAACACATGTTATTCCAAAATTCATGTGTTGTCAACATTTAAATATTACATTTCTCATTCTGAAAGATTGTACATCCTGCTGAATTCTGCTCATTCTTTCTTCCACAAAAGCGAAGGAAAAAGGTGAAGGATAAATTGAATGGTTCACTGTTTTGTTTGTGTAGGATAAAATATATTTAAAATCTGCTGATATTTGCGTCAAAAAATACAATAATTTACAGTTTTTGCAGCTCTTTGGCCTCCTTTTCTGTCTTGTTTTCAGTGAGGTACTTGTTTACTCTCTCTGAGACTTTTCTCTGTTTTTCGCTGCATTGTGCGCACTCGTGAACAACTCGTCTGGCAATACGTCTCTAAATACAAACAAATATTTAAAAACAAAACAAAAACCCAGTAATAAAATAAAAATGAATTTTGTATGATGGTACCTTTGAGTTGTTTTCCGTCGTGTCTGCATTTCCTCTCGTTTGTGAGACAGTCGAAGTAGTTTTTGTAAAGCCTCTGGTTCCGCAGGATCTCGTGCATGTCGACGTTGTACATCGTGTTCATCTCAGCACCGTGGCCGACTACAAAGCACAGAACGACACAAAAGGACACAGAACATTTGAAATCCATGATTGTTGATTTCTGACTAAAGAGTTCATCTCCACCATTGTTTTTATATATAAAGCGGACGAATGCGACAAGGTTGTCCCTTGATACGATCTTTCATTTTCCCAAGTGGCCTTAGCCAATTTTTCCATCCTTTACAATCAGCTTTATCTATCTATAGCATTCCCAAGTCACGTGAAACCTTTTAAAAGTCACGTGTAACCCTTTACACATAAGTTGAAACCTTTTCCAAAGCAAATGTAACACTTTTTAACTCAAATGTTATATTTTTTATTCCAATCTAAACCTTCCTAGAAAGGACATCAATATTTTTTATTTTCAAAAATTTTATTAGCTCAAATATACAGCAAACTAACGTAATTTAATTTTTGAAAAACACTACTTTTTATTGAACATTGTTCCTTTTCACAAAAACGAAGGAAAAATTATAAAACAAAAGTTCATTTTTTCTTAGAAAATTATGTAAACTGAGCAGTTTCTATAACTTTGCTATGAATTTATAATTTTTATTAAAAAAAATATGCAGAAACTGGCAGACTCATATGGAAAGGGTTGCATTTTACGCTGTAAAAGTTAAAATACGCTTGGAAATAGTTTAATATTAAGAAAATTAACGATTGTAACTTCATGTTTAATTTTAAGTTTTAACTCTGGATTATGATATGATAATGGTATCGGTGGTTGCAATGAATTGAGTGGCGGGTCATATGCTCTTCTGAGTCTTTTAAAATAGCATAGCTTCCTAAAATAATTTTACTTCATCGAAATACCGGACACTTTACAGAAAGTTAGATGCATATAAACTACACCCAATGCCACGAACCGGGCCTCAAAAATCAAATTCGGAGATATAAAATAAAACGTTTGAGGTGTTTGTGTTGATTTCGTCTTCGCTTATATAACATAAAAACCAAAGGCTGTTCATGTACTCTGAAAATAGAAAAAGGCAGCTTTCCATCGGTCGTAATACCGTGATAAGAAGAGTAATAAGTACATACATTTTTAAAGTTATCACCAGATATCTGAGAAAAACAAAATACAGGCAAAAAATGTCTTTTTTTGGTTTGATATTAAAAATTCGTATTTAAGGACTTTAATGGGTGCTCAAACCAATTTGAATCGCGTTTTCAAAAAATATTTTGGACTATTTACTGGAAGCGTCTTTTGGGTTTTATAACTTTTTATATATATAGTCCCGCTTAATATAATCTTGTTTATTATTTTATCCATCTAGGTAAAAAACAAATCGACTTACATAAAATTCTTCATACACAACATAGGAAGAAAATCATATTTTAAAATGGTTTTGTAAATTATTTAATTTTTTTGTATGCTAGGGTCCACATCCTAGAATAAATTTGCCCCTGGCTGATCCAGTCCAATTTTAGTCTCAATGCCTAAAACGATCTCGAATCATTTTTTTTTTCAAAAACAATTTTTATGCCTAATTTACTTGAAATTTGTTTATGTTTGTACATTTGATATCATTTAATATATTATTTTTTATTATTTTTCTTCCCTTTTAAAACCAAAATGAATCGACTCTATTTATATATATGCACATATTGCTTTCTTGTATCACCAAAAAGTTTCATTAAAATAGGTGATCCCATATCCTATATTTTTAGCATCCTCTTGAAAATGTATACAGTACAGCATGTATACAGAGGTTTAGGTAAGGTATGTACATCGTATTTCAAGTGCTGTTGCATGACCCAGCTTGGAATCTAGTGTCATTTTCAGATGACTAAACGTATCGTTGTATGTTATAATAGCTCCATCGATGATGAGACATGGAATATGGTACATTTTTTATTTTTAAAATTTTATGTACAAATTTTAGCCTATCGAACCTATTTCTACATTTTTGGTTCATTTATTTTTTTACACACCTTGTGATCTTAGAAGATATAAGAAAACGTTCCATTTTTTACATCAATCATTTTTGGAAATCAGGAGTATATATCAAGGAAAGTGTCGGTCAGTCTAGTAGACAGTTGTAGTATGCACGTACTACACACATATGCCAGTACTTGTCAAAAATATTAAGGAAGATAGCAGAACAAATTAGTTTTCTTTTAAGTGACTTTTCTATTACATCTCTTATTCGGTGAATTTGGTCTATTTTTGAATGTTTTGTTCGGAATCCAAATTCATGGTCTGGTATAAGCTTATAAGATGATTTTTTAGCAGACAAATTGCGAACTTTAACGATATTATATTGACGTCAATTTTTATTGAAATTTTAGATTTACATAATTATAGATTGTAGCAAACCCTGCTATCTGCTATCATCGTACCTTTGAAATTCTGACAAATAATTTTATTAACTTTCACAGATAACTTGAAACCTCACTGTTGCAATCGTCGCATTTTTAACGATTTCGTAAGAATTCTTTTTATTATTATTTCTTTATTGATTTTTATACAATATTTATACAATTCCAATTACAATTAAGGGGAGAAAATTCGAAAGGTAGGTTGAGATGGGAAGTTGGGGTCCGAGTGAATCGAAGTCACGATAGCTCAAGTGGTAGAGGAGCGGCGTATCTAGCCGAAGGTCGTGGGTTCTAATCCAGCTTATGACACTATTTTTTTCATTTCAACCAATACCTTACATAAAGATTAATTAATTGAAAAAAATATTTATACATTTAACAATGGATGGGGGGCGTCGGTGGCCGCAACTGTTTATGCGTTGACACGGCGCTCATCAGGTACACATCAGGTATGGTAAAGGTACTTGGTTCGAATCCAGCGGCCCTGCATTCGAACCCGACATACTTACAAATTACAAAATTTGTTTACAATTTACAAAATAAAATGGATGGGGAGAGAAACCAGCCATTGCTGGAACTCTCAGTGTTTAGGATTGTGGTTGATTCCTTTAGGGTTGTGTTAGGAGGTAACTAGGCCAATGTCTTTTTAATCGGCGTGGAGGATTGTTCGAACGTTGAAGAGAGGGTTTGAGCTAGTAAATTGGTGTGGAAGTTAAGGAATCGAGTTCGAATCATGTCCGTCATGAATGATATGCTAGTTCTTTACGAATGATTTGGTTAGTGACGTAGAAGGGACCGATGAGGATGCGACGGAGGACTTTTGATTGAAAGGATTTGATTCTTTGGATATTGGCTTACTTGGCTAAATCCCACTGGTCGACTCTGTAAGTTCAAATCGGTCTATTTAATGCCTTATTTATCGTTAATTTTTTGTGATACCCATTGCGGATTTGGGTTTGAATTGTCCGTGTCATCGGTTGATTTCTTGTCGTTTTGCTTTATGTGCGTGTCCTGTGTAAGTCTGCGCCACCGAGTAATTAAGTCTAGGTGATCTTGGGCTGTTTTTGCTGCAAGGATAGGGTCAATATGTGAGGAGAGGATTGTGATGTCGTCCGCGAAGGTTGTGATGTGGGTGTACGGTGTATAGGTATTTCAACGGATAAACTGTGTAGAGAAATGGTCCTAGGATACTCCCTTGGGGAATGCCGACCTTGATAGGCTTGTTGTCTGAAAATTTAGAGCCAATTCTCACCTCGAACCAGCAATAACCGTCTTGAACCTATAGACGTCACAGCGGAAATCGCCAATGTTTCCGAAAAGCGCCTTTCAATATCGATTTTTTGACTTTTTGATAAAAGCCATTGTTGAAGAAAGAAGTGAGGTTAGCGATTAAAAATCTCCCGTACAAGCTAATTGCTTTGTACAGCCTATATGCACTATGCGCGTAGCCTTAGAGAGAAAATCACCTTCGCATTCAGGTTAGATCCTGTGTGTACGATATATCTTTATTTCAGGTACGGATCCTTTTATAATATACATGAATTGTGAGGTACCATTAAACACGGTCAGAGAATATGTGTGAATCGATTAAAAAAGAAACCATAAACACAACTAGTTGGATGAGTTGGAAGAGAGCTCACAGCTAGGTCATTTCAGCACCCATCGGAATCAGTCTCCAATTCACTCACTGTCACTCTTAAATTCTTTCATATTTACATATCATTCACTCAGTCAGAGTGGTGGAGTACCCTCTCTCTCTCTACACATTCACTCCAATACTCACCAGTACTAACTACCAACACTACACAAAACTATCAGTACTATATACAATAAAACAGCCCTTTTTCCTCCAAGAATCGATATACAGGACTCCCTGCCCCACTCAAGCACAATTCACATATCGGGTTGCATTCCTACGCGCTCTCTATATGGAGCCAAGACGTTGTACCCTTCAATTAGGTGGGACATACCAAGGAATATTTCTTCTACATGCCGGACACTTTTTTGTTGGGTGTTTTTTCAAAAGTAGGGATAGGGATAAAAGAGGCGGCCACAAGGCCTACTTCACCTCGACCTGAATAGATCTATTGTGCTCCTCTGTTATTGATAACTCACTGGCCAGCTTAACCAGCCTCCACAGCTTTGCCAGCGGTTCCTTGGTGTAGGATATTGCTAGTGGTTTTTCTTGTCCTAGTTGAAAGAAAGTTATATTTGGTGTTGTATAGGAAGGTTCCTCGATATGTACCTTTTAATCGAAAGGTGCCATTCCTTGGCTCCATATCGTGAGCGTGTAGGAAGGCCACCAGACATTAGAATTGTAACTGAGTACGGCAGCGAGTATTTGAAAGTAAAAATCTTTGTAAATGAATCTTGTTTTGTGCTTCCTATTGTGTATATTGAGAGTGATTGTATTTATTATCATGAATGTGTTGTGTAAGAGGTACTCGAATACTGAGTACCGCGTCGACCTTAGGAATAGGGATAGGGATGTAATAGATGGCCACAAGGCTTTCTGCACCTCGTCCTGAATAGATCTATTTTGCACCCCTGTTTTTTATAACTCACTGGCCAGCTTCAGGTGTTAATCGACCTTCATAGCCTTACCAGCGGCTCCTTAGTGTAGGATCTTGCTTGTGGTTTTTCCTGTCCTAGTGGCAAGAACCTGCATAGACCTTCACAGAAACATAAAACGTGTTCTGCGGTCTCCTCCTCTTCCTGGCAGTATCTTTCTTCTGTCTGTACTCCTGTCTGGTGTATGTGCTTTCATAAGTGGCAGTGCCCCCGTCAGGAATCCAACCAGAATCCTGGTTCGGTTGCGGTTGCCTTCCAGTAATTCTTTTGTAAGTTTTGCGTATGGTCCTTCTATGAATCTCTTTGCGTTTCTCACACCTGTTGTATTGTTCCACCAGGTTTTAGACTCATTAAGGATCCATTTTAAGATGTATACTCTTTTTGGCAGGCTGCTAGACTACAGTAGGGTTCTGGGCCCATAGAGTCCATGTTGTCTCCCTTTTTGGCCAACATGACAACCTTTTCGTTGCTCCTTCTAGTGACCCATGCCAGGGTGAGGTCATTAGTGTCACTGACTTTCGACGTAATTCTGTGTCAACGTCGCATAGCTTATCCTTAATAGAGGATAACCCGTCTTCTACGAGTCGGGTCCTCCGAGGGCCACCTATCGACACTCTTGATACGTTGATGAAACGATGTTAAATATCTCGATTAGTAACTGGTTTAGATATGACAAATATATGACTTTTTTACAGTAATTAATTTATTTTGAACATTTCTATCCCCAAATTTTCAGCTTCCTTCTTATAGTTCTTTTTTTAAGGTTCCGTTAGAGTCGTAATGTTTTTCCAGTTTGACGTCATCTTTGATGTTAATCTTCAATGAGGTACTTAATACCTTATTCGCCTTTTTCCTCAGCCTGTCGGTTCATTTGGAACAAGCGGTTCAAAGCGCTTCAGGGAGAATGTCTAAAAATTAAAAAAAAATATATATATATATAAAATAACAGCTGTGTGTGTTATTTAACTCTGGCCTCGGGAGTACATTTCAACCAGTCGATCAGGCAGTTCAAATAGATCCTGTACATTCTTTGATTTCTGAGAACCGCGTCTATGGCTAAGTTGCCGTACCTGTCTGTGTTTCAACCGTGACGGCGGCAGCGACGCAAAAGGAAAGCATGAACATAACAAAAAGATGAGCACATCGTGTTCCGGATGTCACCGGGGTTCTGACCCACGTGGAAAAGTCCAATTTATACTGAGTACAATCGGAAAGATGACTTCCTTCGGCTTATTTAATAATACCCTTTAATTGTATTATTGTCCTTGCTAGAGCGACAATAATAGACCGCTCCTGGAGGTTTAGGTAATAACGTGGAACTTTATTTTAACGTATGACAAATTGAAAACTCTTTTTAAAACTTATATGGTGTGACGTATGTTTTAGAAAAACGTTTTCTTTATCGTGCCTACGTTTCGATCTTTATTGAGATCATCTTCAGGGCCTTGCATTGCCTGCATTTCAACAAAACGTTCTCTGATTGATAGGTGATGCAAGTTTCTTTTGAATGATGGCGATGTCCTTCAGAATACTCTTTGCTTGGTGTCCATATATAGTTGAAATCTATTCATAGAATCCCATGTCCTTCGTTATTCTCGTGTAGAAATGTGTGGTGTTTAGTGACAGTTAGTTAATGATTATTTGGAGATCGTGACTACGGTATGGTGTGACGTAGATTTTAGAAAACAATTTTCTTTATCGTGCCAACGTTTCGATCTTTATTGAGATCATCTTCAGGGCCTGCATTTCAAAAACAAAAGTCACACCAGACCGCATCTCACGATCTCCACATAATCATTAACTAACGGTCACTAAACACCACACATCATTTTAAAACTTCCATTCATGTGAATACCTACGATTATGCCAATTAATCGTGCTCATCCGCCGGTTGTTGAACTTTTGACACAATCGAGACAATGAGACATTTCACAGTTGATAGTTAGACCTTGACAAATGAACATCAACATCTTGTCTGTGCTATCTCCAAATATTACTCTTACAGCTACAATCAATAAATTAGGATATTATCTTTTTTTTTAATGTTAGAAAATAGTATCGAAGGGATCCCTTCCGATAAAACGATTATTGATTAGTTTCATGAATTTAAATACATCAGTAAATTCGTTGATTCAAATATCCTCCATTTTGAAATTAAACTTTGAACCATGACATCCAATATACACCAAAAATTCAGTTTTCCTTACTCTAGACCATTATAAAGCAACTTTTAATCTAAACAATTCACTAGTTTCGTGGTCCGCTTGACCAATTAATATATTACAATTAATTAAGGTTTTCAGTTGAGATAAAAAAGTCAATGGCACGAGCGGGATTCGAACCCACGACCTTCGGCTAAATACGCCGCTGCTCTACCACCTGAGCTATCGTGACCTCGATCCGTTCGGACATCAACTTCCCATCTCAACCCCACCTTTTGAATTTTCCCTCCTTTTTGCCATTTTTCAAATGTCGTGTAATCGGATTGCGTATCAAGCCGAAGATCGTGGGTTCGAATCCCGCTCGTGCCATTGACTTTTTATCTCAACTAAAAGCCTTAATTAATTATAATATATTAATTGGTCCAGCGGACCACGAAATTAGTGAATTGAATAAGTTTAAAAGGAAGTATACCCCATCTCAACCATACCTTTTTTTTACTTTTCCCTCATTTTTGCCATTTTTCAAATGTCGTGTGATCAATTTGATTCTCGGCGACAAATGAAAAGGCCACGGAGAGCTTTAGTGAAGGTATACTTCATATTACAATTAATTAAGGTTTTCAGTTGAGATAAATTTAATAAATAAATTTTAATCTAAACGTTCAAAATAGTGGTTCTATGAGACTTCCAACTCTTCGATTGCTACTTAAACTTAGATGCGAGGAAGTTTTCCTCAATTCTGTGACATGGAAGGAAGACGACGGAAATTGTTTGTGTGCGCTCTGTAACGTAAGAGTTAGAGAAGATATTTTTCATTTTGTTGCCCAGTGTCCTATCTTGTAAGAGCTCCGTATCCTGTGTCTATGGTCTAAAACGCTTTCCAGGTCTCAGTTCCTTGATCTGTTAAATATCTTGGATATTGAGAGGTCGAAAGGTCTGGCACACTGCACGTCATGCCTGGCAAAATAGGTACGAATACAACATCGAAACAATTTTTTTATTTGTTGTACCTAAAATCAGCTCGTATATATAATTTAGGTTTTATTTATAGTTATCTATTGTTACTATTATTATACAGTTTATTTTTATTTTTTGCACGCCTGTAAAAGAACAATCAACTTCCGGCAGACGGATACCATCCATGCTGTAAAATGCTTTAAATATTGTATAATATGAAATGCTCCGCTTTAATGTAAATAAAGCATGTTATCTATATATCAAAGTCAGTTTTACTTTTAAAAAAACCTGGAAAAGCCTTAAGGTTTTGTAGTTTTCCGCTGTTTGTAATGGCTGCCTTGGTACGCACGTAGAGAAAAAAAAGCCCAAACGATCATTTATCAAGTCAATAACAGCAGAAACTTATTAAAATGCAAAAAGAAAAAACTAAAAATCTAATTCGTATTCTGAAGGCTGTTAAACGGAGCGTTAAGGAAGACGGTATAAAAGGGAGATTTCACTTGTTGTTAATCGCAGTTGATCAACAGATCGAAATGAAGTGTGTAGTGTCTATTTTCTTCCTTTCGGCCCTCGTCGTCGCCTTTGCGGCTGAAAAGTATACGACCAAGTACGACAACATCGATTTGGACGTGGTCCTCAACAACGAAAGGCTGTACAAAAAATACTTCCAATGCCTCACCAACGCCGGCCGGTGCCCTCCTGATGGAAAGGAGCTGAAAGGTAAGACAATTTTTATATTTGATAAAACAGTAAGGTGGATTTTTTAAGATTTAACCACCGAATAGATAATTATAACTAATGCTTTCTGTTAAAAGTCTAATAAACTGCAAAGATGAAGAGAAAACATACGGAGAGAGTATTTTGTTTTAAATTAATCTTTAAATAAGGTATTGGTTGAAATAAAAAAGTCGGTGTCACGAGCGGGATTCGAACCCACGACCTTCGGCTAAATACGCCTCTGCTCTACCACTTGAGCTATCGTGACTTTGATCCACTGTAACACCAACTCTCCACCTCAGGGGCGTAGGTGGCCGCAACGGTTAGGCGTTGACACGGCGCTCATCATTCTAAAGGTAAAGGTCCCGGGTTCGAATCCAGCGGCCCTGCCTTACAAATGATTTTTAAAAAAATAAAAAAAAAAAAAAAAAACCTCATCTCAACCTACCTTTCGAATTTTCCCTCCTTTTTTGCCATTTTTTTTTTATCTCAACCTATACCTGACATAAAGATTAATTAATTGAAAAAAGTTATTTGGTAAATCGGACCACGAACTCTAATGGATTTAATTTTTTTAAATCTTGAACAGTAAATTCTTCAAATATCATAATATTAGTCACGGCTTGAATATTTCGATTTTTTTTTATTGCAATAAGAAATTTTCAATTGTCTGATAAAATGTGAAATTTTTAAGGTTTTATCGAAATATGTAGACCGGCAGTTAAAATACATTAAATGAGCATTTACAATTTATTTATAATTTTGATCAAAACTAGCCCAAGTTTCTAATATTCATAAATTTAAAAAACGTGTATCCATTTCGGTAGATTGTTGTTATATATTAATAGCAATTTTTGATTATGTAATTTAGTCTAGTCAAAGTTTTTACATCATTAACATAATCACAGTAAATTCACTAATTTCGTGGTCCGCTTGACCAATTAATACTTTACAATTAATTAAGGTTTTTAGTTGAGATGAAAAAAAGTTAACGGCACGAGAGGGATTCGAACCCACGACTTTCGGCTAGATACGCCACTGCTCTACCACCTGAGCTATCGTGACCTCGATCCACTCGGACATCAACTCCCCATCTCAACCCCACCTTATGAGTTTTCCCTATTTTTGCCATTTTTCAAATGTGTAATCGGTTTGCATTCTCGACGACAATTGAATTCGAGAATCCAAACCGATTACACGACATTTGAAAATGGCAAAAGGAGGGAAAACTCATAAGGTGGGGTTGAGATGGGGAGTTCATGTCCGAGTGGATCGAGGTCACGATGGCTCAGGTGGTAGAGCAGCGGCGTATCTAGCCGAAGGTCGTGGGTTCGAATCCCTCTCGTGCCATTAACTTTTTTTCATCTCAACTAAAAACCTTAATTAATAATCACAGTAGATGGGAATGTGTTTTGGTTCATTTTTCCATAGTATAATTTTTGTTTGGAATTTTGAAAAATTTTGAAATTACAGTTTTTTAGTTTTGTTTGTAGAGAGAGAATTACAATATATTAAAATGGTTAAATGGTTCGAAAACTATGACAAATTTGGAATTTTGAAGCATAATATCGTCTAAATCGGACTTAAAAATTTTTTATGTAAAACAATATACAATGACTGATTCATTACACATTTTACTCAATGTATTCCTTATTTTACAGAGATAAGGTCAAAAAATGAAGTACAATTTAATTTAAAAAAAAATAAAGTCAGAATAAGTGGTCAAAATTATAAGAAATGGACCGTCATAATGTATAAATATTCTTATCATGTACTATTTAATTATGATTATAATTGCTATATCACAAATGGTCATTATCATTAGTTAAAAATATCACAATTTGAAATATCAACTTAAAAACTGTTGCATGAACAAGTTAAAAGTAGGACTCGTGGATGTATAGTTTAATCAATTATTTAAAATTTTATTCAGTAAGATATTTGTTGTAAATAAAACGTTAGCTTTTCTGTCAAAGACTAGCACAAGTATGTCCAATATTTTTAACTCGTTTTATGAAAAATTACTACTCGAGTTTTTCCAAACAATGGGAGAAATTAGATACAAAAGGACGTAGTCACAAAGGTTTGTTGATATCCGATTCAATGATGACAATTTGGATTATAACATTTAAAATCTAGTAAACTTTATTATTGTCTCGTTTCTGATCAGTTTATCTGGTCACGTTTGGCCATCTTTTGTTTTGGGTTTGTGCCTCTCCCAGCTTATAACCCTGACCAGCCGCCTTAACCAGACCAGTATATCAACTACCAAACTTTAAATTCTCAAACACGTTTTAATAATAATTCCACGGTTCGAGGGTCAGTGAGGGGGTCGGCAGCGCAGTATGCTGGGAAAAATACGCTAAAACAATTCCTCTCCCAAAGGCTGCAAGTATCTTTACCGCAAAGTTGACCGCATATCATCCGCGCTGAGTGAAACTGAACACATTGAGTGCAACCAATATATCATATGCACCGACTCACTCAGTGCGGTCTTAGCCATCCGTAATATCTTCACCATGGACCCACTAATCCAGGCAATGCAAGAGAAAATCAGGGAAGTACACGAACAAAGAAAAGAGGTAGTTATTGCCTGGATACCGGGCCATGTAGGCATAGAAGGTAAAAAAAATGCCGATCAAGCTGCCAAACGAGCAGCGATAATGCCACATGACCCGGAAACTCCCGTGAGCCCAGCGGACGTCAAAAAATATATGAAAAATCTTTGTTGGAAAGATTGGCAGACCCACTGGGACAAAATGACCGACAAATTAAAAGAACTAAAACAGTCGGTCAAACCGTGGACCATGGATAGTATGAGCAAAACAGAGAGAATAATGTTGACCCGACTGCGAATAGGCCACACTAGACTGACGCATGGTCATCTCTTGGCGAGAAAAAGTCCACGGAGATGCCCATTGTGCGGCGCACAAATAACTGTTAAGCATTTACTAACTGAATGCGAACTATTGGCGCCGCACAGAACAAAGTCTGGCCTTTCCTCGAGTTTGAAAGAGGTTTCACAACACAGCAATGACAACAGCAAGAAAGTAATCGGATATCTGAAGCAAATAAATGCATATGGTCGCCTTTAATGCTTCTCCACGCGTGGTTTCATTTTCCCTTCCTGAAGTGAGTGTATTTATTGGCGAGAATGTGTGAGTGTATGGGTGTGTAGTGGTCGGAATATCGAGTACCCCACAGTCCCACCAAACTAGGATAGATATCTCTTTGTGTGTTTTGGGTAGAATGAATGTATTTATTGGCGCGAAAGTGAGAGTGTATGGGTGAGTCGTGCAGGAATATCGAGTACCCCACAGTCCCACCAAACTAGGATAGATATCTCTTTGTGTGTTTTGGGTAGAATGAATGTATTTATTGGCGCGAAAGTGAGAGTGTATGGGTGAGTCGTGCAGGAATATCGAGTACTCCACAGACCCACTTTTTAGGTTAGTATTAGGCTATAATATCTTTTAGAGTGAATGGGCGGAGGCACTGTTGTAATATTAAATGCGCAATGGTTCCGCATTTTTTCTATTTGTAAATTTAGAATGATCGGTTACTGTTTGAGTGAATGCATTTATTAGTGCGATAGTAGTGTATGCATGGGTGGGTCTATGGTGGAATATCAAGGACCCCATAAACCCACCAACCTAGGTTAATATTTTAGATTAATTGTAATTTTAATTGTACGTAATGTATGGATGTATTTATTAGCGTGAACGAGGGCGGGTCTTCAGAGGAATATCGAGTACTCTAAAACCCGCATATAGGCTAGGCTAGGACTGAATGTTAGTGAATGAGATAGTTTTCAGAGCCGTGTGGGAGAGCTAAAAATATAGAAATAACCTCCCAGAACACAACTAGAAAGATCACCAGACTTCCTACAGAAAAGCTAAGTTTTAAAAAAATAAATAAATAAAATATATAAATAAATAAATTTTTAAAACGTGAGGTGGAAGAAATGCGAGGTGCCGGCAATAGCCCAGGCAGCTAGCCGGACGAAAAAAAAAAAAAAATAAATAAAATAAATAAATAATAATTCCAAGTGATTAATTTTAAATGTATTCCTTTTCTTGACAGCATCCCTGCCGGACGCACTTGCCACCAACTGTGCAAAATGTTCCAAAAAACAGAAGGAAGGAAGCGAAAAAGTTATCAATTTCATAGTCGAGAAGAAGCCGAAAGACTTCGAAAAACTTGAGGAGCTTTACGACCCCGACGGCGTGTACAGGAAGAAGAACCCGAAAGTCAAGAAACACTCAAAGAAGGAAAATTGATTTTTAACATTGCAAGTCCCTCAATATCTATATACATGTATATCTATAAATAATAAAAGTATAATTTAATGTTTTATCGCTTTTTCGACGTTTAATTGTATTGTAAATTAAAACTATATTTAACAAAACACGTTTTTCATTTGAAACAAAATTTTCACCTATTGTTTGATATATCGTAATATATTTAATTAATATATAATATATATATTGTAATATATTGTATGATTTCTATCAAATAAGCCAATTATGGTAGATAATTTTAAAGCTAGAAACAATATTATGGAATGTTTAGTACTGGTTTCTTTACATGAATATAATAATTATAATAACATACGTTTAATATGTAACTTAGAAGTTATAGATATTTCAAATTAAATTCACTCTTTCTACTTCCTGTTGTATGTTGTAATGAAATGAAATGTTGTATTTCTAATTACTACATAGTATATATAAAATATATGTACAACATTAAAAAAAAAGTCGAATAACGTTAATTAGTAAGAATTTTCAAACGGTAGCCTACATTTTAATTTGCAGATTCATAAATCCATCCGATGTTATGAAAAAATGGGAAAATATTGACAATCGTTTCAGAAAAACGTGACTTTTAATACGTGATGTTCGATTGCTTTTAATAATTTCTACTCTATCATTACAGATTGATTTCTTCATAACACACTAACATTATTGGATGATTTTTAAATACAATATATATGTAGAAATAGATAAATATAATATTACAATAGATATAAATATGTACATATATATAGTAAAAAGAGTTGGGCAAAAGGGCGAATTTGAATTAGAAAAAAGTGAATTCAATTTGCAAAACGGTAAATTTTATTTGTAAAAGTATGAATTTTACTTACAAAACAGTGTATTTAATTTTAAAAAAACTATATCAAAGGTCAACTTTTATTTGTTATAAAATCATTTCGTTAAAATGTTCAAAAAATCAGCGTTGATAGTTACTTAACGATGTTTTGTTCTTAACTGGTTGAATTAAAGAAAGACAAGGAATTTGAGTTTCAAATAAAAAAATCCCTCCTGGTGGCGAATTTAAATTGAAAAGAGTGAATTTAATTTGCAAAACGGTAAATTTAATTTGTAAAAGTGTGAATTTTATTTGCAAAACGGTAAATTTAATTTGTAAAAGTGTGAATTTTATTTGCAAAAAATTTTATTTAATTAAAAAACTATATCAAAGATCAACTTTTAACCATTGACCATTAACCATAAAATCATTTCGTTAAAATGTTCAAAAATCAGCGTTTATGACGATCTTTTGTTCTTAACTGGTTGAAGTAAAGAAAGAAAAGGAATTTGGGTTTCAAATAAAAGATTGGTGGCGAATTTAAATTGAAAGAGTGAATTCAATTTGCAAAAAGGTAAATTTAATGTGTGGTGTTTCGTGACCGTTAGTTAATGATTATTTGGATATCGTGAGATGCGGTCTGGTGTGACGTATTAGAAAAACATTTTCTATACCGTACCAACGTTTCGATCTTTATTGAGATCATCTTCAGGGCCTTAAAGGGGGGGGATTTATAAATATTGTTTGAATTTTACAAATACATATAGGATGTGGAAAAATATTAAGAATTTATACAATGCTTAAAAATTTTAGATTAAACAAACGAATTTGTACAATGTTAGACAATTTTAGATTCAATCAAAGTATTTTTACTCGGAAAACAAACACTGAGTGAGAAGAAATACTTTCATTAATCTAAAATTTTCTCGCATTGTACAAATTCATTTTTTTAAATCTAAAATTTTCTAGGAACAGTTACAGGACAATTTTTAGGTTAGTTCAAGAAGGTTTAATTTAGAGAATATTTTTACATAAGACGCTCAATTCGAAAATTCATTAAAAATTAACTGAACACCTCCTTTTTTAATACTTGTCAATAGTTAATAGCAAAACTATTAAAATAACATCTCATTAGCCAGTTGAACTAACCCAAAAATAATATGTTAATATTTTGTCATAAACATTTTTTACTATAGACAATTAGTACAAAAGCTAGTATTAATTTTTTTTAAATCTATCTAATTTAATCATCTTAGGCCTCCTAGAAAAAAATATTAACTAGATCAAATAACATCTTATTTTTTTAACTAACCTAAAAAAAAGTCTGGTAATTGTTAATGAATTTTTGAAATTTGAAGGGTTTGAAAAAATAAGGTGTATTTTAAATCTAGAGGATATTTTTCCCTAGGATGCCTAGGGAACCATTTCAAACATTCATAAAAAAATTAACCGAATCCTTCCTTTTTAGATGAAAAAATTGTCAAACCATTAAAATTATTTTAAGGAGGTTAATAAGCTGTACTTAGATATAGAGAATATTTTTGTAATGATACGGTTCAAAATTCATTAAAAATTAAAAGAATCCTTTCTTTTTTAATGTTTTTCAGTAGTGAAAACAATTTCTGTCAAAACATTAATATTAAATTTTTAAGCTGTTATTTGATCTAGCAAACATTTACAGCTAGGTGCCTAAGGCCATTTCATTGCGAAGGAACGAGGTAATTTACAAAAAAGTCATAAAAACAATATTATCTTAAATTGATAATAATGTTAGTATTAGTTTTCTTCATTAGGTACTTTTATTAAATTTATTTTTTAATTATTGTATTATCCTCCAGAGACGGAGTGATTTAAACATTTTTTTATCTACCTCTATGGGTTATTGTAAGTAATAAGAAAAAAATTTATTTACAAGAAAAATTGGACAAATAATTATATAAACCTTCAAAATTTGAAAATGTTTCTTCTTCAAATTCTAAAAAGAAATATGTAACATTTCATTTATTAAACAATTATTTTTTTTCAATTGTTCATCTTGAAAACATGTATGAACTTTTAAAGTAAAGCCACTGTTTCGGTTTTGTCTTAATATTAGCAATCTTTGATTCATTATTAGTGTTTAGTTACTGTATCTCATATTTTAGCTTTTTTTAATCAACTATGGTATGATTTTCCTATTTGAACCTATTTTCCACATCCTACATGTATTTGTTAAATTTAAACAATGTTTGTAAATCCCAGGCCCTGAAGATGATCTCAATAAAGATCGAAACGTTGGCACGATAAAGAAAATGTTTTTCTGAAACCTACATCACAGATGCGGTCCTCCGAATAATCATTTTCCTATTTGTTGATAAGATCTGTAACTTTAAAAAATGCTGTTTGTTACTTAAAAGTTTTTCCTTCAACCCTTTTCCCAAATCTTTGCAAAACTACACTTCTTAAAAGTTATTGACCTGCTGGCCAAAATATTTATATCGTTCTTATTTTTAGTCTAGACTGAATTATCCTTTTACTTCGTTATACTGAGAAAACAAAGGATTCCGAAGGACGGGAAATTTTTCAAACCGACTTACAAACCACCTTTCTAATTTAAGGTGGATAAATGATTTACGAGCGCGGCGAAGTTGTAAAGTAATAATTTCAAACGGATCGGATTTTTAGGTAGACCGAGGAGTGGGCGAAACTTCCAGTTAATTTTATGGTCGAAAAGCCAGGGGGTAATCCGTTTAGTAGACGCTTTCCGTGTCAACTCTCCTCGTCGGGACAGGTAAAAAAAGGGGTCTTAAATTTTAATCACCTGATAAACTATTATAATTGGGAATTCCCAGTGGAATCGGAAAAGTCTGGCTTGTTCCAAATTCGGTATTTCCATTCGGTCTGTCCCGTCGATTTTCGGGTCTGTTAGTCTGGTAGAAAAGTCTGCGGCTTTCTAAAGACAATGCACCCTGACACAACGCCGACGTGGGTGAGCCCGACTCTCGAAGACAAAGTTCCTGGAAGGTCATTGGAGCATAATGCTCCAGGTATTTCCAAAGATCCTCACTAGATAGATTGCGGAACAGTTGTGAGTTCCAGCGCGTACTACGTACTTATTGGAACTTATTAAAAAAAGGCTTGACTTCAATTACACGTTTCGATTAATCACTTACACCAAATAGTCAGAGGAAACTAAGATCTCAACATAAAATTTACGAAGCTGACAAATGTAAACTCTCACAATTTCTCTTACTACTTAAAATTAACTTACAAATAGACTCCTTTCATTAATAATCAACTAAGCTATTGTTTTATGTCAGGAGAATGCCACAAGAAAAAATTTATTGGTTCAATGGCGTCTAAAAGAGATATCGCCTGGTGGAAGTTAGAAGATGCCGTTGCAAAAATTAACTTTCAAAATTTACACTTGTCGATTATATTCTAAATTCTCCGTGACCATTTCATTTATCGCCGAGAATCAAATAGATTATACGACATTTGAAAAATGGCAAAAAGGAGGGAAAATTCAAAAGGTAAGGTTGAGATGGGAAATTAGTGTCCGAGTGGATCGAATTTACGATAGCTCAAGTGGTAGAGTAGCGGCGTGTCTAGCCGGAGGTCGTGGGTTCGAATCCCGCTCGTGCCAGTGACTTTTTTATCTCAACTAAAAACCTTAATTAATTGAAATATATTCTAAATGAAGGAAGAGATCATTTTGAAGATTTATTACAGATATTAATTTAACTAAAATTTTGGGAGATAGTCGACTTAGACGTCTCGATACTTGAGTTCCTCAAGCGAGACAATAATCTTAAAAAATTAATTAAGTTAAAATTAATTAAATTAAGAGGCCATGTATCCTGTTTATGAATAAGATTATTGCCTTCTTAACAATAATACTCCAAAAAACAAAAATTGACTTTCAGAATTTACACTTCAAATATATTCTAAATGATGGAAGAAGATAATTTTAAAGATTTATTACAGATATTAATTTAACTAAAATTTTGGGAGATAGTCGACTTAGTTAGACGTCTCGATACTTGAGTTCCTCAAGCGAGACAATAATCTTAAAAAATTAATTAAGTTAAAATTAATTAAAGTAAGAGGTCATGTATTCCGTCTATGAATCAGATTATTGCCTTCTTATCAAAATTACCTCAAAAAGCAAGAATAGTTTTATATTATTAAAGCCTAATAATCTTATTAGAGAAACATTAAATGTAAATTATTTTTACCAAGTTTGATATTATACATCAATAGAATAGTTTTTAATATTTTCATTATAACTTATAAAATTGATTAAAAAAATGGTTAACTTTTAAGATTATAACGAGCTATCAGTAATATTTTTTTCGATTTCGAAATTGAAAGTTAAAGAATTTGTAATCTATTTAGTTACTGTGGTTGAATAATTTAATTGATTCACTGGCGTCAAAAAGAAAAATGTAAAGTGCGAAGATGTTGCACAAACCGGTTTACAAAATTTGTATGTAAAAATAACCGGTTGATTAAAATTTGGGGAGATGATTATTTGGAGATCGTGAGATGTGGTCTGGTGTGACGTAGGTTTTAGTAAAACATTTTCTTTATCGTGCCAACGTTTCGATCTTTATTGAGATCATCTTCAGGGCTCAAAGTGTTTGTTTTCCGTGTAGATGTGTTATTCTTGTGTGTCCTGTTGACTTAGCTTTGTTAAACATTTGGTCTTTTTCAAGTGACAGAAATTGAAGAGGCCACGCTTCCAATAAAAATAAATAATTAAATAAAATTTAAAAAAAATCAGACGGTGCAATCCAAATATTTTTATTAACAAAATTACAAAATTAAGTGAAAATACAAACATACGAATATTCCAGTAATAGCCTAATAATTAATTGCGTTTAAAAAAAGTTCTAAAATTTGCCCTGTTTGACATTAGACATCAATGGACAAAGATTTTTTTCTATAACTTTAAAAAGTAGAAGTTTAAAAATACTCAGTTGCCTAAAAGTTTCTGAGCTATTCAACTTGGGCATGTTGAACGTCTCGATACTCGGGTGTGTCTAGTGACAGAAATTTAAGAATTTTGCGTTTTTTTCCCAAGATTTAATAACAAATAAAACTGTAAATGTAATATCAATATTTTTGTAGCGTTTAATAATGGTAAGTATTAAAAAAAAATGACCCGGTTTGACATCAAAGGTCAACACACTATTTTCTTCATGATTTGTACTTTAAAATATAGCAAAGTTCTTGAAACAAGAGAAAACTTTTAATATAACTGGATTTAGTAACGAGAAGAAAAAAAAATATATATAACATGAAAAATATATAAAATATATGTAATATATAAAAATATAAATACATAGTGTGATCTATTTGTACGCAATTAATAATAAAGAGCAATAACCAAATAATAATAATTTTACAAAATCAACTCCAAAACTATAATGAAGCAAAGAAGTGTAATTATTAATGAAGAAAAAATGGAAATTTGACATTTATTGGCATTCTTGAATGCCAATTAACAAACACAAAACATTATAAAATAAATATAAAGAATATAATAAGAAACGTCATTAGAATATTACATTTACAAAAATGTACTAAAAATTATAGTCAAATCAAGTAGAGAAGTAGTTAAAAACTAATAAAATAACTGAATTTACTAACGATTTGCAAAATAAAGTATAATGCATTGCAAGTCTACATGCTGTATAAAACCATGCACATTATGTACTTACTAATGACGAGGAAAGTAAAAATATAACCTATAAGTGCTGTTTGCTCGAAACATACAACGAAAATAAAAGTATAATAAACACAGAAAATAAGAGAAACATAATTGGAATAGTCAATTTATAAAATCTACTAAAAAAACTAAAATCGAATCAAACTGCGAGTTATAAAAGAAGAAAAAAAATGAAATACAACGTATTGTAATTTTACAATACCGTTAATAACACAGGTAAGGGATAATTTTAAATACCTAAAAAGGCTTAATCAAATCAAATGGTTCATTGCTGTGAGAGAAGAGAAAGACGTAAACATAATATGTAACTACATGAAAGCTAACTAACAAAAATATAAAGCGTAATGAACTGAGAATATGAGGATACAGAAATAGATTAAGAAAAGAAGAGAAAAATGGAAATATCTAAGCAATACAATTTACAATTATCATTACATTAACATAGGCCAAATAGTTCAAACATATTCATATTTGTAGAGCCAGAGGCACTTTGGGGATGGACAATAAAGGATGAAAAAAAGTAGACCAATAAGAAATCTATAAAAATTTTAAGAAAAGAAAATCAAAATCTTCTCAAAACTAAAAACAAATGAACGAATGTTGTTTCTAGTGAAGAAAAAAATAAAACATGCGAACACGGTCTATTCGGAAGCGAATTGACAAAAATATGAAGCCTATTAAACACAGGAAAAACAGTCGAACATAATTAATAAAATAATTAAAGTAAAAAGTCTCCTCATAAGCTCAAATCAAATTAAGTTGTGGTATTATTGAAAGTGTTGTTACTAACGAAGAGAAAAATTGAAATATTACTTCAACTTATAAGCACTTCAATGACCAACGTTACAAAAAAGGCAAAATAATCCAAAAATAATAATTTGATAGAAATCTTGGTTAGAATATAGTAATTTTAACAGGTTCATTTGAATGAGGGAAGTACGTCCAGGAGGACGAATATAGTAAATAGTACATTTAAGAGTAAAAAATAACGACGAAAAAGTAGATCTATAATAAATTTAGAAAAACGTCGCAAAAACAACAATAAACAGAGAGGTACAACGGTAGAATAATCAAATTATTTCAAATAACTAAATCAAATCAATTAATGTTGTTACGTATGAGGAAAAAATAAAACTTAAATGCTAATAACTAAATGCAGTCTTCTCGAAAGCGAATTACCAAAAATAAAAAGCTCAATAAACAAAGAAAAGTTAGTAGAATAAATACATTTACAAAAATCAATTCCAAAACTGAAGTCAAATCAAGCAGACAATATCATAAAACAAGCAAAAATATTAAATATAATTTATTATATTATATTGTAAATTTTTTAACTAAGTGAAAAATATAATGTGTGAGTGTAGTCTACATCGAATAGAATTAACAAAACTAAAGGGCATAACGAACAGAAAATATAAGGATGAACAGTGGAATAGTAGAAAAGAAAAAATTTAAAACAGGCTCTTATAGACAGAAAAAAATTAAAATATTCCGCATAAGTGATGTCTATTAGGAAGCGAATAACCCAAAATACAAGGCACAATAAACAAGATAATATAAAGTATAAGAAACAAAGGAAATAGAAACATCAGTAGAATAATACAATTCCAAACTATTTTCAAAAACGAAAGTCAATTCTACCATAGAAATACTTAAAGCTAGAGAAAATTAATAAATAAAATGTCAATAGAATAATAAATGTACAAAATCACTTCAAAAGTTCAAATAAAATTAACTTTGTGCTACTAACAAAGAGAAATAATAAAATATTGAAGTATGCATGATAAGCACTGTAATTTCAAAATCGTTAGAAAATTTAACGACACTTTATTCAAAAAATATTAATTCGATAGAAATTTTGTTTATTTTATAATGAAAACAGGATATAGGAGAAGTACAACTAAACAATGATTTCAATAAACAAATGGCCTAAAAAGAAACTCCAAACAAACAATGAAATTATTTATGAAGAGAAAACATCAAATACAACAGATAAGTTCAATATATTTGGAAATTTGTTAACAATAATAAAAAGCTTACTAAACATATGATATAGGAAAATCAAGTTTTTCACACAACATTAATTGACAAAATATTCTCAAAAAAGTAAGTCAAATCAAGGGAAGGAGTCCATAAAAAATATGAAACCTTAAATATAACTAAAGTTAATAACAGAGAAAAAAATACGTGTGTGTAATTTGGT
Source organism: Cimex lectularius (assembly GCF_000648675.2). Lineage (NCBI taxonomy): Eukaryota > Metazoa > Arthropoda > Insecta > Hemiptera > Cimicidae > Cimex > Cimex lectularius. Next base: position 1,106,772 of record NW_019392681.1, on the reverse strand, counting down.
TGCGAATTAATAAATAAATAGTTTCTTTATCAGATAATGTTACATTTTACATACATAATTTTACAAAATCATCTGGAAAAATAAAATAAAGTCAATTAGTGGAGTTACTAGAGTGTAAGCGCATTATAGCCGGAAACAAAATTGACAAAAAAAGTAAGCATAATACATGCAATAAACAGAAAATAAGAGAAAGATCAGTGGAATAATAAATATACAAAAGAGCCTTAAAATTTTAAATCAAATGAAGCACCAAGGTTACTAATAACGACAACAATAAAAATAAAACATATAAACACTGCAATTTACAACATAGTTTCAAAGTGAATACCAATTGATTTGATAAGAATATTTTTTCCAATTATTTTATTTGAAGGAAAGGTTCCAGCATACAAGGCTTCGTAATTTTGGGAGTAAAAACTAAATATTCGTTTTAAAATTCAGTTGATAGTTTTGGTTACTATTATGACTTTTTGTTTTATTTTGTTAATTTTTTTATAATGAAAACAGGATATAGGAGAAATACAAGTAAACAATGATTTCAGTAAAAAAATGGCCGTGTTCCTTAAATCGATATATAATTAAGTTATTTTTTGTCATATTTGGATTGTTTCGGAATTTTTGGCCTGTAGGCATATTCTTGTTTTATAATAAACATTAACCATTAACCAACAAATTTTTTTAATTCGGAAATTCACCAGTTTATAGTTTTATTTATTTATTTATGTTGACAATAATAAAAATTGTGGGAATTCCATCAAATTGTAAGAAAAAAATTGTCTACCTATTGTGGGGGCTGGAAGGATTTGCACCACTGGGATTTAATTTACTCTGGGATTTCCCGTGGTATTTCCTCAAGTGATAATCCCCAGAGCGATGTCAAACATTCAATTACGATTTACAATAAGTAAAACGGAGATTGAGATTAAGAGGGATATAGAGGGTGGGAGGGAGAGAGGGAGCTCGGAAGGGTGGGGTTTCTGTCGGCCCGTTTGAAGTCCCTCTTGTTTGCACTTGGGCCCGCAGTGGGGGTGGCTATATAAGGGTCGAGGGTGTATTGGGACTTCATTCAGTCATGGATTTCCAACGTGCTCTACTAGCAGTCTGCTTCATTGGCCTCGCAGGAGCTGAAAACGTCTTCCAGACGTGGGCAGACTCGGCGTTCAAGTTGGTCAACGACGACTGCCAGAATTGCGATCTCAAGAAGTCCGATTTCTATGTCTATGCCGTCTCGCCTACTACTACTTCTGGTAAGAAACTTTTACTTCAGCCTCATCTTTATAACAAAAATTTCACGCACAAAGTTCCTCAAGGACCTGGTCTTTTTAACACATCCTTTTCGTTTCAATTTTTATCTTCAGTTTCTAGCAAATCATATTAAAATTTAATATATTGGACTAACTGTAGAATAACCCCATGGAACTTTATTCTTAAATGTAGTTTAATAGAAATTAGCATAGTAAATTTTTCATTTATACACTGCTACTTGTATTATTTTCAATCTACAACACTCAATCAAGCAGAATTATTTGTTCTTTATATATAAAACAATTTGATTTTAGATATAAAATATTGTCAAATAAAACAACTATTGTTTAATTAAAAAATAAGCGAGACGTGACTTTTGTTATTTTTTTAAATTTTATTTGTAGATATACATTTCAGTCGTTTTCTTCTTCATTCAACAAGTAAAATTTAAAAATAAAACAACAGAAATGCAATTTTTTAAAGTAAATAATAAAAATTATATGGTAAACAAGCATAAAAAGCCCAGCTCAGTTTTGAATGTTCAAATTAGTCAAATTTGAAGTTTTCTGCTCGATGCATATTTCCAAAAATTACTAGGTGAAAACAAATAGATAAAGAGAAAATTAAATTATAATTTTGTCCTTAAAAAAAAGTAAAATATTTTTAAAACTAAAAACATTCAGAACTTCTTCAGGTTCTTGGTCCAACTTTCTAGTTTAATTGAATAATTTAAATTTAAAAATTGTAAAAGCATTTTTGCAACATTTTTAAAAACTTTATATTTTAAGTGTTAAATAGGTTTAGAATGATCGGGTTATTAAATTGGGAAGTTTTTTGATAGTCTTTCATATTTCCACAAATTACCAGACCAAACCAAATTGGGCAAAGTGATAAACTTTAACATATGTCCTTTGGAAAATTGTTCATTTTAGATTTTTTTGTCTTGACACCAAGTTTTAGAGGTTTTGGCAAAACCACATTTTGTACGTTAGTGAATAGTTTGAAATAATTGTATTTTATTTTGCTTTTGGTTGAGGTGACAACTTTTAAATTGGACAGAGCAGATTTCAAGATTCCTCATTTAATTTAGCGTGTAAAGACTAAGATATTTCCAAAAATTGTTTCAGATTAATCAATAAGCATAAACAATAACTGTAATTGATTTTTTCGTGTTATTCAATATTTTTTGTCCCTGATCATAGTCGAGTCAGTTCATAGTTCATAAACAGCGAGAATTTACGGACCTGGGTTGTGAAACTAAACCGCGGACAGTTAACAATTTCTATCGGGTCCACTCAATTGTAAAATGACATTCGGGGGAGAAAAACCCTGTAAAGGGGAGATATCCACTAACGGATTTTCTTGCCTCGGGACACGAGAATACAGTGACTCCTTTCAATAACACAAGTCCTGGGAAGGATTACTGTTGGAACAATGGATGAATGACGGCAGTACTTTGTTGTCCAGTGCCTTTTCATACTTTTCGGAAAGATCCGGCGTTCACCCTTCCTTTCTTAAGAAGCTTTTTCCCCATTTGTGTTCCTTCTATTAAATATCCCTTGTGATTTTCTAATCTTGCCATCTTAAAACAACTCTTGAAATTGTCCTGGGATGTTATTCGAGATCGATGTATTTTTATTTTTCGTAAAGCTTAAAATAAATTTTTATTTTTCGTAAAGCTTAAAATAAAAGCCATTGGTTTTTTAATGCAAATTTGTCTGTCGATGTGAACATATAAACTGTACTTGTTTATATAAGAAAATCTTATGGAAAAACTTGGTATAACAATAAATTTTTTTAATGAATTTTAGCTCAATTTAGTATTTTTGTAAGTTCAAATTGTACATTTTTACATTCTTCTTATATTTATCTATACTTCAAGTTGCATTTTTCTGATTCACAATTATTTTCTTCTATTAGATTTTAAACTTTGTTTAAAAAATAATATTTTACGACAAAATTCGTTCAAATTAAAGTTAAAAATGCGTAACATCCTTTCAAGCCACATTCTGCCTAGTGCTTGCCAGTTTATTGATTTTGGTTTTGGCCTATTCATCATTTATTTTCAACCTTTTCCTGTAGAAATTCCGTTGATTAAACTATTGATTTTTGCAGTTGTAATTAATAAATCTAGCTCGTTCAATAAACAAAAGAACTGCGAGACTTAACTAGCTTAGATCGAATCCTCTGCTCGTTTTCAATTTTCTATAAATCGACGCCGAATTTAAAACGTGATGCTGAAAATTAAACAATTAACTTTTTTTCATTAAAGTTTTATTAGGTTTGGGTAAAATTTAGCCGGTTTTATTTTAGTTATTGCAATATCTGAAAATGAGGAATTTGTATCAAGGAGTTTAAAAGCGTAGGTCTTCTTATTCAAATAAACTTGGTTTTACCCTTGATTTTTTTACATTTACATTGAATATGTATTCATTAATTTATGATCTTGTTTACAGTAAAATACAAAACGTTTGTCGCTGACGGCAGCGGGAGGAGGACCGGTAAGCACGACGCTGTTCTCGTTTTAGACCCTGCACCAGCGAAGAGATTCGGCCACGAGCTCTACATGTTTTTCATCGATGGCAACCACACAGCAGAGACCTGCGGGAACACACGTGGAACTGTTTTATTGGGTGAGTTTTTTTAAGTCCTGCTTTATATTTAAGTGTAACTAGGGGAAGTTGTTTGAAGTTCGCTCAGTGTCTTGTCAAAAGTTTTGCCTTAAAATTCCAGATTTGTTGTCCGATTTTCTTTTTGTGAATAAAGCCCGTCCCTTAATTTATGTTTGAGGCGTTAAAAATGATATTTTCAATGGTTTTTTAACGGATGGGTCCGAGTCGGCCTACTTTCCAACTTGGACGCCGTAAAATATCTCTGACCCCCCCATCACGCCGATATTACGGCGCTTCCGAACCGCTTTTTCGACAAAAATCTTTTCAAAAACCACAAAGTTAATTGCAAGAGCCGCGGGGCCCCTTCCAGGAATGGGATATTGATTTCAGCCTTCTAGGAAACACGAAGAACATCCTCCACAGACGCCACGGTCTCCGAGCAATTATAGAAATTCGGAGGGAAGGTGCGACAGAAAACGGCGTGATTAGGGGGAAAACGTTTTTGAGAAACCGGGCTCCGATTTTCGACGCATGGCCATACACAATAATAGCTTTTTGAGTTCGCCTCTGTGGCGAGGAAGGTCATTTTTTTCAATTGAATTGGTTCCAAAACAAAAAGATAGAATCGGTCTTTGGCCACTTGGTGACCTCTGCGCATTGATGAACCTGTAGTTTGGTCATTTACGATCATCCTGATCAGTACATCCTCGCTGATTTAATACAGTCAGAAGTGATATTTTACCACCTTCACTTATGGAACATACATACATTCTTCTGTCTATTTGGTTATCTATACGAAATTCATGTTACAAAACCTAATTTTGTTTTTAGGAGTCCAATTTTTAAATTCAAAATTTCCTCTGGAATAATCAGATTCCATGATTTACCTTAAAACACTATGCATCATAATCAAACTACTTTTCAGTATCTGTTCTATATTTTTTTTACAAAACATTTCTAAATTTTATAAAAACTGTAAGATTTATACGATTCGCCACTGTTACATTTACAAAAATACATATGGGGAATGCGATAGGTTAGGGCGTCCGACTCGTAATTGCCAAGCTATTCTGTGTTCGAATCTCGGTGTAGTTCATGGAATTTTAATTGATAATAATTTAAAAACGGCTCTTCCGCGATAATAAACGGGTGTTGAACGTTGTGCACTTATGTGTGACAGGACTCACTTGTTTGACTTAAACGAACAGAAGTTCGTCGGTGAACAAGAAGTCTGCTTAGAACAGAAGCCCAAGTTCGAGTACGCATGTCAATATTGATCATTACTGTACATAAACTGGTGCAACATATTTCATTTTTTCTCAATGAACAATAAGAAATTCTGCATAAGAAACTAATATCAAAGGAAATTCTGACATGTCCTGGCAAGAAATCTCACTTTTAACTAATTTACTTGTATATATATTTGAAATTCTTTTCTCCTTTTTTTTTCAATTTTTCAACAATCATGAATTAATTTTCACCATGCTTAAAATCTTGCCCCTTAGCAGATTTTGAAATGAAGTACGCTTTTTGCAGAATTAAAATTACGAATTCCACCATAAAAAGTAGCATACATTTTCGAATTTCAAACCATTTATATTCAACTAGGTAGCCTTTTCTCCATGATAATTCCCAATAGTATTGCATTTTAAAGCAATTTACTTTAAACTTTAGAACAAGTTTTTCTCATAAAATTTCTTTCCAATTCTTTTTTAATAAATAAAGTAATAGTTTTATATTTGACTTGAACTTGAGGCTTGATATTTGACTTTTTTTTAACAATGCATTATTAAATGAATATTTGGAAAAGTAATATTTAGAAATTATGATTGGAAATTGATCATAACGTTTGAAAGTCTAAAACAGGCCAAAAAGTTAAAAAATCTGCGGGTTTTATGATTTTGCCTGGTTATCCATGTTAGTATATATTCTCGGTTTTTTAACATGTAAATTATAATGTATCAGTAAACAGTGTAAATTGGAAATTTATGATTCTAACTCTGATCATAGGGTTTAACAGTCTAAAATAGTCCACGTTAAAAAAAAGGTTTCAAGGTTTGCCTGACTGTATAGGTCAACTTCCAAAAAAGTTCCGGTTTTGTTCATGAAAACAATATTGTGCATTGGACAATCACGAACGAAACATGATCGTGAGGTTTGAAAGTATAAATTGAAAGTCTAAAACATTTCAACGTGAAAAATTCTTAGTTTTCAAGGCGTGATTTAAATGTTAATGTCCAAACTTATGGTGTTCGTATAAATCATAAGATCATAGTTAACAACGGTTTTCATTGGAACGGTTTGTAACTGAAATCATAGGATTTAAAAGCGAAAATAGGCAGACCGAAGTGATTGTAAACGACCGGACTAAAGGTTCAATACCCCGAAGAGGAAAATCAAAATTTCAAACTATGTTGAATGTTTAACAATTTTATATTTTAAATAGCATATTTTACGAGAAAAAATTAAACATGGTTGTTGTAGGCTTTTTTGTATATTTTAAGCTGTCAAAAGGGAGTTTATTGTTGTTGTGTTCAGTAGATGTTGAAACTTTTGGATTGCACCAAAGCCAATTTTATGGTTTATGGGCATTGTCTTCTATATTGTATATCGTTAGATATGTATCCTTTTTATGAATGGATTTAGTTTTTCCTCCAATTCCTACCCTTCGTCTATTTTTCTCTCCTCGGGAGTAACGGCCGAAAAAGAGGGGAAAAAAAGTAGGCAGGCATATGATTAGATTTCTTTCAGGGGACACTTCTGGAGAGGGTCCTTGTTTTACTACTGGATGGGCGGTGCCTTACAACTACAAAGGGCTCAAGGAGCCTTCCACGGATAATAGACTAATAAAGAGTTTTTGGTAGGGGAGACGCCACGAGCCAAAAAGTCTTTGATCTCGCCGCTGGCATGCCCTCCATTTAAACGCCAGTCGGGAAAAAAAGCCCCCCTGGCTCAACATTTCTTCAATATTTGTACAAATCCATCTGCGACCGTGTGGGGAGAATGAGGGGAATTTCTCGCACGCCGAGTCGGCTGTTAGTTCCGCATGGTGCTTTATAAAAAAAAAAAATAAAGTATCCTGATGCGTGTTGTTTTGAACTGCGAAATTTCTGACATGCTTGGTTCGTCTTCTATTTTTATATCAGTTTCTTAAGATTTCCGACAAAGCAGAAAATGTCAACAGGTGTTTGTCATCTTTTTACATGGATTATTAATTTTTCAATCTTAACATTCAGATCTTATAGAAATGTTGAAGGTGGGGGTGGGCATGTAGATTCATTTTGTGTACATTTATACTCACAGAATTGTTGTTTACATATCCGGATTAATAGCATTAAACGCTCATCATCAGGAGTTACATACACCTCTCTTGACGCGAATTGTAAATGTGAACCCGCCAACCATTCCATTGAAAAGCTGGTTTTTAATGCCGTTCAATGTGAGGAATTGGAGGAAACAGATTAACGAAAAAATTCTCATATATTTGATAAGAGACACTTGGAGATCTGAAATTGGCAAAACTGGTTTGTCGTTTGTCAGTAATATTTTACCACTGTTATAAGGTTTTGAACCAAAAATCCAGTAATTATCAACCATTTTCTTCTTTGCGAAAACTAGGATTACGTGAGGGATTGTTGTTTTGTTCCATCAGGCCAATTTTTTCCCATCGTGTTGGGTCTGATCAAAATGATGTAGGAAATCGACTCCTGTTAAATTTTACATTTATGTACAAAAATAAAAATATTTGCAGTAAAAATCTTGACAGGAAACGCTTTAAGACATAAAATTGGCCAAGCTACTTTATCCTTTGGTTGGAAATATTTTATCATTATTTTTTCATAAGGCTTTGAAACAAAAATCCAATAATTGTCCACCATTTATTCCATGTTTAAAGGATTGATCTCCAGGATATAACTGGAGGAAATCTTTGTCTTCTGGTAAATTTTAGTTTTGTTTACAAAAACAAAAATATTTGTGGTCAAAGATGATACAGACCCCGTCTTTCATGGATTGTTCTAATGGAATTTTTTTTTCTTCTTTGCTCTTATACGAGAAAATGGAGGAAATCGACTTCTGTTAAATTTTAGATTTGTTTTCTAGATGAAAACTATTTGTTGCTAAAAACTGACAGACAGTTTGGGGCTTGATATTGGGGCTTGGCCAAGCTGCTTTGTCCTTCGGTTGGAAATATTTTTTCATTGTCTTTTTATAAGGTTTTCAAATAAAAATACAATAATTGTCCACAATCTTTCAAGGATTGATTTACAGAAAGAATTTTTCTTCTTTGATAAAACTAGGGTCCTATGTAACTGTGGAGGGACTCTTTGTTTTCTGGTAAATTTTAGATTTGATTACAAAAAGACAAATATGTGTGATGAATGCTGACAGGAAAAGATTGATCTACTGGAAGATTTTTTTTTCTTTGCGAAAACTAGTGTCATGTGAGGAATTGTTTTTGTCTGTCAGGCCGATTTCTCTCCATCGTTTTGGGTCTGATCAAAATTATGTAGGAAATTGACCTCTGTTAAATTTTCGATTTGTTTACAAAATGACAAATATTTGTGACCAAAAATTAACAGAAGACGATTTGGGGCCTAAAACTGGCAAAGCAGCTTTGTCCTTTGGATGATTTATTATTGGTAATTGTTTTATGAGATTTTTGACCAAAACTTCCAAAATTATAAAATGGATCTACATGTTTTTTCCGGGGGAGCGACTTACGAAATTCTTGGCGGTTGCTTTACTAAGGTCTGTTTTTTTATTTTTATTTTAAAAAGAAGTGAATTGTAAAAATATGTAAAATGAAGATGTCTGCGCCGTGTGGGACGGCCGTAAAACTTAAGTAAGAAGTTATTGGCTAGGTAGTGAGGAAGGGTAAGCTACCGTAGGGTCCTCGGAGATCAAAGGGGCCCGGCATCATCCACTCAATTAATAAACGTGTTATCCAAGGCGTAGAAGGCGGCGCGTTTGAAGAGTCGGCGAGATCAAAGGCCCGGCTCCAGGCTCAAAGGGGCCCCTGATGGCAGATTAAAAACAAATCAGTGGGGCCTTTTGAGTGACACGGAAAACCATTGTCGGTCCGGACTGTGAAAACGCCCGTGGAAATGGATTTTGAGCGGTGGGTGAATGCCGAGTGGGAATGGTAGAAAATGAGATGGGAACGGTTGTACTTTCAGACCTGGGGGCTTTATACTTATCGACTCGGCTCAAATCTCCACCGATCTTTTCGGTTTTAATCATACTTGAAAACAGTTTAGGGTGTTTAATCTCTCCCTTTAAACTTACCTCTTTCTACCGTTTTTGGCTCAACTTACTTTCGAACGGCTTTCTTTGCCTGTTTGTAAACTCTTTTATGACTAAGAAGAAGGTGCCCCCCCAACAACCGCAATTATCTCTTCTAGGTGTTAAAATCCCACTTATAAATCGAAAAGTTATTGAAAATAATTATTTTAGCCCTAAGCTTTCATTGCTTATTTATAAATCACAATTTATATACACAGAAGGTTAATTTAACCTGCAAGAAATTTTTCATACTTACCTAATTTTTATAACCATATTTTTTATTTGTATTACTCATTACCCTTTCATAAATATTAATTTGTTATTTTTACATAGTTCAATTCCACAATTAACATGGACATATTGAAAATTGAGAAGAATAAAATTTAAAAATTAAATATTACATTTGATAAATATTTATTTATCACCCATAAAATGTAAAATATTCTTTGCCAAGGAACGCTTGGCATTTGCTCGTTAAAGGATTACAATTTCACACTTTTTCTCACTTTTCAATCAAATCATGAAAATTTATTTTTGTTGTTTCTCTTTTTATTTATATTAAAATTCCCAATCAAAGACTTGATACATGCTTGACAAAGTAACATGGTAACAGAACATCAGCAATGATAGGGCTGACCGGAAGGCAATTCAGAAAAATTGAAAATACTTTCCTGTTTGTTATATTATTTGTCCATTAGATTTTTGTAATTATTTAAATTTTTGCTAAAACCCTAAACAATATGTTGTTAAATAACCTTGTGTTAGTCTTTTATTTCATTTTTTCAATTTATTTTTTGTTAAGCAAACAATAAATATGCGTATTGTCCTATCAAAATATGTTTCCATAAACTTTCTAATTTTACTTTATTTATAAAAAATATTTTATGAAAATTAATTCTATCATTTGTGTACGCAGAAGATGGCCAGTGCTTGCAGCAATGGGTGAGGGAGATGTGCCACAGGAGGGCCCCGAAACGAAGAGGCGGATGCAAACTTCTATTCCTTCCAGAAGTCAGATTAGAGAATTCGCAAAACGACAGTCTCGTGTGCATTCCAGACCTTGAGGGTTTCAACGGCGAGTGCCCGACGATGATCAAACACCGCATATCCAGTGGCTGCGACCCTCTAGAGACCAACAGCAAATTCTGCGATACGACCAATTATATCAAGACCGAATGCGCTTTCATGCAGACTTGCGATCATGTAAATATCCTTTAAATATTCCTTTTTCATGTTAAGTCAAAAGTTTAAGCATTGCTGAAAGAGAATTTTTTTTTCATAGGCGGTGCTCATTTCTGGCGGGTGGAACAGAAAAATGAGTGATGAACGGAGTATTAAGAACCTAAGAACAATCAACACTTTACTTCTTAGAAGTGGATTCAATCAGAACAATTTGAGAATATTTTTTGCCAATGGACTTGACTCCTCATATGGTAAGTTAATATGCAAATTTTAGTTATAACAATTCATTTTTAAAATTAACTTACAGTTTCTTAATTAAAAAAAGTAAAATTAAAGAACATTTTTTAAAAATTATGGTATTTTACAGAAGAATATGAAGATTTGGGTGATGTTTATCCTTCAAGTATTAAACTGGCTATAAGATACCACATAAGAACTTTATGCGAGACGAAAAGGTGTGCAGATTCTATAGTTATCTACCTCAATAGTCCTTCTTTGCCTGATGGTTCTTTGTTACTCTGGGATTCAAATAATGATGGAGTTGTAAGTGCCATTTCTTTATTTTAAAAACCGTCTAAAATCGTAACAACTTATGATATTGATATTTGTTTTGATTTTAGCACGATGAAGGAGAGATCTATTCGATCAGGGATTTTTTCCGGGACATCGTGAAATGCTCAGCGACAAGACTCATCATCCTCGTCGACCAGAGCTATGGCGGTGAAATGGTCAGGGCTGCACACAGACATTCAAACGATATGCAAAATGTCATCATTATTGGAGTGAAAGTGAACGATTCGAGGGATTCTATGATCAACTCGCTGTCGAACATGACAGCGTCAACCTGCCTAAGCGATATTTACGACTCGGTTGAAGATGTCAAATACAAAGGAACGGCTCAAGGACTTCTCAACGGAACAATCTACGGTGCGCCTTGTACAAATGAACAAGATTACCAAAAATACTTTGGCTGTCAAAACCTTTCAACCCTTGAGCTAATTGAATCAGAAGAAACCCTCGATGCAGATGAACAAAGATAACACATTTAATGCCATCACAAATAAGATTCTTTGAACTTTACATATTTAAAATGATGTAAATATATTGTTTGTATATAATTTATGTTGCACATAAATTCAAAACGGGTGTAAATAATGGGTAAAATTGTGGAAAAAGGACTGGTTTTTTTGTTGTACATATATACAAAACATACTCATATGTCAATTGATTTGACCTTTTTGAATACATTAACACATATTAGTATGTAAATATTTATTAAATGATTGTACATTTGCACAATAAATGAACTATTGATATAAATAATTGCGTTTTTGTATGTTTGATTATTTACATGTCTTCATTTGATTTTCTCAAATTTCTTCTTCTTCTCCTTCATCTATAGAATCGACACCAACTTCTTCATAATCTTTTTCAAGGGCTGCAAGATTTTCACGGGCCTCAGAAAATTCGCCCTCTTCCATGCCCTCGCCAACGAACCTAAAAACACCAACATGTTTACAAAAGTAACAAATATATTTCAAATAACTACAAAAGCCTTGACTTACCAGTGTACAAAAGCCCGTTTAGCATACATAAGGTCGAATTTGTGATCTATCCTAGCCCACGCTTCTGCGATTGCGGTTGTATTGGCCAGCATACAGCATGCCCTTCGAACTTTAGCAAAATCTCCACCTGGGACGGTAGCCGGAGGTTGGCCGCTTATTCCAACCTGCGATAATACAAATTTATACAAAGCTGAACCAAGAATTAAACAAAAATTCGCATTACTTTGAATCCAGTTGGACACCAGTCAACAAACTGTATGGCCCTCCTGGATTTAATCGAAGTTATAGCGGTGCTAACGTCTTTCGGTACAACATCACCCCTGAAATATTTCATGAGATTATAAACAATATTATAAAAAAAAAGACTTTTATAATAAACCTGTAGAGAATACAGCAAGCCATGTATTTTCCTCTTTGTGGATCGCATTTGACAAGTTGATTTGCTGGTTCGAAGCAAGAATTGGTGATTTCAGATACGCATAGCTGCTCGTGTTGCGCCTTCTCTGATGATATAATCGGAGCATAGTTTATCAAGGGGAAATGTATCCTTGGAAAGGGTACAAGGTTCGTCTGTAAATTGAATTAAGCCATTTTTCAAAAGATTCTACAAAAAAAAGAAAAATAGATCAAACCTGGAACTCAGTTAAATCAACATTGAGAGATCCTTCAAATCTAAGGGATGAAGTAATGGAAGAAATTACTTGGCTTAAGAGCCTGTTCAAATTGGAGTATGTTGGTCGTTCTATGTCCAAATTACGATTGCATAGCTCATAAATGGCCTCATTGTCTACCATAAACATGCAATCCACATTTTCCATTGTGGCATGCGTCGCAAAAACTGAATTATAAGGTTCAACGACAGAAGTTGAAATCTACAAATAATGAATATTAAAATAATTTTTATAATCGCAATATTTTAAAAACAAATTGAATTTTTTTCCACGATTAACAGTTTAAAGTGTGGGTTAATTGAATGGGACTAGCTGGACGATAAAATCACTTTCAAAATTAAAACAAATTATTTCTGTGATAATAATTATAGAAATTGTAGTTTGGTCCTGTTATTTTGGAATGCCTATCCTAGTTGTTTTGGCCTGAGTAGGACGATTTGTTTGTGTAAAGAAAATATTTGTTGTCAAATATTTGACAGGAGACTTTGACACCTGAAATAAATTTTACCATTATTGTCTACAAGGTTTTGAACTAGAATTCCTATAATTGTCAACTATGTTCTTCTTTGCTAAAACTAAGATTATGTGAGAAATTGGTGTTTTGGTCTGTCAGACAGATGCAGTTCTCGCCTCTTCGGTGTTGGATCTGATCAGAAATGGCCAAACTTTATGTACATCACGTGCAAACAAAAAAAGGAAATCTTACAATTATAGAAATGTATAAATTTATCAAGTCAATTATAGAATTCTTTTTTAGTTTTAGAATTTTGAAATTTTGTCGTTCTTCTTGACCAATTTTGAACCCGATTGATACTTGCCCAAAACCTCCATTCCCTAACTCGCAACTTGCCCCACGACCGGTACGTGAATGGACAAATCATTGTATTCTGTATAAATGTAATAAATAAATCAAAAATTTTAAAATCTAGCACAGGTTAAATTCTTAAATTTTGAAAATTCTTTTAATTTTGACAAAACTTCAGATTCTGTACAGGTTAAATTATCAAATTTTGTACCTTCATTGTTTATTAAACTAATTTTGTTTTCAATAGGTATATTCTTTTACCAATGAATGATTCATGATATTTCTTGTTTGATAATAGTTATATAAAGTGGGTGGTAAATGTTGGTCTGTGAGTGGGTGAAAACAGATTGAATTGGCACTGGGTACATCTACACTAGTGGTTTTGATGTTCCTCGGATACATTTTGGCTTTGGGTCATCTTCAGTGAGTTCTTCAATCATCCTAAGTGACCCAGTGCCAATTATATAAAGGCATAGTTATAACAAATCAACTTCAGAAATCGTAATGAAAATAAATAGGAAGGTCATAACCTAGTTCAATTCTAAATTTTTAACAATTTTGTATTGTGTGTTATTTTTTGTCTGTGTTACTTTTACTAATGGAAAAACAATCGTACTCATACTGCAACTTACTCGTGGCGAAGGGTATATTGTACAAGCTAGTTTACTCTTCTTTCCGAACTCCAATGACAATCTTTCTGTTAATAAAGACATGAATCCACTACCCGTTCCTCCTCCAAAAGAATGGAATACAAGAAACCCCTGCAGGCAGGCACATCCTTCAGCAAGCTTTCTCATATAATTCATCAGTTGGTCTATTATTTCCTTCCCAGTCGTGTTGTACCCCCTTGCAAAATTATTCGCAGCGTCTTCTTTACCAGTTATTAACTGCTCGGGGTGAAACAGATCCTTATACGCTCCGACTTTTATTTCATCTAAAAAACAGGATTAGAAATAGACATCTTATCTATTGATAGAAATGATTTGAGGTGGGGTGAGTATGCCAATTCACTTTTTCAAAAAAGTAAAAAAATCTTATAAGCTATGGTGTTTTATATATACCTATTACTGAAGGCTCTAAGTCGACTAAAATTGCCCTTGGAACATATTTTTCTTCATTGATGTTGATGAAAAAACTGCTGAAACTGTCGGAGATGGTGTTGCCATCAGGGATTTTACTACCGTCGGGTTGTAATCCGTGTTCCAGGCAGTATAGTTCCCAGCATGCGTTACCGACCTGGACACCAGCTTGTCCGACATGGATTGATACAACTTCCCTCTGTGTGCGAGCACCATAACATTAAAATATTATTTAAATAATAACACAGCATTCCTTACCATTTGTAATAATCGATTCAAACTTTGGCGCGTAGAAAGCAATAGTAATCTTTACTCAATTTTATATTTTGAACCACAATGTTGGATTACCATGTGTTTCATTTTTATAAATTGTGAGTTAAAAAAAAATAAATAAAAATAAAAATAAAAACCTTAAATTATTTTTTAAGGTTTTTCTATTTTAACCTAAATACTTAATTAAAGATCATCTTTTAAAAAATATGCTACTAAATTGTTTCAATTACATCTTTATGTACAACATTATTTATTCTCTTTGTTTCCGTATATTCTCAGTACATTCCTTCAATTATTACAACCCAATAAATAAAAAATGCTTATCCAGAAAAATTCATTTAGATTACGAAATGGTGATGTTGAAATCAACTGTGTAAACCGGTTATATATTAATTTAAATTCATACTGGTTGAAAACAACTATATAAACAGGCTATACATTATTAATTTAAATTCTTACTGAAAAAATCTTTTTCTTTTCATATTTACACATGGAGCAGACAATAAACTTGCCTTATTGTAATATAAATTTGATAATTAACTGCTAAATTGCTCAGTAATGGGATTGTTTGAAAAGACATATCTGACTAGGTTTGTTTAAGAAATTATTTATTTACAAAACAATATAACATGATATATTTGTCACACGATTCCTTCACATGGTAGATAACATGTTTTCGATTATAAATGTACAAAATAGCATTAATATGATTTTCTTGTTATGTAATAATGTGTAACTAGGTATTATTATGCTTTGATAAAATTTTAGAACAAATAACTATTGTTCTAGGATTGCTGTTTTACAGATAGGCAAATTAGAGATGATAAACTAATGGTAAGGCTAACTAGTATATTCAATAAAAATGCTCTACATTCAATTTCATTAAAAACATATTCATAATATTGACATTTACTAATTTGTCGGAGTCGTTACATTTACTTTTGTGACAATTGAAACAGTCTTTCAAATAATTAAATTTTTTTAAATATATTGAAGCCTAAACAATTTATAAATTTCTAATATGAAAAAAAAAAAGAAATTCATCTTCAGATCTTGCTTTGTAGAATCAGCATTCCACTCTTCAAAGCTATCTTCCAGCATATCCTACAAGTAAAACGTAATTTTAATGGAAGCAAAGTCCTGATTACTTTGCTATAATTATTTTTATTATTTAATTTATAAAATGAAGTAATTTTGTAACTTTATATGCTGATGGACCAGAAGTTCGTCTTATATTATTGTGGCCTGCCAAGTCTCATTGGTTTGGTCTGTCAAATGAGTTTCATCTTTTTTGAGTTTTTTATTTTTATTTATTTATTTTTTTGGAGGGGGTCGTGGTGACTTAGGTATCCCTTTCTATCACTGAACACCACTTTTAAGGTAGTTGAGGATGTCCGAATTCTTCACCAATTCCATTTTTAGTTTTGCAATTCTAATGTGGACACACTGTTTCTGAGCTAATGCTTTTCAATCTCATAGGACTTGTTCTGATGTTGCTATCATGGCATAGTCATCAGGTTTCTATCTCAGTTTTTACCATTTTTTAGTGGTTCATACTTAAATGGCCAATGGCAAGCATAAATTATTATTTTCCTCAATTCCTGCATACATGGAGATGGGTACATTTTTGTCTTTTCTTGTTGAGATGTTAAGTCACTTTTTGATTGTATTGCACCACATTTGGGGTGTGTCAATTTGCGGTGTGAGGACTTGGGCTCCTATTTTTGCCAGTTTTTCAGCCTGTTTGACAGCTTTAATACCCTGATTACTTTTTCCAGGAGGCATTCCCAAACAAAATTTGAGCTGAAGGTAGAAGAGACTAAGGCCTTCAGTGCTGCTTAGCTGTGTGAGAATTTGTGCACCTTTTAATTCTTTTTTAAAGATTTCTTGCGCACAGAGTTCTATTGCATGAATCTCAGCTTGTAAAATTGATGGTGGGGGCCTAGAGATTTTGCTAGGTCAAAATTTGTGCCTTTGACTCCTGTCTCCTTCCCATGTTCCATTTTCGGAACATCTATTTTCCATAATAAAGCATCTCCATTAGTTTAAGAGATTTGATTCTTTTATCCAAATAATTGTTGTTTCTATTTGGAAGGGTCTGGCAAAATTTTGTTTTTTCTTTGTCAAACATTTCTGTAGCCATCTTATTGCAAATTCAGCAAAGCATCCTCTCCAGAAAAATTTCCAGGAGTTTAAAACCCAGACAAAAACTATAATGTTCTTTGAGAAACATGAATGAGGAACTTTTCTGCTTTATCACCATATGGATTTAATTGATCGTTTTTATAAATTTTTTCTTTTTTAGGCCCCTAATAATTTTTTCTCATTTTTTTGAATTTATCCTGAGGTCAACATACCTGTTGATGTATGTACATATTCCTGAGTGGAATAAAATTTATGTATGTTACCACACGTATTTTTCTTATTGAAAAAACCTGAAATATGTAAGTTCGTTCATAATATAATTAATATGAAAACGCGATACAGAAAGTGACTGCTTGGTTTGCAGAAGAAAATGGTTCGAAGCCTGGTTTTTCTTATCCACAGTGATGCTTGGTACGTATTCCCCATGGATAAGGAGAATCTACTGTATAACGTGTCTACTAAATTAACTGTTTTATTGTTTTAGCATAAAATTTTATCACTTTAAAATATTTTAACAAGATGATGGTCCTCTTATAGGATTTAAATTAAAAAAAGTATTTATTTATATTATTTGTAATAGAAAACTTTATTATATTATTATGAATAAGTATGTGCAAATTATTGGAAAAAATCCTGAACCTTAAAATAATTTGGGCAATTTATAATTTTTTTATTTGTCACTTTAACTGAGAAGAAAATAAAATTTTGTTATAAACAAATTATTATTGCAATATATGATATTTTAAAATTGTAAATAGAAGGATTAAATAATTCATTCGGACGCATTGTTAAAAAGCTAAGATATAAAAGAAATAATTAGGACTAGTCTAGTTGAAAAATCCTGATTTCAAAATCGACTTTTCTTTTGAAATCATTGTAGACAGACGTTCCGAAGGAGACTGGAAGACACAAATGGTCATCTAGTCAGTTTATATCCCACCTAGGATTGTGAGACTAACAGGTGGCAGCACAGTAAAGAACGAGAGTAGGGCAGAGGGGTGATATATATATAATCACTTTAATAGGCCGTACACTTAGGACGGGGACGGCATCGTCCAAGGCGCACGCAGGTCATCAAACTAAAATCACGATGACACTAATCCCATCTCTGCTCCTCCTCCTGGCGATACTTCGGCCGTGCTTTTCGGTCGTCGGTAAGTGTGCAAATATACACTAAAACCTAATATGCTTATTATAAATAAATTAATAAATAATGATAAATAAAAAATGATATTAGGGATTGGTCAAAATCTCAAATATTGCCTTTATTGTAAGCAATTTGACAAGTCAAACATATTTAAATGGAAAAAGTCGAAATTATTTAAGTTTTTTCTTCTTCTTCGTGAGTCTTGAAAAAATTGTAGGAATTGCGGCATACACAATAGAGGTTATTAGGTGCAGATTGTATGTTTGTTCTTCATTCTTCATCTTCCATTGAAGATTCAATTTAAGTGTAATTCGAGCACATGGGTGTTGGAATGTACGAATTCATTGTGCTCAGATAGAACACGCGCGAATGCAAAATATTACTTTTTTAAAATATTACCTTTTTTTAATTTTTGGAAGTTTCATTATAATGGTTTGACTTGCCTTGTACGACACTTTACCGTGAGATTTAGGTTTGTTTAACAAAAAATATTGATTTATATGATTAATTTGAATTGCTAAATTTATTTTCTGGATACTTCTTTACTTATTTTTATTGTAAAGAAAGCAACGAGGCTTTATTTAATAGTCTCTCTCCTCTCTTTCGCTCTCTCTCTCTCTCGCTCTCTCTTACTCTCTCTCTCACGTTAAGTGTACGAAAAGTCGAAGGGACATAAGTTTGTGTGATTAATCAAAACGATCAATCAATCTCTCTCTTTTTCTCTCTCTAAGTTGGCAAGGATTTCTCAAATAAAACGATATTAATTCATTCTTTCATATTCTCTCTATTTCGCCTTCTTTTATTTTTCTCGCCTTCTTGATTTTCAACTATTATTCATACAAAAGGTCAATCTGAATGTCTCTCTCTCTCTCTCCTTCTCACTTCCTCTCTCTCTTTCTATTTTTATCTCACTCTCTCTCACACGTTAGGTGTACGAAATGTGGAAGGGACATAGGTTTGTGTGATTGACCAAAACAATCAATCAATCTCTCTCTCTTTCTCTCTCTAAGTTGGCAAGGATTTCTCAAATAAAACGATATTAATTCATTCTTTCATATTCTCTCTATTTCGCCCTCTTTTGTTTTTCTCGCCTTCTTAATTTTCAACTATTATTCATACAAATGGTCAATCTGAATGTCTCTCTCTCTCTCTCTCTCTCTCTCTCTCTCTCTCTCTCTCTTTCTCACTTCCTCTCTCTCTCTCTTTCTATTTCTATCTCACTCTCTCTCTCACACGTTAGGAGTACGAAATGTGGAAGTGACATAAGTTTGTGTGATTAACCAAAACGATCAATCAATCTCTCTCTCTTTCTCTCTCTAAGTTGGCAAGGATTTCTCAAATAAAACGATATTAATTCATTCTTTCATATCCTCTCTATTTCGCCTTCTTTTGTTTTTCTCGCTTTCTTAATTTTCAACTTTTATTCATACAAATGGTCAATCTGAATGTCTCTCTCTCTCTCTTTCTTCCGGATGGATCCATTAATTTATGTAATTCATCATGGAATAGGCAAGTAAATTACATTATTAAAAAAATATACACTCTAAAACACTCTAATATACAGATGCAACAAGTTGCCATATTATGAATCAGTTCAAATAAAAAAGGATATATTTTTCATTATGTCTCAAATACTTGATCGCATTGTAGTCGTGAGTTTCTTGAATTATGAATTCATAAAAACTTGAAAAGTGTATTAAAATGTTAATAAGATTCATGCTAAATTTAAAAATTATTATTTGGAGATCGTGAGATGCGGTCTGATGTGATGAAGGTTTAGAAAAACATTTTCTTGCATAATTGTACATGAAGTATAATTGTATGTCATAAAAATGTATATATCATAATGTCATAAATCTACAATTTAAACAATGTTTATAAATCCCAGGCCCTGAAGATGATCTCAATAAAGATCGAAACGTTGGCACGTTAAAGTAAACGTTTTTCTAAACTTACATCACATTCGACCGCATCTCATAATCTCCAAATAATCAACAATTAACGGTCACTAAATTTAAAATATTATGATAAAATTTATGACGAATATAAACCATTAGGCATCCTAAAATTGCAATATGTACAAACTTTAGCAATTGGTACCTTCAATTACAAAATAATTAAATACACTTCACAATATTTTTATGAAAATTATAAATATTTTTACAATGTGTATAATATTAATACTTATTTAGAGATCGTGAGATGCGGTCTGGTGTGATGTAGGTTTTATAAAAACATTTTCTATATCGTGCCAACGTTTCGAATTTTATTGAGATCATCTTCAGGGCTCAAAGTGTTTGTTTTCCCACTCTTGGCCACTCTCAACAGGACCCACAAGAATGGCACACCTACACGGAAAACAAACACTTTGAGCCCTGAAGATGATCTCAATAAAGATCGAAACGTTGGCACGATAAAGAAAATGTTTTTCTAAACACACCAGACCGCATCTCACGATCTACAAATAATCATTAACTAACGGTCACTAAACACCACACAATATTAATACTCGTCATTCAAACCAGTTGTGAATTCCAAAATACAAAACAAAAACACTTAGCAACTCTTTTTTACTAAAAAGCATTAGGGTCATAGACAATTAGTAATAATCTAAAAAATAAAATATTCAAAAATAAATTAAAAGAAACACTAATTTCAAAACTTGTATAATCATCCTCTTGTCTATGAATCTACATATAAGTTTTTTATTATGTCTACTTATATGCATTTATTAGTCATAAATGACAGTATTCATTATTTTAATTAATTATACTTCTTCACTAAGGTTTTTGCCGGGATCCCGCTCGTGTCACTAGCTTTTTCATCTCAACCAAGACCTTCTTAGATAAAAAGCGTAATTAATTCAATTAATTACGTTTACAGATAAATTTTACATCATACTTAAATAAATTTTTTTTTGTTTTTTAAACTTAAATTTAATAATTTTTTCTACCAAATACTCCTTGATAAATACGGTCACTAATTCACTTGTTAAATGGTTATAATATGATTATATATTTTTAATTTTTTTAAAATTTTTTCTTTTATATCTACATCAAGATTTTATGTTTACAGTTTATAGTTTTTTATCTTTTGTAGTCTTTATAAATTGAAATGATGCATCGTTTATAATACAATTTGATATATTTTATATTACACACTACATATTAAATTAAATACTGATTCGAGCTAAAACTATGTATGTTCCATATTCATTTGTTTATTTTGTATTTATTTTTGTCAAGTGGAAATCGTTGATTGTAAGAAAGGTCAATATGACCTATATCTGCGTGTATAGGTAATAAAGCCTTTCAATTCAATTCAATTCACCTTCCTTTGTTTCTCTCGCCTTCTTAATTTTCAACTATAATAAATACAGATTCTCTCACACACACACACACACACACACACACACACACACACACANCTCTCTCTCTCTCTCTCTCTCAATCATTCATTCACTCACTCTCTTTCTGTCTCACTTTCTTACTCATTCACTCACTCACTCTCTCTCTCTCTCTCTCTCTCTCAATCATTCATTCACTCACTCTCTTTCTGTCTCACTTTCTTACTCATTCACTCACTCACTCACTCTCCCTCAAACTCACAATCCGCCTTTATACGTTGGGTAAGCCAAGGGAGACTGAATTCCAATTTTTGAATTTTTCCGTAAAATAGAACAACTCGCTTTTTCCTTTGAAAATCTGTTATGTGAAAAAATGAAAATTGCTCATTTTGCCGAAATTAGACACGGCTGGTTATATTAAAAACGTGCCATTTTCACCATTCTGTTTGGTACATTTAAAAGAAATTGTTTGTGGACATACGTGTGCCAATTGGCCAATGAATGCCAATCTGGTTTATTTGTTTTTAACAAATGAAATTTATGAAATTCTTTATATTTTTATCGTCTTTGGTAAAAATCTTGAAAATATTATGAGGTAGGTAATAAATAAAACGTAAATTGTTTCATGAATCGTTCGGCTTATTATTGTTAGAGAATAATTTGACTAAATAATAATTAAATTGCTCGAATGCTAATTAGTTTTATCAGAAGTAGCTAAAATTTGCTTAATGCCATTCTTAAATTAGTAAATAATTTGTCTATAAAATATGTCGAGAAAATGCAATTTTTATTTGCTTCAACAAGTAAAAAAAGAAAAAAAGAAGCGAAATATATTTGTACAATAGAATAAACTTACTTTTAGAGGATTTAATTATATAATTACTGACCAATAGTAAATATCTGGTGACGGGTCTTGTTTGTTAAATATTGTCGTCATAATAACTGTTACATAATAATATAAAATTGTTTCTGTCCAACGTGAAATCGTTTTGAATAAAAATTCGCCGGAAATATTAATTTTGTCATTCCTATTAACTAAATGAAGTTGCACCTTGCCTGTTTCAAGGATACAACTTCAGTAAATTTTAATTATATCATTAACCTACTTAAAAAAAGAAAACAAAATTGTATTATTTTCATTAAAATAGTGATTGTTTCTAACTGGTATAAAGAAAATAACTGACGTTGTAATAAATTTCTACAATGTGACTTAATGATGGTTTCGTGACCTGGGGTGTGATTGTAAAAATTTCAGTGAAGAATTGTCGTTCGTCTGTTTTTTTTTTTAATTTTCTTTTCGTTTCACAAAATAATCACTGAAGAATCCACGGAGACAAAACCTCTGGCATTAGGCACAGCAGGATAAAAGGAGGCGATCAAACCACGATTCAGCTATTAGACTTAAGCACAGAAAATTTAATTTGTGCTTGTCAATAATATTTTCTATGTGTGGTGTTTAGTGACCGTTATTTAATGATTATTTGAAGATCGTGAGATGCGGTCTGGTGTGACGTATGTTTTAGAAAAACATTTTCTTTATCGTGCCAACGTTTCGATCTTTATTGAGATCAGGGCTCAAAGTGTTTGTTTTCTGCGTAATTGTGCCATTCTTGTGTGTCGTATTGAGAGTGCCCTCTACAAACACTTTGAACTCTGAAGATGATCTCAATAAAGATCGAAACGTTGGCACGATATAGAAAATGTTTTTATAAAACCTACGTCACACCAGACCTCATATCACGATCTCCGAATAATATTTTCTATATTTTCTTCTATTAGACTAACGAAACTTGAGAATCCGAAGGTTTATTTCATGAACCATCGTCTCCGATTATTCTGGTTTTGTCCCTCAGCTTTCCAAAATTTCAATGATTTTGATGTTATTTTGTCTCATGGATCGTCTTTAGGTTTGCTTGTTCTTGTTGGTTTTATTGCTTATACGAAAATTTCTATGGTTAGACTGTATTTTTTCTCGTATGCATGTCCTTTTAAATTAGAAAAACGCTCAATGTCAAGAGTTGGGTTTGACAAAGTGCCATGTTTTATTCTTGTGGCACACTAAACAAATGAGCTTACAAACCAGCTTTTCTAGCTTTACGTTTACGTTCATTCGTAGCTTTTTTCAAGCATTTTCATCTCAAAATCGCTAAATATTAATGATTACTGTGTGGTGTTTAGTGACCGTTAATCAATGATTATTCGAAGATCGTGAGATGCGGTCTGGTGGGGCATAGGTTTTAGAAAAACATTTTTTTTATCGGGCCAACGTTTCGATCTTTATTGAGATCATCTTCAGCGCTCAAGGTGTTTGTTTTCCGTGTGTCCGTGTATGTCTGGCCCTCTCAACATGACACAAAAGAAAGACATATCTACACGGAAAACAAACACTTTAAGCCCTGAAGATGATCTCAATAAAGGTCGAAACGTTGGCACGATAAAGAAAATGTTTTTATGAAAACTACATCACACCAGAGCGCATCTCACGATCTCCGAATAATCAATAGTGATTACTATTAATAGTAAGTTATGAAGGAGCTTTAAATTAAGAAGAAACTAAGCTCACTCGAAGAAAAATATTCACGCCAAACTTTGCGACAACATTTTGGGTGGAATGATGTGGTTTTTCAAATAATCTAAATTCAATAGATTAAATATTGAGGATTTACATGAAATCTGTTAATATAAAGTCTTCAAAGTGCATGAAATCAAGCATAAACTAAGGATTGTTTTTCAAAAATCATCAATTTGTTGAAACCAACTTTTCTAGCAACACTTTCAGGTTCATTTTTGTCATGTATTTTCACTTCAAAAATATCTGAATATTATGAATTGCTTGTCAAAGCGCCTTTTTTTACATCGAGTAGAAACTCATTGCTCAAAATATAATAACGGTTTATTTTACGGTTCTGACAGACCAAATCAGCAAAGTATGTACCTTGACTGCCCCAAACCAAACAGTTCAGACGGTCCCTAGGAGGTAGTTGGTGTCCACATAGGCCGAATCTGTTTTTTTAGCTTCGTTCCATTTCTTCAAGGCAACTGAGAAGTTCAAGGTGACAGCACGGCCGAAATTGCTCTGCGAGATGGTGCTTATGGTTCTGGACAATGTCGATCTTCTGCCTCCGTTGCCCATTGTCGACTAATTCGCCTTTCCGCCTCGCCTTTCTTAAAGAACGCCTCAGTTTACTCAGTGAGATAAAGTGATAACTACTTAAATAATTTATAACAAATAAATTTTCGAAAAGGCCCCGTTTATTTGCCTTCTTGCCATTCATTGGGCGAAGTGTGTACAAAACAGTTGGAAATAACAAAACAGGTTAAGAATTTTTTGTTTTTCCTAGTGACAAATTATTGCGCTTACATTTCTAAAAAAAATTAGTATCTATCAAAAGATAAGGAAAAACAACAGTACAATAGAGAATTTTTTCAACTTCAAAAATTCTCTTACAATTCATAGAATTTGGTCTTTTGATAAAATCCTTACCGATAAAAGAAATTATCTGGTGTTCAAATATAATTTCAAATATTGAAAAATCTTGTTGATCTGAAAAGAAAAAAAACAACTTTTTGTTGGAACAACCCAACGTTAAAGTAACAACGATATTAAAATCCCATAAAGATAGAAAATATAAAATCATTTTGGTTACTTTGTTGACGAAAATAATATTTCCTTATACATTACATTACATGCACGCAATATTTAAAAAAAAAATTCTTTCTCTACTTTTACCATATTCTATTTACTATCTTTCATAATCTTACTTCAATTTTTGTACATGTAAACAAAACATAGTTTAATTAATTTTTCCACAATTCGTTAGTGTAGGTCATTTCTAAATCTTAATTTCCGTTTTCATATGCAATAACTGATGGAAATTGGTTCATTGTTACCTATTTGACATGCCAGGAGGTCGCTAGGCTTGAACAATCAACCTTTTGACAATTTAGAATCGAAACAGTCATGAAATTTGCTATAAGGTGTTTCTAACTTGTCGCTTCTTTATGAATGTACATTTTTTACAAATATAAATCAAAGGAAATTTTGTTTATGTAGATTTTATCTGATTTTATCTCATAATAGAATGTTTTATCCCTGGTGATATAATCAATCCTTATGACTTCCGTATTGAAATGGAGTGATTAAAGCGATAAACAATATTTTTACAATTAGGATCATTCTTTCATGATGTTTAAATCGCTTTTCATTGCTTAATTATAACCAGAAGTTAATATCATCATGTAATTTTAATGTAGTAAAAACCGCACAATTTTAAATTTACATTTTTTAATCTCCGACCAACAGTTTTTTCAACTGTTATTCAACTATCCAATCGTGTGGTAGATATTGTCGCCTCTTTTCTTTAGTTTGAGCAGTACTGCTCTGGGACATTTCTTGACGTTCGTCAAGATTCACTATTTTCTTGGTCCGCTTGACCAATTAATACTTTACAATTAATTAGGTTTTTAGTTGAGATGAAAAAAAGTTAATAGCACGAAAGGGATTCGAACCGACGACCTTCGGCTAGATACGCCGCTGCTCTACCACCTGAGCTATCGTGACCTCGATCCACTCGGACATCAACTCCCCATCTCAACCCCACATTATGAGTTTTCCCTCCTTTTGCCATTTTTCATTTTTGCATTTGTAAAATGGCAAAAGGAGGGAAAATTCAAAAGGTGGGGTTGAGATGGGGAGTTGATGTCCGAGTGGATCGAGGTCACGATAGCTCAGGTGGTAGAGCAGCGGCGTATCTAGCCGAAGGTCGTCGGTTCGAATCCCTCTCGTGCCATTAACTTTTTTTCATCTCAACTAAAAACCTTAATTAATTGATCGTCAAGATTTTTATTGAGTTTGGAACCCGGGTTTTCAGTTCATGCACAAGGGCACCTCTACCTACTATTTTTATACTGGCAGTTATCTCATTGACCAGTTTTTCCGAGTTATCAGTAATTCCCTCTCAGAATATTTCCCTGTCCATGCTGGGGTCGTGTCGGCTTCGGGTCGGCGGGTGCTTTATCAGAGGCACACGAGGGTTAGGGTACCAGATCCTATCTGCATAGACGGGGGAGGGTTTTTTTTTAAATTTATTTATTTAGTACCCGATTCAGGTATTCATAACCATGTGCAATTATTATTTACAATTAATTTAATACAATTTTGCTAACAAAATTATTTAAGGCTTCAATGTGGTCTCTAATCAAATTGTGAAGGTCGGGTGGCCATTGTCCACCTTTACATACAACGTCCCTTATTAGAGATTTTCGACGTGGTTCTTGAATGGGGCAGTCGAATGTGGTCCCACGTTTGTTGAGGTCTCCCTGGACAGTCGCATTCCGAATCCCGTGTTATGTGGAATCTATAGAGATATTCTCGATTTCGTCCTTGGCCGCTTATAAGTTGGGTAAGCATATGGTGGTGTTTCAGATCTACTGCCGTCGTTGATTCTACCGTTGGCAAGAAGTTTTTAGTTTGAAGACCTTTAGCAGTACGTCTCCAACGTTCTTCCCATTGGGCCAATGTCATTTTCGAGGCCATGGAGATGACGTAGCTTTTCGGCACTACTGTGATTGTTGTTTCTGGTTCAGAGTGTTCTGTAGCTTCCTTTGCTGTTGCGTCGGCTTCCTCATTATCTTGGATCCCTGTGTGCGCTGGTACCTTTTCAATACTGATATTCCAGTCATTATCACGCAATGATTTTATCATATTTCTGATGTCGGATACCATCAGGTTTCGTGCTTTGTAATTTTTAATTTTATCAATGGATATGCGGCTGTCATCACTATCGCGTTTTTGTTCACTTGCTGTGCGAGCCATTGAAGAGCCTTCAGGATAGCAATGAGTTCAGCTTGGTTGTTCGAGCACCAGGTAGCGAGTCTAGACGGTGGAGGGTGCATAACTATATGTACTACGGGGTAATAGAAATGTTCCAAAATTCAGCCCCTGTTACATTGGGAATGGATTCGTAGTGGTTGTGGTGACGCCCCTGCGGGAACTTAGAGAAGAAGCTGTCTTCTACCTGTGACCTTCGTATGAAACTTGCGTATGATCACCGTTATACACCCGGCCTCACGGGATCCGGCGGATCGGATGGCAGCGTATAAGCGTTGAAGACGCTATGATTATGCTGAAAAGTCCCTCCAATGCGTGAGAAGTGGCGGTTGGGAATAATGAATCGGTTGCTCCTACTCGAGTATGCTTTGCAGGTAGTTGTAGGCTGAGCTCGATTGGAGGCTTTTACCGTAGGCGGTCTCATCTAGGAGGTGGTTAGCAATTCCACTTTAAACAAATCCGCGGCCGGAGCGGATCCGGTAGTTTCTACGCTAGAGAAGGCCCAATACTCTGGGAGATAGAGTGGCCTTCTCTATCTAGGGAGTGCGCGGGAGACCAGGCTGATGTATTTCGGCTTAGGTAGCCCTATGCGCGCGGCATACGGTCTGATGCTTAATGCAGATCCGACCACTCGGAATGGGCAAGCGGGGAGCGAGGTTGTCTTGGGCCTTCGTGGCTGAACTGCTTCTACACCAATGCTGCGGCAGTAACACCATTCTGTCGTATGTGGAGGTGCGTCAGCCCTCATCTTGAGAATTAAAACGTCCGATAAGGCCGAATAGGCTAGGTGCGGACGTTAAAGATCCCAATTGTCCTTTTAAGGACGACGAGTATACGGGAAAGCATGTCCATGCTGGGGTTTCTCAGGGCAGAGTTTTGGCCCCCACACCGTTCCAGGTTTACACCTGCCATTTCCGTAACGCCTTTAAGCCAACACACATTTGCGGACGTACATCTTTTCTCTCTTGTAACTCCGATCCTGTAATTTCCTCTCAAAACCTTCAACAACACCTCATTCTACTAGAGTCTTGGTGTGAAAAAAAGAAAAAAACAGAGAACAAGAAATTTAGACAAATCCATCTTCACTCTCAGTAAAATGATTTCCCCCTACAGTCTAATAAAAAAATACATATTCCCGTCCCAACTGCGGACAAGGTGCGGTAACTCAGATTGTACAAACGCTTGACGTGTAATCCTCACACACCACTGTAACGCCAAGAAGTTATGAGACGATTATTCTTTGCTGACTTCCTGACAAACTGTATGACTTACTTCTCAAAAAGAGAAGGCCGCTTTACAACACCATAGTTTAGCCGATGGACTTATGGATGAAAGAGGTTCAGCCAAACGTCAAACTACGCAATCCTTAATCTTACGAAAAATCCTTGATGCTCTATTTTCTGTATCAAACGAAACTACGTATTTAGACTTAAATGTTCCATTAATCCAAGATTAAATCGGCTCTTGTTATCGAAAATTCCACAATACTAATCAAACCTTATTCGGAGATCGTGAGATGCGGTCTGGTGTGACGTAGGTTTTAGAAAAACATTTTCTTTATCGTGCCAACGTTTCGATCTTTATTGAGTTCATCTTCAGGGAACAAAGTGTTTCTGTGTAGTTGTGCCATTCGTGTGTGGGGCCCTCTCAACACGACACACAAGAATGACATATCTACACAGAAAACAAACACTTTGAGCCCTTAAGATGATCTCAATAAAGATCGAAACATTGGTACGATAAAGAAAATGTTTTTCTAAAACCTACGTCACACCAGACCGCATCTCACGATCTTCAAAAAATCTTATCTAGATATAAATGAAACTAAACCTCTCCTTTTTAAACGTCTTTTACATGGGAAATATGAAAAAATGTTGAAAACACAAATCTGTAAATTGAAGGTTGTTCTTCCTATTTGTTTCCTGTCTTTTTTTAGTAATGAAAGTTGCAAGGACATTTCACTACAGGCGGCTGATTTAAAAAAGGATTCTTTTCATCATACCAGGCCATTACAGATCCATATAATTAAACAATAATGGCGAAGCCCGCAGTGCCCTCAATTTATGTAAATATCCGGTTGATGAACTATTAAAAAACCTGACTGCGCAGTTCTTCGGTCAATGATCAAGGATCAAATTGATGGCGGGATTCGATCCACTCTTCTTGTTTTTTTGAGGCGTGAATAGGTTTTTACAAAATACCCCCAATAATCTAAGATCTGGGAACAATGGGAATAATAATATCGATGGGTCTGTCTCTCTTTCTATCCTCCTTTCATTCTTCCTCTTCTCCTTTTTTTATATAGACAGGGTGTGCCGGTGAACAGACGTCATTACTTCAGGAGATCATACTACAAGCCAAAAATTACGTTCATTCAGTTCGCTCGTTACAAATACGAACTGTTTTTCATTCAGACTTTTCATTCAAGCTAATAAATACAGTCATACAGTAGCCATGACCTTTTTCCCTTCTCGAAATCTAGACCCGTCCTCCGCCGGTCAAGGACCGATGGCTTTTTTTAACTTTAAATCATTTCGATGTATTTTTTTCGGTTTGGCGGATCCTCTATTAATTTTTTATTGTATTTTGATTTTTATTGTATTTTTATATCTGCTGGACGTACGATGAGGACGTGGTCATGTGATCTCTTCGTTCCTGCGCCCTATGATTGTGTGTATTTGTGGGCGAGCTTTCAAGTTCCGTTCAACAGATTGGGTTGCCCGTTAAATCGTCGCTTTATTATATATTGTTATAACCGATCAACGTAATTGACAACCTCACTCTGACAGAAACCAAAAATAGTTTTCTTTTAAGAATAAAAAAGAACAATAAGTTTAGTGATGTAATTAAAAATACACTAAAATATAAAAATAATCATATGCGTTGGGTATTAGATTTTTATTAAGATTTATTGCTCATATTCCCGAAAATTAGATCTCCGCCCGCCGAGTACGCCTCTGTAGTCGCTTCGATTCCAAGACCATCCCTCTGTAACTATGAACTCTCCAGAAACGGTCAGCTGTTATGGGATGTTGCCGTTCTAAAGAGTCCCTCGATAAAATATTGAATTCGAAGAGGGTCGTTTTGTTTTCGAAAACGTCCTGCCCAGCATGCTGCATCGTCAAGGACCTCTTCAACAGGATGAACGTCGACTACAGGACCGTCGAGTTGGACATAGAAGACACAAACAGGAAGATCTCAGCGGAACTGGTGAACAGGACGGCCATGAGAATGGTGCCGCTACTCTTCGTCAACGGGCAGGTCGTCGGCGGGATATGCGAAATCCGGAGGTTGTGGTATCACAGGAAACTGTGGACGCTGACCGGTACAACTCCCGACTACAGGAAAAACCCATGGGAAGCAATCATAACTGATGAGTATTGAAAACTCAATAAAAATATTTCTGCCATATGCTTTACTCCTTTTTGATTTAACTGCTGTTAATTTCTTTCAATTTGTATTATTCAGACCACTATATAGGGTAGTAATAAAATGGGAAGTTTATGGGCCGACAAACAGCTGCCATCGCCGTCCCTCTGCGTGTTTTCCTTCTTTTTCTCTTCTTTCGCGCGTATTTTGTTTTAAACTGCAGCCATTTGAGCGTCTCGATCTGGTTACTGACTCTCCGATTTCAAATATATACTACGTTGATATCCTAGAATGCTAGTCTCTCGTTTGTACCTCAGGTTGTCAAATACAGAATAGAAACAAAACATACAATATACAGGGTGTCCCAGTTCCTTCTGACGAAACTCAGGGAATCGATTCTACTCTTTGTTTTGAGCCAAAAATTTTCATGAGAAAATTTTCGGAAAGTTCTCTATTTTGAAGATATTCGTCAATTTAGGTTTTCAACTTTTCACTACCTTACTACATAAAAACGCTTACAACTTCCAAAATGTTGAGACTACAACAAATCCAATTACACCACTTGAAAGAACGCTAAATTTGCTGTAAGATACTTCTTTGCAATAATCTGAATGACATAAAATGTTAGCTTAAATATCAGCTGGAATATGCTAAAATTACAAAATTTAAAATTTCCCTTAGCTCATGTTTTCGAGCATTCAATTGTTATAGAAATTATAAATGATGGGGTGAGTGTGGAGTTCAATCGTTTTAAAAAAGATGGTTCCTACTCACATTAAGTTTTTTCGCAACAATCCGGATTTCGAGCCCTTTAGCTCATCGTCAGATTGCAGGGTTTCCACAAACACGTCTCTCGACATGCGAGTAGGAACCATCTTTTTTAAAAGGATTCAATTGCTATTTTTCAACTCTACTAGAACGTTATTTAAAAATCTGGATATATCAACGTAAAGCATATTAGATGAAGAAGGTTTTGTAAAATTTGACAAGTTGTAGGTATTTTTTTGTAACCTCAGTAGAACGTGCAATCATGACCAAAATTTTAAATTTTGTAATTTTGACATGTTCCAACTGATATTGGCTAACATTTTATGTCATTCAGATTATTGCAAAGAAGTATCTTACAGCAAATTTAACGTTCTTTCAAACGGTGTAATTGGATTTATTGTAGTCTCAACATTTTGGAAGTTGTAAGCGTTTTTATATGGTAATGTAGTGAAAAGATGAAAAAACTAAATTGACGAATATCTTTAAAATAGAGAACTTTCCGAAAATTTTCTCCTGAGCATTTTTTGCTCCAAACGAAGAGTAGAATGTATTCCCTGAGTTTCGTCAGAAGGAACTGGGACACCCTGTATATACATCACGACAAACATTAATTCCCCCAGAGTACTCGATATTCCTCGGGGCGGGGTTATAAGCAACCTCTTCCTTTTATGCTAATAAATAACTCAATTCACTAGTTTCGTGGTCCGCTTGACCAATAATTAATTAAGGTTTTCAGTTGAGATAAAAAAGTCAAAGGCACGAGCGGGATTCGAAGCCGAAGATCGTGGGTTCGAATCCCGCTCGAGCCATTGACTTTTTTATCTCAACTGAAAACCTTAATTAATTGGTTAATACTAATAAATTACATTCATTCCAATAAATTAACATAAAGACAACACAAATACACATAAAAAACTATATACATTTAAAAATCCCTGTTGCCCTGAGGTACCGGAACAGCGATCTATGCTTGCTGCCGTGCCCCAAGACTACAAATCCGATGATATGTCAAAATATTTTCTATATACATCATTTAATCATAATTTACTATTGAAAATGTGCTCGACCGTTATTCTATCCTTGCATAACGGGCACCTACGCGGTCGCTTTCCGGCAGGTGCCAGTGCTACCTTCAGGGTAGTAAATCTATATACATATCTATACCAACTATACTACAGTCAGTATAGGCGAATTGAGGTATGATAGGTTACTTGATATTCCGCCATCGACGCTCTTGTACTAAACACCCATTCACGCATTTATACATATATACATTCTTACGAAACAAAATATTACCTCTTACCAAGAAAAAATATACAGAAATACCCGTTTCCTCCAAAACTGGGAATAGGGGACACAAATACTGCCGTACTCGAGCACAATTCTCACATGGCCTACTCGCTCTCTATATAGAGTTAAGGAATCCTTCAATTAAGTGAGACCTTGAGCATGCAAGACATATACGCGGGCTTTGGCCCAAAAGTGTCCGTACGTAAATCACGTATGGCCAATTTTAAGTCATTGATCCTTGTGTGGTGTAGGGGTCTTGGGCCACTCAACCGTGTAGGTCGCCTTTTGGACGACTCGGTCTATGCCACTTCATTGCCATATTCTTTATTTATTACCTGCTTTCGACCTATAAAGTTATTATAATTATTTTCTACTTCTTAATTTTACATATGTTTAAACGTCAAAACTTGTATTAAAACAAACGATTTTGTCGTTTGATGTGTTGTGTAGTTAGTTTTTTAGCTTTTCGAAGTTGAATTATAGAATAAGGAATGCATATTTTCAGGTACTTGAAACAACCAAATCCCTTATCATATTTTTATTTGGTATGAATGTGATGGCCTGTTGCAATTGGATGTGTTTCGCTGATCGCTGAAAACCGCTACACGAGGGATGTCAACTAAATTTGGCATTTCTGCCATGTCGTCGGCTCAGAAGGAGGAGCGCTTAGCCCTGCCAGTTCCCAGAGTTGTCTATTGTACCAAAGTTTTCTGATATCGCAGAGCCCTCCGATGACGCGCCCGTTGACGAAAAGGACCGGCACCGTCTTCCTGCCAAACTTGGTGATCAGCTCCTCGCCCACTTTGCCTTCGACGTCTTCCTCGTCGAGTTCGTAAGCCCTGTAGTCAATTTTCATCCTGTCGAATAGGTCTTTGACGACTGGGCAGATCGGGCAAGACATCCTCGATATCAGGACGACTCTCTTCGAAACCAATACTTTTTGGAGTGGGGTTAATTTTTTAGAACAGCAACACCCCATGACGGCCGGCGTCGGTTGAAACCCGACAGCCTTCTCATAGTTCTAGATGGATGATCACATTCATTGAACGATAAGGATGCATTTTTTCCATGAAATACAGCTTGCGTATACAGCTGGCGATGTTACTATCGCTTTGATTAAAACAAATAAGTATATAACATGTGATTTATTTGTTAAGCCATCGTGAAAGATCAAGGCTTAAGTTGATATAAATGTTTAAAATCGCCAATCGGTTTTTAAAAAAAAGGGGATTATATGAAAATACGTGATCTTGCTGCAAATAAAACCATACACCATTCAGCGTTGAACTTCGTTAAACTCCCACGGCTTTCTCCTGTACGAACAAGGCCTCGGGGTTAAAGTGACGTCCCAAATTTCACCCCTGTGGTACAGCCGTTTGATCTGGGCTAGGCCACCGACGAGATGGCCCTTGACAAAGACGATTGGGACTGTCCTAAAGCCGGTCCTTTTTATCAGCTCGTCGGCGATGACGCGGTCCTCGTCGTCCAAGTCCAGTTCGAAGGTATAATACTCAACGCCCAGCCTGTCGAATATGTCCTTCACCATGTAGCAGGCGGGGCATTTGCTCTTGGAAAACAGGACGACTTTGTTCTCCAGGATGTCTTCGTACTTCAACACGACCTCGTTGGATTGGCAGCATCCCATGGCGGGCCCAGTGCGGATTCCCCTTTAGGTACATTCTGGAATACCGCGAAGCACCGCATCGAAACACATCTTCCTCAAGTGACCTAGGCGTACATCATTTTATAATCTTTCCAAATAAATAAAATGCCAATAAAATGACAAAAATACGGTTTTACACGTGTTTGATTTTATTTTAATTTAACAGTTTTTCTGTTTTTGTTTAATTTTTTTTGACTCGATAATTTCAACCAATTTACCAATTCAAACGCTAACAAATTTCTTTCTAAATTAGATAATTTCTTAAATTTCCTTAACATCTGACAGTAAATTTTGGGTTGTGCTTAAGATTAAAAAATAATTCCAATTTTCCAAAAACAAACCAGTTCAAAAGTTATTTGACATCGTGCCTTGAGTGACGTAGGTTTAGAAAAATATTTTCTTTATCGTGCCACGTTTCGATCTTTATTGAGATCATCTTCAGTGCCTGGGATTTATAAACATTGTTAAAATTATTCAAATACATGTAGTATGTGAAAAAATGAATTTATACAATGCTAGAAATTTTAGATTCAATCAAAGTATTTGTTTTCTGTGTAGATGTGTCATTATTGTGTGGTGTTGAGAGTGCCAGTGAGATGTTGATGTTTTATGTTTATACACGTTGGATTTTGAAGGGGTGAGGAAGGAAGTCAGGATAGAAATACATTTTTGTCATAGATATGAGGAGTCGGCTTCTTTGAGGTGAAAGGAGCCGACAATGGGAAAAAATGGGTACTGGTTCGGCCTGATTATCCTTTCAAGATTATATAGACGGGGATAATTACGGAAATGAAGGACAAATTCTTGAAGAATTAGACTATGTACAACTATTTGATGTGTGGAATGTAATGATTGTTTTCTATGTTGTTTTATATTTTTATATGTACATTATTGATATTGAATTTGATTAATGATATTAGCGTAGCTGCGACTGAGTTAACATGTGTCTGTTCTGAATGTAACCATTTATAAAAAGTTACGTTTATGTTTGTTTTGTTCTGTGTGTAATATTTTTGTATTATAGAAATCGATGTTGTGTTGGTGTTCAAAATGGTGGGTAGCGAGTGGTGTAGGATTTTGCTTGGGTTTTTTGCAATCATAGATACGGGAGGGAGGGAGGGAGAGAGGGAGAGAGGGTGANGAACCCACGATCTTCGGCTAGATACGCCGCTGCTCTACCACTTGAGCTATCGTGACCTCGATCCACTCGGACACCAACTTCCCATCTCAACCGCACCTTTTAGAATTGAGATGGGAAGTAGGTATCTGAGTGGATCGAGGTCACGATAGCTCAAGTGGTAGAGCAGCGGCGTATCAAGCCGAAGATCGTGGGTTCGAATCCCGCTCTTGCCATTAACTTTTTTTCATTTCAACTAAAAACCTTAATTTATTGCTTGTACAATTGTTGTCCATGTTATCCTTTTCTTCATCCTTGGGAAAGCCCCTGATGATGGCACTATAAGGTGCCGAAAGCTCGGTGAACCCAGCATTCAGTATTTTTTTCACCTGTCTAATGACCTTTAAGAACATTGGAACCCTACATAGATTAACTGCAGGTCGATCAACAAACATATTTTCAATTTACCTATTCGTAACAATGAATGATCTTTGAATGACTTTTCAGACGTTTAAGGTAAAAATTCTCCCGAGTTAAAGTCAACTTACTTTAACCATGGACTACTTCTGTTGAATACTTTATAATATGGAGTCTTGTCCTTTCACGACTGACAGGAAGCTGGTTTGTTGTTTAATGGCAAAAACGACCACAGGATGAAATGCTTCTGAAAATTTGTAAATTGACGAGTCTCTGAAAAGTCGCTTCTGTTTGTCCCAATGAAAGCTTAATGTGAAGTTTTTGGTTAACTTTTGTGAGAAAAAAAATACAAATATAGAGATTCTGAAAGGTGCAACTTTAAGATAAATTAGGAAATATTGTAGGAATGTGAAGAATGAGCAAGTGTGATCAGCTCTCTACCATCCTAATTTGCCTATTGTTGCAGGCTTTTTCTCCACAAAGAAAAAACATCTGAACATGTTCTTTGTTATTTGTTCATGTAATTTCTTATGGCAACAACTATCTACAAGGCAAATATGAAAAGGCACCCAATAATTGGTAAAATTGTTTAAAAATGGTGTTTTCCAAGGTACGGATATACCTATGATCTGACTGTCAATAGATAATATTAGTAATAGTAAACAATAGGTTTGCTAACTTTCTCTACATTGAACTTACTTTAATGGATTGGAAAAAGAAAGTTACTTTTTTGCGCGTGTGAGGACTTCAGCCAAGTCTGAGAAACCAACTGGATTATATAAAGCTGCAAATGCAGTCCTTACTTCATCATCGTCATCGGACCAGAACACTTTATTCTCCAAAATTTTTCTAAGAGGAAGACAAAAGTCAGACTAACTGGGCAAAAGAGACAGATATTTGACAATTTTCTATACTTCGAAGAAGAAGAAATATCCGAACATATTTTGATTATGTAGTCTAAGTCTAGGACTTAGGCCAAAACAATTGTTTCTAAAGAAATTGACGAACACCAAGAAAAGTGGTGGTTCTTTCCAAGATATGGGCATGATTGTCAGAAGGAGGTAGATATTATTAGTAACGGTAAATAAATAATATTAGTATTAATTAAGGTTTTTAGTTGAGATAAAAACCTTAATTAATTGTAACGTATTAATTGGTCAAGCGGACCACGAAATTAGTGAATTTAATGATTAGTATTGACATCTTATCAAGGGTCAAAATTGGGTCTGTTTGTATAAAATTAATGATAAAAATCCTGAAGAAATAAATGAAAACACATGTTTACAGTAAAAAATGTGTTTTCTATATTTTAGCCATAGGTAGTTCGTTTAGGTGTTAAACTCCCAGGCTTTTCTCCTTGTTGAACAAGGCCTCTTGGTTCCGGTGACGTCCCAAAGTTCGCCGCGGTACCAGAGCTTGCGAATTTGACAAAGGCCTCCGATGAGGTGGCCCTTTACGAAGACGACGGGCACCCGCTGATATCCCGTTCTTCTTATCACCTCCTCGCCTACTATCTTGGTAGGATCGTACTGATCTAGCTCGAACGAGTAGTAATCGACCTCCATCCTATTGAATATGTCTTTGATGGCCACGCAGGCCGGGCAGTTGGTCTTCGATATAAGAAGGACCTTGTGTTCCTTTATCATCTCCTCGAGCTCCGACAAATGTACACTCTTGCAGCATCCCATATCGAGAAGAGGTCATCTCGGTGGGTTTGTCAGACTATGCAGAACCGATGGATCCGGCGGATGGGGGCGTGGGAGGACATCGCCCTCAGAAGAGCGCCGTTTAAAAATCCAATCATTTTTGAAACTGCTTCTAGAGGATGGAGGTTAGACGGGATGACGTCTCGGAGCTTAACTACTTAATTTACGGGAACATAATAAATTTAATATTGAACACATGTTTTTTTTTATAGTTTCTCTTTGGGCTTTCTTGTTTGTTGTTTACATGTTTTGTTGACATATGTAAACAGTAAAGGCAATTTGCATAAAACTAGTCTATAATCATACAATTTAGTATCGGATCCTTTTCTAATTCTATACCTGCCTACAAATTTATAAGTTCCCAAAATAATTCACGGTCTTCGATGCCGTGAAAGTCGGCCGATTTACTTATTTTTGAAATCATAGGTACATGACATAACATCAATATTACAGCATAGCATAGATGTTGTCTGTTAGTCTAAGCTGCCATTTACTGACTAATGCATTTTTGTGGCAAGTTATGGAGTTCAATTAAATGATTTTTGTTGCGATTCGATGGATATTTTGACTGTAGTTTGATATCCAAGAAGAGATTTGACTGAGCTAGCTTTGTGGTACGGCAAAAACGGCGGCACAGGATTATCAACTAGGATAGGCATGCAGACAAACTATGAGTTTTTTTCTTCTAAAGTATTCAATTTAAATCCTGGAAGTAAACTGCGTCATAACTGTTTTAAATCCACCACTGAAGATGGTGAAATGCCGAAACACATCTGACAGACAAATCCGGCAAGATCAAACTACGAAACCCTTTTAATTATTCTGTCGGTCAACAATACAATCCATGGATGATCGTTACAACAAAAATTTTGTTAGTACAATTTATTATACTTAGTTATAGTACTGTAATCTGTTTCTGCAATAATTCGGGATGTGTTCATCCTTCTTCAGCCTAACGCAGGGCATTCTGACTTTTGTCATTTCCCAAAGCTTATGGGTGGAGCGCAGTTCCCTAAGGTCGCAAGTCCCGCCTACGTAAGTGCCGTTGATGAATATCTGAGGTATCTTCTTGGTCTTGGTGATCCCGTGCAGTTCGTTTAGCACTCTATCCGCCATCGCCGAGGAGACCATGTCCAGCTCGTAGGCGTAATAACTGACACCGGCCATTCTCAGGATGTTTTTAGCCTCGTAGCAAAGCGAGCAATCGAGTTTGGAAAAAATAAGGATCTTATACGTGTCGATAAGATCTTGGGCGTAGTTCGCGTCGTCTTTTCGCCCTTCGAACAAGAGGACTGCGTCTTCGCTAGGTCCGCAGCAGTGTAGGCAGCCCATTTCATCTTCTTATTAAGCAGTATTTATGTTATTACATTCTTAAAAAAAACTCCACTATTCAATCTATCCTCCATTTTTATAAATTTTAAACATACATTTTTAAAATGAAAACGACAAATAAATCGTTGAAATTTAATTTGTGTAAATAATATGTAAAACGTATGTTTAGCTTAATAGTAATACTAAATACGCAGAAATATTCGTTTGTGAAAACGATCATCCTGGTTTGCAAACCAATCACTGAAGTGGCGAAAATCAGAAAAACGCCTTACAGATTAAAGTAGCAAAAATGGGTGAACTAGCTAGCCAAATAGAGTTAGGAACTTTATGAATACCATAATTGCCAACTTGTTTCATTATCTGCGGACGTGGACGTCCAAAAACTTGCAATAGAAGAAGAAGCACAACTTCCAACATTCCACAACAAGAATTAAGCAGCAAGCAGTCAAGAATAGTTTAAACAATGCTTATTTAATCCATGTTGTAGTGGGAGTGCACAATCGGTGTAGAAAAAAGTCTCAAATTTGATTGTCAGATCTAGAACCATTGAAAAACTTTAAATGCCAAGCAGAATTGAGAAAAGATAAGAACAAACAGAATATACTCGCCCATATGCTATTCAATAAAGAAGAAGGAACATCACAACATGCCCTAAATAATTATGAAGTCCAGATACATTGACATTTGTTAGTTCAACAACTGTTTTCAAAGAAAATTACGAAAAGGTTCTCAAAAAAATGGTGAAACTGCTAAAAGTGGTAGTGTTTTTCAACATGTGGACATCATTGTCAAAAATGAGAGATTAATCGTAATAGTAAACCTTAGGATTGTTAACTTCCTCTAATTTCCTCTCTGATGGCTACCTTAGCTAGTAGCTTGGGTGATTAACTTATTTCGATAGGCTAAGAAAGTTGACTTTAATGTGGGTGTGAGGACTTCAGGAAAATGAAGAAGCCCAACTGGGTTATAAAACTGCAGATGCAATCAGCTCTCACACCAATTGTACCAGAACACCAATTAAGTACTCTGGAACATATAACTATAAGTAATTAAAAAGAAACATTAAAAACAACCTACTAAAAACTTATACCTACCAAAATGATAATAAATTGGAAAAAACAAAAGAAACATATGGTAATATTTCCAAAGGAAAAAGCCAAAAGGAGAAAGAAGAACTACCTCTAAAAAATGAAAAAAATCAAAACAACTGGACAAATAGAGCTAGGTATTTGATATACCATAACTTGAAGAAGAACAACTAGCGTATAAGGGGCCTAACTTTGAAGCCCCACATGGCGTTCCACTCCACCTCAAACATCTTTTAAGCCAAACTGCTAACCATAAAAAAATGTGCATAGGAAATAATAAACATCTCAAAGCTGCAACAATAATAATTCTTTCAGGACACCAGGCAGCACTAAAGGTTCTCCAAGCCTAAGTGATCACCTCAAAAATTGCCTGGAGCAGTCTAAATTCCCTGAAAAAAACAAAAACAAGAAAAACAACTGGGATCTTCAAATAGCCTAAACTAAATAATGAGGGAATTACAGGCAAAAAGGCAGCAACCGTACTTGCTAAAAAAGGAGCCTTGAGACAACTCATAGGCCCAAATCTTGTAGCACAAACCCTCAACTGGGTATAAAGTTGCAGGTGGTCAGTACACATGCCCCTCAAACCTAAAAACACTAGAACACATTAAAACTATCTCTAAAAGGAAGGTAATAAAAATTAAAAAACTGGGTAAACAGAGACTTATGCTTGATGATACACTACCAAGGACAATTCCTCTACCTTTCTTGAGAAAAGGTGACTTTAGTGGAGTTGTGAGGATACAAGGTCATGAGCTGGAGGGAATTTGACAGCAGTTCAATTGTCACTTTCACTGATTCTTTTCTGAAAATATTACCGCTTCACTGATAAAAATATACAAAAAATCCTTTGCCAAAATACTTCAGCTAAATCAGGCAGACCAGGAAGATCATAGTTGATCATATTGCATATATCTTTTAGTTATAATTTTGTTGATTGAATCAACAATGATATCCAGGTTGATTGTGATATTTTTGTTGATAATTGTAATTTATTGTCCTTGTTTAAGTATTGTAGTTGTATTTGCATTTGCAATGTTCTGGAATGAGGTCATCTTCAGGTCTGGTACAAGGGATTTTAACTTGTGTCATGGCCCAAAGCTGTTTGTTGGACCGCAGTTGTCTAAGCTCGCAAGTCCCTCCGATGTACTTGCCCTTGATAAATATCTGCGGGAGCATTCTGGTTTTGTTCATTTGGTACAGATCATTTTGCACGGCTTCTGACAGCGTCGATGAGACCAGATCTACATCGAAGGAGAAGAATTTGATGCCGGCGGTTTTCAGAATGCTCTTTGCCTCAGAGGAAAGTGGACATTGGACGTTGGAAAAGACAACAACATCGTATTTGTTGATTAGAGATCTCATGTATTCCGTGTCGTTACCTTGGCCTTCGAACAAGAGGACTATCTCTTCTCTGGGAGTACAGCAATATATACAGCCCATATCATCATCTGATGAAGCAGGATTTGTTGAAATTGAAACTTGAATATAGTTTTCAACACAACTTATCCTTCATTTTCATCCGAACATACATTTTTATGTTTGCTAATAGTGAAAATGACAAACGGGTCAAAATTTGATTTTTGTGAAAATCAATGTAAATAAAATATAAAACATATGTTGAACTTAAAAGTTATATGAAACCAGAGCTTAAGCAACAATATTTATAAAACTTTAGGAAATTTTTATGTTTAATATTTTGTAAACATAATAATCTCCTAATCTAGGCATTATTTAGGCCTTAAGTATTTCACGCTATTTTTTCCCATTGTTTTCTCTTCTTGAATTGTAACAATATTGACAAAATTTTATTATGATCAAATTTTAAAGTATGCTATATTTAAATTACCTGACATATGTTCAAATATTAAGAAAGATCCTGTTGATTTTATATGTTTAGCAATCAGATATTAAAAATAGGTGTTTTTATGGAGTTAATGATTTTCAGTGGAACATGAGAAAACCATTGCTAGATTTTTGAGTTCTGGAAAAATAAAACAACGTGAACTTTTAAGTTCTAAAGAAAGACAAATTTAAATTATTTGATAGATGTAAAAGAACTGTGAAAGAACCAATGGTTTAGCCCATTGCAGAAATCAAATATTAAAAATAGATTTTTTTATAGATTCACTAG
Source organism: Cimex lectularius (assembly GCF_000648675.2). Classification (NCBI taxonomy): domain Eukaryota; kingdom Metazoa; phylum Arthropoda; class Insecta; order Hemiptera; family Cimicidae; genus Cimex; species Cimex lectularius. The sequence goes on along the minus strand of NW_019392681.1, from coordinate 1,064,705 downwards.
TTTCGTGGTCCGCATGACCAATCAACATCTTACAATTAATTAAGGTTTTCAGTTGAGGTAAAAAAAGTCAATGGCACGAGCGGGATTCGAACCCACAATCTTTGGCTTGATACGGCGCTGCTCTACCACTTGAGCTATTGTGACCTCGATCCACTCAGTCACCAACTTCCCATCTCAACCACACATTCGAATCCCGCTCGTGCCATTGACTTTTTTATCTCAACTGAAAACCTTAATTAATTTTTTATAGAGTTAAGCCAAGCTTTGAAAAATCACTTGCCGAGAGTAGCAATGTTTCACTCACCTTAATTCGCTCCTGCAGAATAATGCCCGTCGGTCCACTCCAAGGCCTTAGAATTTTCCTCCGGGAATGTTGAGGAAATGTAATTAACACCTTGGCTGTGAAACATAAACAGTACTTTTCAGTAGATAATTTTCTCGTGTTGCAATACGGTGGAGAAATACTTCGTCAAGAGAGGAAAGACGTTAACTAAGTTTATGACATTCAGAACAACAAGGCGCCTGGCCAGAGAGAAAAACATGTCTGTATCGAACAACTGACGGAAACAAAAGAGACAAGTCTCACACTGTCCGTCAACTAAGCCTCTCATCATTCGGCAGGCCAATCAGAGGTCGGAGTTAAAATAAAAAGAACTGCATTGAATTGTAACAAGACTTTTTAATTAACTAATTTTTAAAAAGAAAATAGAATAAATTACGCTTCGGCGTAAACATACCGCCCACCAAATTTGATAAAATTTAATTGTGAAAAGAAAAATGAACGAAGAGATAATACTACTTGTAGCTTCTTATGTTAAATGAGAGAAAAATGTTACTTGTGATAAAGAACATAATATAAAAGAAAACAATTATTTACAAATTCTAGATGTAGAGTTTTAGTCGAGTTCTGAAAAATCTAAAAGCAAGTTTCAAAGACTGGTTGATTTAAATTAATGGACAGGTGTAAAAGTTCTGTGAAAGATCCAGCAGATTTCATGTGTTTTTCAGTTCTAGAAAAATATTTCTTTTCTAGATCTTTTAAGTTTAAATTATTTGACAGGGAAAAATAAATGAGAAAGATCTTACAGATTTCATGTGTTTTTTAGTTCTGGAAAAATAAAACCCCACGATCTTTTAAGTTGCAAAGATCCTGCAAATTGTATGAGTTTTGAGTTCTAGAAAAAAAAAAGATGCAGAAATAACTGCCAATTAGCGATTATTTTTGATGTGAGACATCGAGTAGATAAATTTGTAGTTAGATTACACCTGATCATCCTGAAAATTAGCCACTGAAGTTGGCAAAAGGTCTGACAGACAAAATCAGAGTGAATAGTAAGACGGATGATCAGACACAAATTGAACTGCTAAATTTACATGTTCAAAATTTTATTTTGCACAGAGAATCAAGACTACTGGCATGCGAAATCTATGGAAGAACTTGAAACCAGTTTAAACATTAAGCGGAATGAAAAACAAGCCAAAAATGTTGTTTTGTTTATTGGAGATGGTATGGGTCCTAATACCATAGTGGCATCTCGTATTTACCATGGTGGTGAATCTAGCCATTTTACTTTTGAGAAATTTCCTCATGTTGGATTGCTTAAGGTATGTATAAACAATCGTTAAGTATTTAGCGCTATATGTTAAATTTTTTTCAGACGTATAATATTAACAAACAAGTCACAGATTCAGCTTCCTCAGCCACAGCTATATTCACCGGTGTTAAAACCAACCAAGAAACTGTCGGTGTCGACAGTACGGTCTCATTAAACGACTGCAAAGCCAGTTTGAAGCAGAATGCAAGACTGCAATCAATTTCGGTTTGGGCCTTAGAGGCAGGCAAGGCGGCGGGCTTTGTCACCAACACGAGAGTCACTCACGCCACCCCAAGTTCCCTTTATGCACATTCAGCAAGCCGTAAATGGGAATGTGAAGATTACAAGCCAGTGCCGTTACCGCCTGAATGCAAAGATATTGCAAGACAGCTTGTCGAAGATTTCCCAGGAAACAAATTAAACGTAATTGAATGATTGAAGTAAAATTTTAGATAAAGGGTTTTCATTTTTGCCTTTAAAGGTCATAATGGGCGGTGGGTATGCTGTGTTGGACCAACAACCAGCATCGGAATTAAATAGTAATATGTGGGAATGTAATCGAAAAGATGGCAGGCTTCTAACACAGAAATGGATCAATGACAAAAAAAGTCAAGGCTTGAAACATGCTTTTGTCAGGAACAACGAGGAGCTCCGCTCACTTGATCTTAAAGTCGTCAATTACCTCATGGGTAAGAACTCAAATCATAGAGTAAATATTCAATTCCATAATTTTATTTTTGAAAATTGCACAGGGATATTTGCAAAGCAACACATGGTACCTGAATATATAAGGGATGATGGTCCAAAGGGGATGCCTTCACTACGTGAAATGACAACATCCGCAATCAAGGTGTTAAACAATAACAAAAATGGATTTGTGCTGATGGTGAGTCTCTATACTAAAACATTTTTAAAGTAATGAGACAAATTTCAATCTTGTTTTAGTTCTGGTTGTCATACTTTTTACCATTCCATTTAATTTTAGGTTGAAGGAGGTCTTATTGATTTGGCTCACCACAATGGTACAGCCAGAGTAGCCTTGGATGAGACTGTCGCCCTCAATGATGCCGTTAACGGCACACTGGCTTTGCTCAAAGAGCTCAATAGTTTGGACGACACACTTGTTATAGTGACAAGCGATCACACCCACTCGTTGGCGATTAATGGATATCCGGCAAGAGGGAATAGTATCTTAGGTAATAAAAAAAATATTTATATTTGTATAAGTGCTATCAACTCAACCTAACATCCACTTTTGTATCTTCAGTAGTACAATTAAAATTTTTAGTTGAGTGCATTTCTTGTTTGTATTTTTAAAACCAGGCATAGCAGATAGCTCAAAAGTTGACGGTGTACCTTACACAACATTAAGTTACACTGTAGTCGGAAATAAAAGTTACCACTATAGCGTAAAAGATGGTAAAGTGGTTAGAGAAAATCCGTTATATGTAAACACCACTTCTTTCTCTTACCATCAACAGGGTTCTATACTCAGTGATGAAAACAAGCACGGTGGAGGAGACGTCAATGTATACGCCACAGGTATTGTTTAAAAATTTTTTTTTAAATTAAAATTTATTATGAATGTTTTATTTTTCAGGTCCAATGGCTCATTTGTTTCATTCCGTCCATGAACAAACCTATGTGGCAAGAGTAATTGCATATGCTGCAAAAATCGGACCGCACTACTCATCTTCGTCTGCAACATTGCCATCACTTGTGACTGTTTTGATTGGCATTGTAATAATAAATTCATTAACTATTACTTAATTTGTGTATAGTTGTCCATTGTGCCTGATATTAATTTTATTCGTTTAATATTTATTGAATTTTAATGTAAAAACGAGTGATTTTTACTTTCAATTTGATAACCATTCATTGACTTCATGTTAATATTAAAAAGAAAAAAATGAAATTGTCTTGAATAAATCTTTACAATGCATTCACACAACTTACCACTGTATCATAATAAATTACATAAAATTTGGTTTTAATAAAGAAACAGGTTTTCAGAATCTTTTTTTTAATATTTAATTTATAAATCTTTTTTCCTGTAACAAAAGTTTATTATGTAGTTTTTTAAATAAATAATAAATATGTATAGATACATAATATTATATAATAAGTTATATTGTATTACAAAGTTACAAATGTTAGGACTGGGGGGTAAGAAAAGACGGACGAGGCAGCTAAGGCCAGGATGTCCTCTAAACTTAACCACCTCAATCTGGCACAATCAGTGCAATAAAACATGATTAAAAGAAAACGGCAGACTCAGTGGGCCAGATTGACAGAAAAGCTCTCCTGAATAGTGTTGGATGACCTGACTCATAGAATAAGGCTCATCTTCACCTGTTTAAAAATATGCCATGTGTCCAGCATGCCGAGAAAGATTGCTCAGTGTGGCCCACCCAATTGAAGGGTGCAATTCTTTGGCTCCATATATGGAGTACATAGCAATGCCAATCGATAGGAGAATTGTGCTTAAACATGTGAGAATCTGGGTCCCTTCTTCCAATTCTAGGAGGAAACAGAGTTTTTTAAATTGTATATAGCAATGATAGTTGTGTGTCCCTAACGTGTGTTAAGAGTGAATGTAATTATTGTCGTGAATGTGCAGTATGAAAGCACCAATGGTGGTGTAAGTTGTCCACCAATGTTTTTCTTCTTTTTACGAGGGTTCGCAACAGCAGAGGTTATGTAAGTCCTCGGGGTGCCGGTGTTTTTGAAAAAAAAAGCCCATTTGTAAGTATGTCGGGTTCGAATACAGGGCCGCTGAATTTGAACCTGGGACCTTTACCTTACAGTGATGAGCGCCGTGTCAATGCCTAATCCGTTGTGACCACCAATGGTAAATGACCACACAAAATAATAGGGTTAGAAAATAACGGGGCAATCACCCAGATGGGAACGACGTGATTTCCCCACCAATCTGGGAAACATAACTCTGCAATAATTAAGCAGTTAGTCGAAGGGTGTCACAGACAGGAGCAACGTGATGTTCCTCACAAACCAGGGAAATCTAGCCCTGCAAAATTTACACAATTGGACAAATAAATAAGAACGTTGAAGGGTGTTGCAAGTCCCAGATGGGAGCCACAACTTAGTATTTTCTTCTTAATTAGTCTTATCCCCAATTATTTTATAATATATAATCATATTACTATTTTGATTATATAGAATGAATTATTTTACCAATTTTTATTGTTTTTTTAACAAGTTAAAATAAGCAGTCTCATGGTAAGGGGACATTACTTGTAGACTATCTGATGACTTAATAATTTGTACTTCTTTAATACAATAATTTACACCAAATCACTTTCCATTGTTGTTTTACTATAATTATTAAAAAATAATTTACTTATGATAAATTTTTACTTTTTTGAAGAGGATAATCTTAAAATGTAATATTGTACTAATTTCAATTGGGTATAGAAGGATATAAAGACAAGAGCAACATATACATTTAGAACAACATTTTATTATTTTATGTATATAAAATGAATGTTAACAATGTATATAAGTGTAATAAAAGTACAATTAAAAATTATAAATTTGACATTTTCCTTGAGGAGAACCATGTGGTAACATATATTTTGGTTGTTTTACTATTCAATCTTAATTCCTAAAGTTATTAATTTAATTTTTTTGAATTGACTACTCACTATCACAAAGAACAAAACCTAATTGAAATAGGGTTGCTGTATTGCTTTTTTAATAATTGAACATGATTTTTACTCTTAATTTTGCTTTATTTAAAAAAAAAATTAATAAATAAGTATATTTACACAAAAGGGATGGGGGATGGGGCATTAAGTGAAGGGTAAGAGGATTTAGGTGGACAAAATAATAAAAGAACAAGGAGGTAGGGATGACGATAATCTAATCTAGGAGTCCTTCGAGGTCTCTATGACTAGGATGCTCGGATTCCTAGCAGTTTGCCTGGAGGAGGAGCCGTGCGAGGCGCCAAACCCGAGTCCACCCGGCGGCCCCAGTGTTGGGCATTGTGCTCTCTGACCACTGCCATTTGGCCACTGTCATTGGGGCGCCAGTCGATCTTGCTGGGGATGCCCCTGTGGGCTTTTGCGGTGAAGTTGTGGGCGAAGTCATCTGAAACAAAACCGAACAATGATTAAAAACTGACACTGATTAATTGTGCTAAGTGCATCTATTTTCAAAGGTAAAAAATAATCAAGAATAGTTACTAGTGTAAAGATTTACTACAGTTATTTAATGTATCTGAAAGGCTGCTTGAAAGAAGTTTTACAATAATTACTTAATGCTGATTTATATAAGTTCAAATCTGTACACACATGTACAGAGTTGAGACTATCATTTCTTGGAGTTCACAGGCAATTCCAGCTTTTATATTTTACAATAAATTACGAGCAGTTCTCAAGAATCACCAATCCTGTTCGCAGTTTGGGATCAGACCTCACTTTTATTCGTTGAGCTTTCAAGGTTGGGTTTTGGATGTTATCAAGAGCTAGGTTATTTCAACACCCAATGCCACTAATTTCTAAATTCACACTCTCTATCACTCATAAAAACATTCTTTCTTATTCACATACCATTCATTCAATCAGGGTAGTGGAGTACTTGATATCCTCCCTCACCCTTTACATATATTACATAACTAACCTAATTAAAAATGGTGTAAAGCAGGGATGCCCATTATCTCCTCTCCTCTTTGCAAGTTTTTAAAATGATCTCCATACATATATAGGATAGTGTATGGATTGGCAATCTGAATATAAGATGCCTGCGTTCTGCATATGATGTTGCCATTTTTGCAAGTGATATAGTTACATTGCAAAGGATGATAAATAGAATATACGAGTATTGTCAATTGTGGAACTTCTAAGTTAATTTAAACAAATCAAATGTTCTGGTCTTCAAAGGAAGAGGGAAATTGTATCAGTATGAACGATAGAGGTAGGACAGGAAGGAAATCTCAATTGTTTCATCATCTTATAACTAACCTAATTGAGGGCAATGGGGTACTCAATATTCTGCCATTGACCCTCTCTCCCTACACACATTCATGCTAATAAATACATTCACTCTCAACACGTGCTAGGGACATCATGACTATATACAACGACCCTGTTTCCATTAAAAATCAGAAGAGGGGGCCAAGAAGCTGCCATTTTTTTAACAATGGATTCCAGGAACTGGAAGAGTTCCCCCTGAGCACTGCAGCTGTTCAGCTTATTGTACTTTATCCCTGGCTCCATTTTTGGGGGCTCGCAACCCGAGTGTGAATTTGAGTCCCCGGTGTGCCGGTGTTCTTCCATCGAAGAAACTCATGTTTGAAGTGAGTTGGGACCAAATTCAGGGTCACTGAGATCTGATCCCGCCCTCCCATTGATGAATGCCGTGTCAATTTCTTTCAATTGCAGCCACCAGTCCCCTTAGGCGTCAGAAAAAAAGTCCAGAGGCGACAGTGGGGATTGAACCCATGACCGCGGATCTACTAGCCGAGAGTCTGACGCCTTAACCACCGGCTACCGCGGCCCCCACGAAGATGCCATGCTCAAGCGCAATGCTCATATCAGGTGGCATTCCTACATGCTTTCTATATGGAGCCAAGGTATCTCTCCACCCAGGTGAGATACATTGAACAACCTTTCTCCACATTTTGGAAACATTCGCGGGCTCTGGACCCAACGTAAGTGTCTGTGTGTCAACCTAGTATGGCCTATATGCCTAATCACATAGATGACCCTTTTTTTTACGAGTCAGGTCCTCCAACGGCCACCTATTGACAGTGCTGTTGATATGCGAGAGCTTCTCTGCTGATCCAGCCAAATGACTATCATTTTCTTTTAATCATGTTTTTTTATTGCATGTTTAGTGTCAGAGGGCTAGATTTTAGTGATTAAGTCTGGTGGTTGGGATAATAATAAATTGGTTAGGTTCATTGGGGTTTCTAAAGGACTATGAATAAATATGTAGTGTTTTATTAATGTACATGTAAAATAATTATGCTTCATCATGAATTATTAGCAGTAGTAAGATAGTCCTAGATAACTGCTTTTTTTAGTTATAAGCTTTCTTTTCAAGTTACTTGTTTCAACAGGTTTATCACACATCTTGGTCTCCCCGTCTCCATTGATCTGATTTTTCGTTATGTCCTTTAGGTATGGCTTAGTAAAAGCAGAGTTAGAAAGGGTGTCCTTCTTATTTGGACACTTCACAAAAGGAGCAGACCAAAATAGTGAATCAGGCACCGATAACAAGGATTGACCAAACTAGGGGTACGTCTCTCTTTTCAGAAATCTCACAACCTAAAGATTTTTTTTTAAATTTCAACAGATCTGTTTTTCTTAACGAACACAAGCGGCCGTTTACTGCCAGGTCTTACAGAAAGGGCGTAACTCTATACCTATCCAATCTCCTTTCGGAAGAGATAAACTCTCAAGACTTAAGTGGGTCTTATCCCTGTTATTAATTAAGGATAAGATAGGGCCGACTGGGTCGATTTCTCTCGAGGGGTCTCGTTATTGGTCTGGCCCTGGGCCAGAAGTTTTCAGACTTCAACATATCAAAGGACGCCTGATGAAGACACGAAGCACCAGCACGTGTCACGTAAGGCGGTAAATTTAGAATATTTTCTCCAGTCTCAATCGGTTTGTTTTCAAACCAACGGAACAAACAGGGCATGAAGCAAAACTAACGTTGCGAACTTCGTTTTTGAAAAGATCTGGTTAATGCAGTCGGGTTTATTTTTACAACTCCCTCGAATTAAACGCGTGTGTAGATAGAAAAAAGCAAGCTATGTCGGAGCTCGATACATTTTGCTTTTACTCCAAGACCCAAACATTCTCGGTTGTCAATTTTATTTCTTTTTGTATTTATTTTCCAAAAGATGAAAAATCCCAATTTCTCCGTGGTTGAAATATTTTATTTAATTTTGTCTATTACATGGCGTTTCGGGCTTACGGCCCATCATCAGCATCTAAACATGGAAAACCTTATGGTACAATTGCCATCCGAAGATACACACATAAGTAATTTACAATTAAAAAAGAAAAAATATAACTAGTCTATACCATAGATACATAAATATTTCCACCCCATTTTGAGGGGTTGTCGTCAAAATGGTTTTAAAAACTGTAATAAAAACAATAATTTTATTTTAGTCCCCTCATGGGTACAACACATGATGAGATTCTTTTTATATGTATACCCTCTGCCAAAAAAAGATTCTTTTTGTAATATTCCATTTACAATTGTATACAAAATGCAACATGCAAAAAGTATTTATAAAGACTTTGCTTCATTAAAACCATTACGTTTACTTAAGAAATCAAGTATGTAGTTATGATATTTTGCAGTGAATATTAAATGTTCTACCACAACCCCATAATGGATGGACTCATAAATCAATTTTGCACGAAAACACCGTGGTTTAATTTACATCGATGAACACCGGCTAAATTAATTTGTGTTATACGAATGTGCTTTTCCAATTCACACGAAGGCTAAATGTTCTCTTCTATTTGAAAGTCCGAAACCCTGAAACATTCGTTTTCACGAAATTTGAAAAATTACAATTTTTAGTTGGAATTTAATCTATCTTTGATATCCTTTTAGGATTGACGCCACCTGTACATTGCCGTGTAAAACGAAGTTTTTGTTCTAAAATTACCTTTGACAGATCGTAAATATCCGAGGCGTCGGGACTCTTTTGATTTAGGATATCCTTGAAATAGAATCATCTTCTTACTAATATCAGGAATTACGAGAGAAAAAATTTATTTCTAGTCATATTCCCTTCAAAAGGGTGTGTTTATATGAGTTCGGATATTTCTGTATATAATTTATGAAATAAGTAACAAATCTGAGCAAAAAGACGGGAACAATGTGGGGAATTCTAAAGATGGAACAAATTTAAAACAAATACCCGTTTCGTAATCAATAATTGGCCAATGTCAAAAGTATGTAACAAACATATTTCCTACCAGTCGCAAAAATCATACGATAACATTATTTAACAGATTGAAGATCTAGGAAGATGTTCTATAGAAATAAACGGATTTAGTGGTATCCACTCTCGAGTATTTTTCAATTTTCAACTGAAGTATCGAATATTTCAAAATACCTTGTGTTTTACGATTATTCGGAAATCGTCAGATGCGGTCTGGTGTGATGTTTCAGAAAAACATTTTCTTTATCGTGCCAACGTTTCGAACTTTATTGCGATCATCTTCAGGGCCTGGGATTTACAAACATTGTTTAAATTTAACAAATATATGTAGGATGTGGAAAAAAGTGAATCTATACAATGCAACAAATATTTTTTATATTCAATCAAAGTATTTCTACTCACTCAAAGTGTTTCTTTTCTGTGTAATTGTGCCATTCTTGCGTGTCGTGTTGAGAGTGCCAGACATACACGACACACGGAAAACAAACACTTTGAGCCCTGAAGATGATCTCAATAAAGATCAAAACGTTGGCAAGATAAAGAAAATGTTTTTCTGAAACCTACGTCACACCAGACAGCATCTCACGATTTCTGAATAATCATCGACTAACGGTCACTAATCACCACACATATTGTTTTACATTGATTTTCAATAATAGGAAAAGTGGCTACAGACTAATTGGATGAGGTATATACAAAACACGATTTTTGGGGGGTTTAATCAAAGCTAAAATATTTTATACATAGGACGATTTCCAGGTATTACAGGTGGTGTATGGGCGTATCTTGTAAAGAAAAATCGAGAGATTGTATACATAAAGAACAGGTCGCAGTTTGCATGAGCCGCGCATATGAAATTTTAATAAGTATTATTTCCCTTGTATTTGTAGACTTTCTAAACATACATATTATAGATATGATAGGATATAAAGCCCGAAACGCCAATAAACCAAATAATTTATTTGCCATTGTGATGTGTTCTCTTACAAATTTAACTTCCAAACAATGAACTGAGAAGATATTCTATAAATTATACCATGGATAACAGAAAACCTAATTACATACAAGTTGTACTATAGGCTTTATTTAACTCATTAGCTATAGTAGTTGTCTGTGTTGTATTTGGAAAATGTGCCTACTTGTTTATAACTTGTGTTTGTGGATGGATATGTTGTGTTTATGTGGTCTTGGAGTATATGTTTGTACGTATGCGTATGCGTGTTTTTTTAGTCTGTATGTGCAATATATGTTAGAGAAATATAGAAAGATAGAGTGATAGATAGGTAGAAAGACGGATAGAAAGAAAGATAGATGGATGGATAGAAATATGTAAAGACTGATAGATCAATAAATAGAGAAAGACAGACAGAAAGATAGATAGATGGAGAGGAAGAGAGAAGTAGGGATGGAGGGAGTGAGGGAGTGAGGGAGTGAGGGAGAGAGAGAGAGAGAGAGAGAGAGAGAGAGAGGATAGAAAAAGAAAAGGAGAGAGAAATGACAAGTGAGGGAAAAAGAAATAAGAATAAAAGAGAGAGAGAGAGAGAGAGAGAGAGAGAGAGAGAGAGAGAGAGAGAGAGAGAGAGAGAGAGGATAGAAAAAGAAAAGGAGAGAGAAATGAAAAATGAGGGAAAAAGAAATAGAAATAAAAAAGAGTGAGAGAGAGAGAGGATATAGAAAAAGAAAAAGAGAGAAGTAACAAGTCAGAGAACGAGAAATAGAGATAGACAAAGTGTGTTTGAGAAAGAAAGGCGAGAGAGAGTGAAAGAGAGAGAGGGAGGGAGAAAGAGACGGAGAGAAATAACGAGTGAGGGAAATAGAAACAGAAATAGAAAAATAGAAAGGGAAGAGATAGAGATAGAAAGAGAAAAGGAGAGAGAAATGATAAATGAGGAAAAAGAAATATGGAATAAAATAGAGTGTGATAGACAAGAGTGAGAGAGAGGGGATAGAAAAAGAAAGAGAGAGACGTAGCAAGGGAACGAGAAATAGAGGTAGAAAAGGAGTGTTTGAGAGAGAGAGAGTGAAAGATAGATAGATAGATACAGATAGATAGATAGATAGATAGATAGAGAGAGAGGGAGAGAGAGAGAGAGAGAGAGAGAGAGAGAGGGAGAGAGAGAGAGAGAGGGAGAGAGAGAGAGAGGGAGAGAGAGAGAGAGTGTACTTGAATTTATGTGTTGTATTAAATTATTATTTGTATTTGTGTGTGTTTATAATTATTTTTTTGCAAGGGTATGGATTTCCTTACCTGCTTGCGTGAATATATTTTTGAGATATTTGTGTGTATTTTTATGAATTTTTCCAATTGTGCATATTTTTTGTATTAAATTGGTTCGTGTTATCTATTGTAAAACGTATTTGTTCGTGTGGGTGTGTTTAGTTTATATGTTGTTTGTGTACGTTTATATATTCATTATATATTTGTATTTTTGTGTGTTTGCTTGTCATACTTCGTGTAGGTAGAGCCTGTATGGACCAGATGATTTTTTTAAAACCATTGTATTTCTGGTCCCAAAAAGCGATTTTTATGTTTTTGACATTAAAAGACATATTATTGGAATTTGAGATGATTGATACGTTGCTTGTAAGCATATTTTTGTATGTACGCTTGGATATTTTCCTTCGCATTTCATCTAAACGAGAGAGGAAAAATACCAGGCATTTCCGATGGAGTTTCCACGACAGGAGATATTTATACAAAATGTCGTCTGAGCCAGGGAGTTCTATAAACTAGTCAAAACGCTGTTTGCCCCCCCCCCCGTACCACGGAAATCAGACGGATTCTTGAAATGTATCTGCTGAAGGAGACCGGCCAATCTTCAATGTTAGTTCAGACTGTTTACAGACAGATAACCGCTGTTTATTCTGCCCCGTTTCCCTATTTGACTTTCCAGATTCGTCGTAATTTTGCTCTTGTACGTTGACTCCAGTCGTCGGTTATTTAAAACCGTGTCGCTCCATTCGTTAAAATAAACGGGCATCCTCTTCCCATTTTCTATTTGTCCCTTTGAAAAGAGAGGTGAAAAAAAAGAGTTGTTAATTAGTATACAGTAATTAATGAACAGGTTGTAAACGTTTTCCGCTGGGCATCGTTAAATTAAATGCGGCTGGATTTTTTTTTAATCCGAAGTCTAAATATAATACGATCTTCCGCTTCACGCTTCCTCCCCGGCATGGAAACTTCGAGGGGAAAAGCAGGGGACTTCGGGAAGAAAACTCATGGAGGCTTTTATCTTATGAAATGTGGCGTAAATCGCGAAGTTTGAAAGAGTAATGTGTTGTACAAAGGGTCCATTGTTGAACACTTCCTAAACTGCCCAACACTTTAAGCACAAGAAGATCGAGCAGGAAAACGTGATCAGTGGGAAAAGCTGTTGGGAAACCCATCTACGGATCGCTGATTTTTTTTTTTAATCACACGACCGGTGTACAATGAGGCAAAAATTCCGCTTGTTCAATATTTCCGTTGCGGTGGATGACCTCTCAAAGATGAAACCACAGTTTTAAAAGTTTGACCAATCCATCCAACTATTCAGGCCAAAACCAATATTTTTTTCCCAATCTCGCCTTTTACTTCTTCAAATGTTATTGTCAATTGCAACATAAAATTAGGTCGTCATTCAATGGTTTTCCTATAATAAATCTGGTCAAGCTAATACAATGTAATGACAATAATAAAGTTTAATTGGAGAGAAAGTTCTATTGCAATTTTCTTTTTAGTCGGTGCTGGTTTCTCGGGTGTGGTCCTTTATGACGAGGTCATTAACTAGGTCTTTCCATTGATTCGACGTAAAGTTCGTACACGCAGCATTTGCTAGCAATAATGAAATTCAATTTTTTACGATTTTTAGTAACGACCTATTCGATAATATTAACAATTTAAGTCTTTGTTGACATACTCTGAGTGGGGTGGTGTTGATTCTAAAGTTTTCGTCATTAATACATCTGATAACTAAATAGCTTGCCAAATTCAAATGGCAGAAGAAAAATATGAGAAAAAGTCATGAAGACAACACACCGTGACGTACTTCACCCATGCTCCGATGAACCCACGCATATTTGAAAAACAAGAAGGATCCCAATTTACTCCCTTGCGCTGCACCGGCGAAACAGAAAAAGAACGGCCCGTAGGCCATCTGTAAAGTTGAAGTTTCTTAATAGTTGAAAATAAATTTTTAATGGAATAAATTCATTCCAATTGGGCGTCATGGTTGGATATATACGAATGGCCGAATGCGTGAATTTTTCGTATAACAAACAATAAGGGTCTCAATATCCTAGCATGCGCTACACCGAAGAAATGGTATCTGCCTCACTCCCTCAATTTTAAAAATTTCGTTTGTATGTTTGTAAAATTAAAGATCTTTTTTGTCGAATACACCCAATTACCTTCGCATGTCAAGAACGAGAGTATCAGACAACTTGCTCCAAAGAAAAAAGGAAAAAGAAAAACGATATGAATCGAACACAATAAAAGATTATCGTTCTAAAGAAACGAATCAACGATTTCCGGTCGTTTTGTATATGGCAGACAAGAAGGGTCTCAGAGTATCACCATGCGCTACTTTGATCGAACAACAATAAAAAAATACGGCTACTCGTTTGGAGCTCTGCTCTTATATCCTCGATCCATCTTATCCTGCACCAAACCATATTTAATTTTGTGATATCATTGTTGACCATCGATTAATAGAGACCTCTAGTATTATTGAAAAATTTAAGGAAATTTTTTCAATAAAAAAATATATACATAGTCATATAATGTAAAATTAGTTATATGCATTATCAGAACATTTTTTTCTTCAGAAGGTTTTCTTTGCGTCAATTTAGTGGATTAAGCGTGAAAGGGTGATTTGATCGAGTTATTTTCTAGGTATATTAGAACACTAGACCAATTTGTGTTTTGTTCTTTCTGGACATTTTTAATTTATATAGTTTTTTTTTGACGGTTCTGACTTAAAAAATTAAAATTTATAAACCAACCCGTCAAAATCGTCATAGGACGGATGGCGAAGCCAGGCGGAACAGATGATCGGGTCACCACCCCGGAGACGACTACGAAAAATTCGACAAATTATAATTATAATGCGCCATCGGCGAAATCGGCAAATTTCACCTAAGAACTACATACCGCTTTTATTGACGCTGAAAGGAAAGTTGTGCAGCCATTAACCACTTAGGGTCGAGTTAAAACTTGCCCTGAAGCCAGCAAGCACCAACTTCAATTACGGCCAACTCGGTTATCGAGAAATTATTCACGAGGAAGAAGACCTGGGCACACTCACCGAAGGGGAAAATATTGAATAACTAATGCATACAGTTTTTTTCATTATGTCAAACTGTGCAAATTCTTAGCTTTTGGATAAATTTTTTAACATAAGTTTTCTTCCTGGTACTCTATGGTACTCTGGTATTCTCGCTTTTTGAACATGTAAGTACAAAATTAGTCAAAAACGAACAGTTTTAAACTTCAGGAGGCATCATATTTGCCAGGGTCCACGACCTCTTTCCACGAAGGTCACGCAACGGTTACGAGAGGTAAATATCGCTTTCCCGCGTGCACGTAACTCCATTGGATAAATGAGCGATAAAATTTTGATTGATGGACGTTATCTTCGACAGGAGCCGGCATCTCAGGACTAAATTCACCGACAAGGGATAGTAGATATGTCGAACTGTGGGAACATGTCATGTTTTTTTAAGAAAACGACAAACTAAAATGGCCGAAAGTACATGTATTTTCAAACAAAATTTTGCAGTTATGGACAAAATTTAAAGCAATTAATTAAGGTTTTTAGTTGAGATAAAAAAATCAATGGCACGAGCGGGATTCGAACCCACGACCTTCGGCTTGATACGCCGCTGCTCTACCTTTGAGCTATCGTGACCTCAATCAACTCGGACACCAAATTCCCATCTCAACCGCACCTTTTTGAATTTTCCCTCCTTTTTGCCATTTTTCAAATATCGTGTAATCGAATTTAATTAATTGAATTTGGTGTCCGAGTGGATCGAGGTCACGATAGCTCAAGTGGTAGAGCAGCGGCGTATCAAGCCGAAGATCGTGGGTTCGAATCCCGCTCGTGCCATTGACTTTTTTATCTCAACTAAAAACCTTAATTAATTGTAATATATTAATTGGTCAAGCGGACCACGAAATTAGTGAATTTAATGATTTAAAATGAAGTATACTTCACTAAAGCTCTCCGTGGCCATTTCATTTGTCGTCGAGAATCCAATCCGATTACACGACATTTGAAAAATGGCAAAAAGGAGGGAAAATTCAAAAGGTGGGGTTGAGATGGGAAGTTGGTGTCCGAGTGGATCGAGGTCACGATAGCTCAAGTGGTAGAGCGCACGCAGCGGCGTATTGAGCCGAAGGTCGTGGGTTCGAATCCCCCTCGTGACGCTAGCTTTTTCATTTCAACCAAAACCTTACATAAAACTTATCAAATTCACTAGTTTCGTGGTCCGATTGACCAATTAATATCATACAATTAATTAAGGTTTTTAGTTGAGGTAAAAAAGTCAATGGCACGAGCCGGATTCGAACCCACGATCTTCGGCTTGAAAAATGGCAAAACGGAGGGAATATTCCAAAAGGTGTTGTTGAGATGGGAATTTGGTGTCCGAGTGGATCGAGGTCACGATAGCTCAAGTGGTAGAGCAGCGGCGTATCAAGCCGAAGATCGTGGGTTCGAATCCCGCTCGTGCCATTGATTTTTTTATCTCAACTAAAAACCTTAATTAATTGTAATATATTAATTGGTCAAGCGGACCACGAAATTAGTGAATTTAATATTTAAAGCATTTTGCAATATACAATAATTTCCTTTTCACACTGAGTAGGATTGAAAAGACATTGACAGTAAACCAGAAAAGTCAAATCCTTTCTAAACGTTTTTATTGGACAAATTTGATCTTTTTTGGGCTTCTAATTTTTTTATTTTATCAATACGAGTTCATTAAGCTTTTTCTCACTACGGGTTGGCAAAGTTAAAAGTTGGGACGTCCCAACCTCCTGATCTGTCCGACACGATCTCATCTAAATCAGTCTAAAAATGCAATAAAAATATGAATAAAAGGGAATGGTCAGAGAGATGAATCGGCATAGAAGCTCTTATCGTATTAAGAGCATAGTCGATGGATGGCCTCGGAGAATCTGAATGATGAGGGATCATCCTCACCAGACCAAATTGGATTGACATAATTTGGGTGTGTATGGCACGTAGAGAAAAGGTCCCACGTAATTGAAGGGTGTCATTCCTTGGATCTTTACAAAGAGCAAGTAGGCAACTCTCCCGATATAACAACTTTACTCGAGCAATGCAGCGAGCATTTGAAACCAAAGAAGGCTGTGTGTGGTTCCGATAACATCAATTTTTTTTTCGTTATGATCTATGCATATTAGCCATGGTGACAATTCTTATATGTGTGTTCAAATGGGGGGGGGGGGTTATCGTGAAAAAAGGGCCAGAGGCGACGGTGGGAATCGAACCCACGACCGCGGCGTGAGAGTCTCTCATGCTAACCACTCGGCTACCGCCGTTTACATTTAACAAATACATGTAGGATGTGGAAAAAAGTTTCCAACGCAAGAATGACACAATTACACAGAAGACAAACACTTTGAGTGAGTAGAAATACTTTGATTGAATATAAAAAATATATTTTGCATTGTATAAATTCACTTTTCCACATCCTAAATGTATTTGTTAAATGTAAATAATGTTTGAAAATCTCAGGCCCTGAAGATGATCTCAATAAAGATCGAAACGTTGGCACGATAAAGAAAATGTTTTTCTGAAATCTACATCACACCAGACCGCATCTTACGATTTCTAAATAAAATAAAGAAGGCTGTTTAATTTTATGTAGTAAAGTTGTTATATATCTCGTTTTCTGTTCTATTTTGTTATCTTGAGATTGAATGTATTTATTAGCGTGAACGTTTATTAGAAAGGTATTTATGGTGGAATATCGAGTACGGTACCATTGTACTTCAGTGAATTAAAAAAAAAAAAAAAAAAAAAAAAAAAAAAACTGAGTTGGGCTGAAATGACTTAGCTGTAGCTTCAACAGGATGAGTAAGACCGAGGTCTGCTTCCTGACTGCCAAAACCCGAAGCAGGTGATTATCGCGGCAAGTCATAAGCATAAACTCATACATGCTCAGAATTGTTATATAAATTAGCAGTCCATTAAAAACTTCGAGTAAAAACAGATCTCAAGAACTTCGAGTCAAAACGGATAAATAAGCAATTTTGATATTCAAATATTTCAAGATACCAATTTGTCGAAATCCAGTTTAGAAAAGAAAAATTGGGGACAGTCCTCCAGGGCTTTGAAGGCGGAGAGAAAGCTCGTATTAATTAGCGGGATCGAGCCGGCAATATGCAAACCAGACCTTTGTAATTGCATAATAGGAGCATATGAAACATGGGACCATATGTATCAGGAAATTCATACGATCACTTTCCGAAAAATGGACGTTTTCAACAACAACCGTTTCGAGACAGTTTGAATTGAGGGATCGCGGGGGTTAGACGTATTCACGAGCTTTGTCGACTTTGCTGTGTTCTTGTCAAATGAGATTAGGAAACCAGGATGTCAGAGGGGAAAACTGTTCCGACGAGCCCCCCGGCTATCGACAAAGCTTTGGCAGGTGCGGCTTAAAGCTCTACGCTTTTTTCGTCTTACACGACGTTTTTCCGCCTCGGCATCTATTTCAAACAGTGAAGGGTGATCTGTATGTTAAACCGGAAAAAAGAATCTATGTATTCATAAATCGAATGTCAGCGGCTTGATTAAGTTCGTCTATTCTTGCCATCATACCAGAAGAAAAAGCCTCCAAACACACGTGTTTTTTCTCGAAATAAACATTGATCTAAGCAATAATCAAATACATGCCAACAAAACGGGGTTTAACAACCATTCTGTAAATCCATTATCATGGATTTTTTCATGGAAAAATTATGAAGCCACCTTACACCTTTCAAGGATCGGGTGCATCCCGTGTCCCTGGCCCTGGTCCAAGGTTTCCTTGGCAAACGACACACCTAGACGAGATTAAATCCTCCAGAAATACTCCTGAGTTACTTTTTTCCCAAGTGGAAAGATCAGAGTAGAGGAAATTAAAAAACACAATTAAAACGAGAAATGAGAATAAAATTAGACAATTGTCTACATTATCTATTTAGTAATAAAAATTTATTTCTCTGTTTGGTCTGCGGGGTGATGAACCTGCAAGTAGGTTGTCATGGATCATGGTCTTCCTGACCTCGCTGTCTTTGACTGTCAGACGTGTTTCGGATTTAGTCATTTTCTAAGTATGTTTACAAATATTGTACTCGCTCGACATAACCTTAGTTCAATGGATTCCGTCTAGAATCGCTGAAGCGTCATCGTGAAATTATTAAAACTGAAGGGCATTGTTTTTGACCACTATACTATTGAGACGTCAGTTTGGAAAAGGTATCAGTGGGCATTTTCCTCTGGAAAAATAAAAGGATTGACCACTGGTCAATGACTGACGGTTGTTGAGATGTACAGGAAACTGTACATCAAATCCGGTCCCAAGTGGTCTCGTTCTTGCCAGGGGTGTGGAATGTCGAAAGACACTATTCAACATCCCGAAGAAAGTGAAGCAGTAGAATCCCACATGAGCCTCAGCAAGCTAAGAGGGTTCAAGCTGAAGAAAGCCATTAACAAACTTGAGAATTCTCCACAAAATTTAAAGATGTTCCTTTCCAGCAAGAAATTACTGTAAAGAAGTTTTGCTAGAACAAGGAAAAGTTACAACTTAGCGGGATGAAACTCTTGCCAAAACTCTTACTTACGGGCTTGTCCACAATCGCATATGTACGAGATAGTCCACATTCACCATATAAATCAGATTGCCCACAACCGACAAATGTACAAGATGGGCCACAACTGCGTATGTATGAGATAATTAAACAACCACCATATAAATCGGATAATCCAAAATCGCCATATGTACAAGCTAGTCCACAACCAAACATATACATCAGACTGCCCACAACCGACGTATGTACGAGATAGTCCATAACGGCCATATACGCCTCATAATCCACAACCGCATATTTACGAGATAGTTCTCAGTAGATAGCCCACAACTGCCATATACACCATATTGTTCACAACCGTCAGATATGCGTGTTAGTTCACATATAACACACCAGATTGTCCTCAACCGCCGTATGTACCGGTTAGTCCAAAAGCGCCATATATACCAGATAGTTCAGATTATTTCTCTTTTGGATCCATGCTTGTTCAAGGGACAAATTGAAAAATCTTGCAGAAATCAAAACTGCTGTGCAAGATTTATACGACCATCATCCCAATGCCAGTGGACCAATTTTTTGCCCAATAATTGTCGTAATTACACGTAGATAAATAGAAAGCAAAATGCCCCCAGAATATACACTAAAATTAGGAAAAGGCTGAAATTTATGATGTAGGTACAACAACAAAAAAGAAGATAGTAAATATAAAAATATACAGAACCACAAATCCTCTCGGTAGGCGGCGATTCGACAGGTTTTTTCCCTCTGTATTTCTCTAAATAAACGGCAGGAAGTTGTTGAATGGAGGATGCGTTCATTTATAGCTTTCCCTCATTCTGCCTATTGGCAATATGTAAATCCGTCAAAGATACGCTGAACGATGTCAAAAGCTACAACGCAGAAACCTTCAAAATCTCTACAATTCTTACAAAGATATCAGTCACACGTGACCTAAAAATCTACACGTGTACGTCCCATATTTTACAAACGCGAATGAAAGCTCGGGGTTTTTTTCTGTATCCTGAATACATTGGAATTTTTTAAAGTTGAAAAGTAATACCGGTGGGGAATTTATGTCACGTCCCCAGGCAGGACATGAATTGAAAAAATATTCCTTTACAATTACCTTTTGCTCAAAGTATTAGGCCAATTACGGAGGAAAATCGACGGAACGACTGGAGAATTAGGATTCATATTTTTGTCGCTTTGATGGGAGAAATCGGCCGGCAATTTTGATTAGAGGTGAAAACATGTAAATGTTCGTCTTTTGATCTTAAATTCTCAAATGTTTTGCCGTAGGATATTCAAATTTATACTAAATCCAATTGGAAAATAAAACTAAAACGCATCATCAAACATCAAAGTGAATCAAAACACACATCCCGAATTCAATTTTTCTTTATAACAACAAACATTCAATCATAAAAATTTCAGTATCTCAATAGAAAGAAATTTCAAATATTAATTTGTCACTTGTGCTCATCTGAAGTCAGCAATGTTCGTTTATCTAACAAACTCACTGAATACGCGTGCTTTTCATTAGGAAGTTTATTTCAATTTTCCCCTTCGGCTCAAATTGAAAAAGCAATCAAATTTTTAACTTGAGAATTCCTCGTTAAATTAATGTTTTTACATTTAGAATATTTCTACTAAAATGTGGAAAACGTAATACGTTTTAAATGCCCTTTTTCAAGCAAGAAAAGATTTTCTCGGGTAGGAAATAGGATTTTTTGTTAAAATTTCTATTAAAAATGTATAATATAATAAGTTTTTAGTCAACAAATTAAATATTTCCGAAGTTTGAAGCCGGAAATGTAGGTTTTGCATTTGGCAAATAGGTTATAATTATTTTCTTCTTTTAAAAAATTAGTTTTCTTTGGTTTATTTTTGTGGTCAGATGTCTTTTGATTATATAATCCATCATGCTTTATTTTGGGATTTTAGCCGAAAACATACTGACGTTTTTAAATGATTTTGTCGTTGTTTATCCAGACTGGAGAACATTGTAAGTGGCATGATCCATAAAAATATGTCATCTAAAAACGAATGTTTCTTCTAAAACGTGAACTGGAATAGTAAAGAGGATGATTTAAATTTTGTTTTTAGGCAAAAGCGGATTTCCTAATCAAAAAAATAAAATTTTGTTTAGTTTTCTATTAAAAATGTATTTCTTATATTGAATTTCTAACCAAATAATTTTTTTCTGCGTGTTTTTCTGTTCAGGTTTTTGACTGATGATGATCCGACAGGTTTAGTCTAGGTTTTGGTACAAAAAGTGTGTCAGTTTTTACAATATTATTATTTTGTCTTTGTTTATGACTGTTTTATTTTTATTTACGTAACTCTCTTAAGGCATGGACCTTTCTTCTATATAGAATTGTTTAAATGTTCGTATTTATATTTTAAAAAATTAGCCATTATTTTTTTATCCCAATCCTGTCCTGCCATTGTTATAACAATGTACTTAAATTGCTCTATTTTTTCACATTTTAAGATATACTTTGAAGAAAAGGAAAAGAAAAGAGTAAATATGATTTTTTTCATCCATTTAAGTCCTCTTTATTTTTATTTAGATTTAGGGCCTATGTTTATATTTCTATCAGATGTTAAATTTCGTCCTACGAATATTGGCAGGATAGTAACAGATTCTTTTCGGAGTTAAAATGCAATTTATTTAGGATAAAACACATCTCTGTTGAGCAAAATGGTATAACCACTAGGTTCCGAATCCGGAGAAGGAAAGAATCCTCCTTCCGGACCTGGCTTCTTCAGTCTAGTACTCTAAATAAGACTGTCTAAAATGTCAATGTCCTGATGTTTAATTTTATATGTATGTTTTTTTTATAAGATTACATTTAAAAAAAAACTTTAAAAAATGAAATGATTGGAAAAAAATTTATGAATCAACATCAATTTCAATTTTTAAATCCGTATTACCAAATTTCAAAACGTGGGGTTATATAATGAATCGTATTCAAGGAAGAAAAAAGAAAGAGGAGTGAGCCAGAGAGAGAGAGAGAAGAAGAAAGAGTACAAAAAGAGAGGAAGCAATAGAAACAGAAAAGCAAGAGTAATAGCGGATGTAGAGAGAAAGGCAATAAGTAAGAGAGAGAAGGAGAGAAGAGAAAAAGAGAGATAAAGAGAAAGACAGCATGAACAAGAAGGTAAGCAAGAATGAGAAGGAGGGGAAGAGAAAGAGAGAGAGAGAGAGAGAGAGAGAAGAAATCAAGGAAGATAAAAAGAAAGAGGAGTGAGCCAGAGAGAGAGAGAGAGAGAGAGAGAGAGTGAGAGAGAGAAGAAAGAGTACAAAAAGAGAGGAAGCAATAGAAACAGAAAAGCAAGAGTAATAGCGGAAGTAGAGAGAAAGGCAATAAGTAAGAGAGAGAAGGAGAGAAGAGAAAAAGAGAGATAAAGAGAAAGACAGCATGAACAAGAAGGTAAGCAAGAAAGAGAAGGAGGGGAAGAGAAAGAGAGAGAGAGAGAGAG
Source organism: Cimex lectularius (assembly GCF_000648675.2). NCBI lineage: Eukaryota > Metazoa > Arthropoda > Insecta > Hemiptera > Cimicidae > Cimex > Cimex lectularius. The sequence continues at coordinate 1,041,886 of NW_019392681.1, read as the reverse complement.
AAGAAAGAGTACAAAAAGAGAAGAAGCAATAGACAGAAAAGCAAGAGTAAAAGCGGAAGTAGAGAGAAGAGAGAGAGAGGGAGAGAGAGAAAGATTGAGTAAAGGGAAAGGAAAAGTATAGACTGTACGAAATTGCATATAAGAGCTTCGTGATTTCTAAGACATAGCATCAATAGAAAATGGTATTCACAGACCTTTGAACATACCCAAAGTTCCAAAGCTTCATTACCAAAGAAGAGGTCCACGACCCATTTACTTGGAGAAATTTGAATGTCCATCACCACCAAAGCACCATAGGGGGGCCCAAATTTTCACAATGGATATATATTAAAATGCGAAATGGTAGTGACAGTGCATGTTAATTTAATTTGCTGTCAAGTTTGAGCAAAATCTGGTAACAGTTATTGCGGTAAAGACGGTTTTGGGTGGTTCTTCTTTTATCTATGCTACTTTTTATAACAGTGGTTTAGCTTTTGATTCGACAACTTAAAACAATTAAAATACCAAGGAACATATGGGCAAAACCTTGTGCAAGTTTAGAAATTTCATCTACACCCCTTTTACTGTCGATTTGATTGATAATTAATGTTCTTTTGACATTGTTAAGCTAATTTGCTTAAATTGTTTCTGTTGTTTTTATTTCTTCCATTCGTCTGAAAGGGACAAATTAAGTCATCCGAGAAAGTGTCATGTTCCGTAAATAACATGGACGCAGCTGTGACCATTTCATGGGTCAGTTAAAGTGAAAAGAATGCGTTGGCACGAGCCCCATCTGAAGATGTTCTCAGGCCACCCTGTGAAATGAGGCTTAAGTCACGGAGGGCCATCGGACGCCTCACGGCCCCGAGGGGGCAGCAGATCATCCGTAAAGTCCAAGGAACATGTCTGCGCCTTTATGACCCCCGGCGGAGCGTTGCGTGAGCCCCCGAGGATCGATATCCGAACCGGATTACAGCATCATCATCCGTGTCGGATCAAGTCGGTTAAATTTGGACACTGCTTCACGGTGTTTGCCATATTTTTTACGGTATTCCGAATTTTTCTCAATGCTTTCCTTTTCAATTTATGCTTCGGTGAATAGAAAAAAGTTACAGATATGCATCCTCAATCAATGTATAAACACTTATCCTCGGCACAATTCTGCAATTATACATCACCAAACAACCCGAACTATTAGTAAAAACAACCATCAAAGATATCAAAACATCCCTTGCTGAACATTTTCTCCTAATCAATACTTTCTATGCAATGTTAGGTAAGTTTCAATTTACGATATAAAACTTACTTAATATGCTTTCTTTTATCATATATAATCATATATAATCTTTTCCTTGATTAGTAACAGACATTTAAGGGACTGTATTTTCTGTTCGTACTTTGTTTTTATGTGCTACTGAATTTTTTTTTTCATCGATGATTAATAAAGTTATTAGGAAAATGCTAAGTGAGGGTTAGTTCATTTCATCCAAAGCACGTAGCAAAGCCCAATTAAGCCATCTAAAAAAAGACATTCTTAAGTTTATTTTAATTAATTAATTTGTATTTACAGTGTATTATCTTGGTTAAAATTAGTTCCATGTAAAGTTTTTCAGCTAAAAAGTAGTTTGGGTTTGAAATAGAAAAAATATTTTATTGTGTTTTAAAAAACGGTCTTAAATTACCTTTAACACGTTTCTAGTTAAAATAGTATTGCTTCTTTGGGTTTCTAATAGTTGTTACAATACATTCATTGCAGAAAAAAATAAGGTTTCCATTTACTCTGGGATTGTAGAAGTTAAATAGTTATTAAATTCACTAATTTCGTGGTCCGCTTGACCAATTAATACTTTACAATTAATTAAGGTTTTTTTGTTGAGATGAAAAAAAGTTGATGGCACGAGAGGGATTCGAACCCACGACCTTCGGCTAAGAGCAGCGGCGTATCTTGCCGAAGGTCGTGGGTTCGAATCCCTCTCGTGCCATTAACTTTTTTTCATCTCAACAAAAAACCTTAATTAATTGTTAAATAGTTATTGTATTTCGAATCTGGCAAAAACTAGGTTTTAGGAGATTGGTTCATGTAACCAAGTAGGTTAAAAAAACTAGTTTCAAATTAAATAAATATAAAAGGACAATGTTTTTCTAGTTGAAAAAACAGTGTTTTTATAAAATTGAATGAAGAAAAGCTGATTTTCATGTTCAGTTTCTAGTAGAATAATGTATTAAAATTTGGAAAAAAACATGTTTTATGGAGATTCTATGTTTTTGACAATTAAATTGAGTTTACGTCAAAATTTGACAAAGTAGTTTTTTATATTATGCTTCTACCAAAAATAGTAGTAGGTATCAAATTTAGTAAATATAAAACGACAAAGATTTTCTAGTTGAACTATACTATTCATATATTTATTGTGGAAAAGGTGGTTTTCATGTTTAGTTTCTAGTAAAATAATATATTAAGATTTGTAAGAAAAAATTCTTTGTTCTTATATATATATTAAATTTGAAACCAGTTTTCTACCATAAACTTAATGTAAAACATTAAAAATACTTTTTCTCTATAAACTTATTGTAAAAACGTTTTTTGATACTATTTTTCATAAAAACATAATAAAAAAAACTGATAATTTTTTTTGTAAAAAAAATTAACTTTACCTTGTTTCTAGTCGAAAAATAGTTTTTATTTTGTTTCTAACAAAAAAAGTTTGTAGAAGAGTAGTAGTTTTTCTTACAAAGTTAGTAGTTTTTTAGTTAGTTTTAGTAGGTTTATATTAAATTTATAATTTTTTTTTTTTACTAAAAAAGGATTTTACATTAATTTTTTTAAAACTTTTTTTCTAGCCGAAAAGTAGTTTTTGTATTGTTTCTAACAAAAAAAGTCGTTTTTTCATTGTTTCTTGTAGAAATGCAGTTTTATTTTTTGTAAAAAAAAGTTTCTACATTGTTTATAGAAGAGTAGAAGTTTTTTTACGAATTAACTAAGGTTTTAAGTTGAGACAAAAAAAGCCAGTGTCACGAGCGGGATTCGAACCCACGACCTTCGGCCTGACACGCCGTCACTCCACTACCCGAGCCATCGTGACTTCGATCCCCTCGGGCATCAAACTCCTATCTCAACCCCACCTTTTTGAATTTTCGTGAATTTCGTGGGTTCGAATCCCGCTCGCGACACTGGCTTTTTTTGTCTCCACTTAAAACCTTAGTTAATTGAATGTTATTGGTTGGTCAAGCGGACCACGAAAAATAGTGAATTTTTTTACAAAGTTAGTCTTTTTTTTTAAAAAAAACAATAAGTTTATAGAGGAAAAGTAGTTTCTTTAGTTTTAGATTAAATTTATGGTAGAAAATTAGTTTTTTTTGTAAAAATAAAATAGATTTTACATTGATTCTAGCCGAAAAGTAGTTTTTATATTGTTTCTAACAAAAATGTCGTTTTTTCATTGTTTCTTGTAGAAATGAAGTTTTATTTTTTGTAAAAAAAAACACGTTTCTGCATTGTTTATAGAAGAAAAGTAGTTTTTTCGTAAACAAATCTTACATTAAGTTTATAAAATTTTTTTATAAAAAAAAAAGAATTTTGCAATTAGTTTATAGTAGTTCTTGTTTGTAAAAAGAAGTATTTCTAATAAAACAGTAGTTTTTTTTTAAAAGCAAATCATTTAGTTTAGAGAAGAAAGGGTTTTTATGAACAATAAATTTATAAAAGAAAATTAGTTTTTGTAATTTTACATTATGTTTACAGTCGAATATTAGTAGTTTTTATTTAAAAAAAAATTGTTTCTAACATAATAGAAAGTAGTTTTTATGTTATGTTTCTAGCAAAAAAGAAGTTTTTTCGTTGTTTCTAGTTTGTTTTTTTCTTGTAAAGAAAAGTTCCTACGTTGGTTATAGAAGAAAATTAGGTTTTTTTGTAAAGAAAAAAGTTTTACGTTAAGTTTAGCTTTGCATTAAGTTTACAGTATGTAAGTAGTTTTTGTATAAAAAAAAAAAGAAATTTGAGATTTTTTTTAACCAAAAGCCTTGCTTTTCCAATAGGGAGAAGGTTTTTGTTATTTTTACAAATAATAACTTTCAGTTTTTGAGAGTGAAATTCTTCTTGGCTGTTTGAGTTGTTCTTCTTGTTTAGTTTCGTTGTAATGTTTTGATTAGTGTCAGTATCCAAAGAAAAAGTAAGTAAAAATAATCTTTAATGCTCTGAAAAAAAATCCTAAATTGATGGTGACTGATAGAGAAATTCCAATCGTCCGGACACGTATGAATCGAAAATTCACTTACTCTGCCGTTTGAAATTCGTGTTGTAGCGGTTCCAGATGTGGAATGGGGTTTCGAACGGCGTCAAGTGTCGTCAGAGGCAATTTGCCATTTCTGCATATCTGTCATTAAAAACCGTCTGGGGGGAATCGGGATGGAAGACGGGGTAGACGACCAGCGAATGAGTTTCGGCGTTTATCCATTCCCGGATTCCCAGCCGGGTCATCACACCGTTCCCGATGTGACGCAGGTCGAGTGATGAGTGTCGCCCGGGCTAAGGCACGACAGAAGTGTGATAGAGTGAAATTCTTTTCAATTTTCCTCAGAATTTCCGCTCTCCCGGTCAAAGCCACCGTCGTCATGGCGACCCTCTCCAAATCTGAGCCACCAACAGCCCAGCACATCCCCTCATTTTGAATAACGACGTTTTTGTCAGAATTTTATGCGAGCGATTTTACATAAATTTGTATAAATTAGATAGACAAGATAGATTTTAGATCGATATTAATCAATGGCAAAAATTATTGCACTTGGGCTTTCTTTCAGCCATATCCCGTCCATTTCTAACCCGTCTAATTACCTCCGCTACCAGTTGCTAGGCCATTGTTATTACCTACAGTAGTATTTGGTGAAAGAAAGCAGTTTTCAAAAAATTGCGTTTACCTCGGAAAAAAGTATATAGCTTCCAGCCGGAAAAGTATTATTCAATCTCAATCTAAACTAAAAACAAATAATAATAACAATTAAATTTCTGACTGATAAATTATTGTGTGAGATTTCTTCATGTTGAAAAATTAAGCTTCAAATTTAGATGCTAGTTGGATAAGGAGTTTTAAATCTAGTTTCCAGCGAAAAAGGTTTATATTGAGTTTTTAGCTGATAAATTATGTTGCAAATTCAGATTCTAGCTGGGGAAAAAGTTTTCAGTCTAGTTGTTTAAAATTCAGTTTCTAGTTGGAAAAGACGTTTTCAATCTAGCTGTTTTAAATTCAGGTTCTAGTTGGAAAAGAAGTTTTCAGTCTAGTTTTTTCAAATTCAGTTTTTAGTTAGAAAAGAAGTTTTCAGTCTAGTTTTTTCAAATTCAGTTTTTAGTTGGAAAAGCAGTTTTCAGTCTAATTCTCTCAAATTCAGGTTCTAGTTGGAAAAAAGTTTTCAATCTAGTTGTTTCAAATTCAGTTTTTAGTTGGAAAAGAAGTTTTCAATCTAGTTGTTTCAAATTCAGGTTCTAGTTGGAAAAAGGTTTTCAATCTAGTTGTTTCAAATTCAGTTTTTAGTTGGAAAATAAGTTTTCAATCTAATTCTCTCAAATTCAGTTTTTGTTTTCAATCTAGTTGTTTCAAATTCAGTTCTAGTTGGAAAAAAGTTTTCAATCTAGTTGTTTCAAATTCAGTTTTTAGTTGGAAAATAAGTTTTAAATCTAGTTCTTTCAAATTCAGGTTCTAATTGGAAAAGTTTTAACTCTAGTTCTTTCAAATTCAGGTTCCAGTGGGAAAAGAGGTTTTAAATCTAGTTCTTTCAAATTCAGGTTTTAGTTGGAAAAGTTTTAAAACTAGTTCTTTCAAATTTAGGTTCAAGTTGGCAAATAAGTTTTAAACCTAGTTTTCGGTCGCAAAAGAATAGTTTATATCGATTTTCTAGCTGATAAATGATAAAGGTTTTTGTAAGTTCTGGTTCTATTCGAAGTGGAATTGTTAAATTTAGAACACAGTCAAAAAAGAATGTTTTAATTTCAGTTTCCATTTAAAAAAGAACTTTTCAAATAGAGTTGACTGTTGAGAAATTTTAGTTAACCAACACCTAGAAGAACAACGCTAAGTTTCGAAGCAAAAGAAATAGTTTAGCATGTTTTATAGGTAACATTTTCTTTCCAAACATTTGTTGATGAAATTAAAAGGATTATCTGTTAATAAAAAAAAAAAATTATTGTTATTAGAAAGATTTTCTCCCAATAAAGGACTTTACACATTGTGCGATTTTGGCATTAGAGCATTAGGCAGCAGTTAAAAGTTTGTAGTTAAATAAAAAACTTTATATTGTTAAAAAATATTTTCCAGACGATAAAAGTACAAACGTGAAATTCATTATACTCTAGCTATTTTATTGTGAAATCTTCAAAGTTAATATTTTACCAGTTGTTTAGCCAATTTTTGAACAAAGCATTCGACATATTTTTAGATGCTGTGCAGATTGCTCGTTACATCCTTAGATGCTTGTGTTGGGTGTGTGCAATTTGATAAAATCCCAAAAATAATAAAGTGCAACGTAAAGGTTTTTTAAAATTTTCCTGTATTAAATTAATGTGGTACTACGAAATTACCATTTCTTGAAAATATATAAGGAAACTACAAATAAAACTGTTGAGGCCAGACGGGTGTGTTTCTAATGATGCAGTTCGTATTGCATCATCACCATCCTCAGGCACTTGTTCAAATCATTGACCAATGTCTAAAAATACCTTTATGTAAATCAAAAATGTTCCCTTTGAGCGAGAAAAGGTAGAGGGTTGACTATTAACAACCAAAAATGTAATATTAACTTTACAATTTTACATTATATCATATCAAAAGTGTTTATTTTCAAATAATAATTTTGAACTAAACGCTTAGTTTGCTTAGTGGTACGTTTATGAGATAAAAGAGGGTCATGCAGTTTTTTAAACAAAGGAAGTAAATGTGAGGTGATTAGTGACCGTTAATCGATAATTATTCAGAAATCGTGAGATGCGGACTGGTGTGATGTAGGTTTCAGAAAAACATTTTCTTTATCGTGCCAACGTTTCGATCTTTATTCAGATCATCTTCAGGGCCTGGGATTTACAAACATTGTTTACATTTAACAAATACATGTAGGATGTGGAAAAAAGTGAATTTATGCAATGCAAAATGTATTTTTTATATTCAATCAAAGTATTTCTTCTCACTCAAAGTGTTTGTCTTCTGTGTAATTGTGCCATTCTTGAGTTGGAAACTTTTTTCTACATCCTACATGTATTTGTTAAATGTAAACAATGTTTGTAAATCCCAGACCCTGCAGATGATCTCAATAAAGATTGAAACGTTGGCACGATAAAGAAAATGTTTTTCTGAAACCTACATCACACCAGATCGCATCTCACGATTTCGGAACAATAAAGGAAGTAAAGTTTTGTGTTAAATATCCAATATAATTTTGTTTTCGCCTAAACCTATTTTTTTATCTATCTCTCTATAATAGTAATAAAAAATATTAAAATACCTTAATAATTCAAGATATTTCAGTCTTCTTTGTTAGAAGTCTTCGTTGCAAATGTAATTCAAGTAGTATTTTTACACTTTTGAATTGATTTTTGTTTCCATAGTAATTCTACAGGTGTTTTAAACAGTCGATGGAACAATGTATATGTAATGTATAGTTAATAGAAGTTTTTCAAGTTCAGCAACTTCGGACCGCATAATGTCAGAAGGGAACGTGAAATTCTCCTCTCGTACCTGTTTACCAGAGGGGAAAATCAAATTACACGAAATCGCTCAGATTTATCGAGATCTAAACGGAATGTTTGCAATCTGCGAGCAAGCGACCCCCGTCCAGGGGCAGGGTTGGCAAAAGGGCAACCCGATTCGCACATAAACACCACATCGAACCTTTAACCAAGTGTCGGGCGGCAGGGAACACGTTTCCCGGGGGATGGTTATTTGTATTTCCTCGTATCCCCTTATGAGCCGTCGTATTACAGCGGAAAAAGTCTTCGGAGGACTTTTTATTCACTGCTTGTTACCGTCTCCGACCGCATTGTCGGCCTCGTCTCCAACCCCTCTCGATATACACCCACGGGAAGAAAAGAAAAAAAAATACTCAGCCCTAATTGACAATTCTTCTTCCATGTGGAACAATTGGAATTGGAAATCGATTCAGGAATTACCACAGAAACGCCATTTTATAAAGACGAACCTAACAAGCAGGCAATTATAGGAAGAAAAACAAAGCCGTACGATCAAATTTTATTTACTTTTCCCCTCTTTCCTGGTAAACAGTACACATTTCATGCATATTTGTTTTACCTTTAAAATTGTAATTATATAATAATATTTATATGTTAAATATATTTAACAATAATTATGTACTCATATTAGCCATATTTATGTACGTAATTTATAAGGCTCATATGACCTTCTAAATTGATGAATTAATTGTTTAAATTAATAATACTTTTTACTGAAGGTCTTGGTTGAGATGAAAACGCTAGTGTAACGAGCGGGATTCGAACCGGCGAACTTCGGCTCAATACGCCGTTGCTCTAACCATTTGTGCTCTCGTGACAATTAATTTAAATAATTCATGCGGCCAATTATGACTCTGAATGCATATATGATAAATGGATATTCTTTTGTTTCGGAAGTATGATAACATGTGTGTGGAAACATGTGATATACAGGGTGTTACAAACTTTGCCAGTAGATTCTACATTGAAAATGGTACCACTAAGTTTTAATTAACTATGGTCCGAATCTCAACAATTTCGGAGTTATTCCACTTTTTCTGATTTTTTAAGATTTCACGACCTTGCTTCAAATAAACAATGATAACTCCAAAACTAAAAAGTTTTGGACAAATCCGTCGGTATCATTGAAAACTACGTTAAATTTCCAATAAGATGTGATCAGTACTGAACTTGTAAACGCTCGTGAAATAAGCGTTTTAGTAGGCAGAACTTTGAAAAAAAAAATTGTCAAAGTTTAAAAACTTACTGATTGATGAAGTGATTTTAATCTACTATTTCCAAACGTAGAAACAAGCAAATTTCAGCAAACGTACGCCATTCAATATCGTTTTTAGTGATGCAATTGCTTTTTTAATTACTTGTTTCAAAGATAAACAAATTGATGAACGAAAGGAAAAAACGGTGGTTGAAGGATTGGTAAGATGGAAGTTTAATATTGTTCAAATCTTATTGGAAATTTAACGCAGTTTTTAATGGTATCATCGAGTTTGACCAAAACCTTTCAGTTTTGGAGTTATCATTGTTTATTTGAAGCAAGATCGTGAAATCTTAAAAAATCAGAAAAAGTGGAATAACTCCAAAATTGCTGAGATTCGGACCATAGTTGAGTAGGACTTTTTGGTTCCATTTTGAATATAGAATCTACTGGCAAAGTTTGTAACACTAGTAGCCGAACACCCTTATTATTATACATATAACTATAATAATCCTTTTACGTTTAACGGTGATAATTGAACTATTAAATTATTTCAATTAATTATAAGTTAATTATGAAAATTAACTCTAAAATATTCTATTGTTTTAGTTATAAATTTATTTTAAAGTTTCTTTTCGATTAATTAATTGTATACAGTTCTATGATTAATGTTTACTATTGCTTTATCGATTAACGTCATTTTTTACTAAAGAGTTACATATACGCCTATATAACCACCATTTGGCTTATTGAGTTATCATAATATTTAATAGATTGTATTTTTTTTATAATAAAACTACTTATAATTAGTATTCTTAAGAATTGCTCCTTTTATGATGATCTGGCACAAAAATGTTACGGAATTTTTAACACGTTCAAGGTAAGTCATGCATGAGCAAACTGCACCACCAATGCAAGAGATCAATATGAGAAAAAATAGTTTTTAAAATCAGTTGAAAGTTAAATTTAGTATTTTTTACAAGGAAAGATAAGTTTCTAGTTTGACAAGTTCGATTAAAATTTTATCTTTGAGAATGCTATGGAGGAAAATTGGCAAAAAAAACTTATAACTACTGAAATCACTTACAGGTAAAGTAGACAGACAAAACAATGAAAATAAATGAAAATTGAATAACCTTCTCAACCTACATTTCCATTTAAGTTAAATTCCAATTTTTGTCTTGTAATTCGTCCGTGACGAGGAGTTACCTTTGGATTTTGTAATGCTTCATAAACGATTAATAATATTGTTCTTAATATTATTATTATTCGTAGATCGTGAGATGCGGTCTGGTGTGACATAGGTTTTAGAAAAATATTTTCTTTATCGTGCCAACGTTTTGGAGGTGCATCCAAGTGTTTGAGCCGGGCACTCTCAACACGACATACAAGAATGACACATCTGCACAGAAAACAAACACTTTGAGCCCTGAAGATGATCTCAATAAAGATCGAAACGTTGGCACGGCGAAGAAAATGTTACCTACGTAACACCAGACCGCATCTCACGATCTTCAAATAATCATTAACTAACGGTCACTAAACACCACACATACTATTATTATTGAATCCTTGCGACGACAACGTTGCATTGTTGATACTATAAGACTTTAATTACAGCAATATTGTACAACCTAATGGGTTCCACGTGTCTGCGACCCCCTGCTTTCCAGTTATTTGTACGGACAAGCTGTAATGAGGCTTTAGTGAAGATTCCTGGTCGGAATAACTCTTGAAATTGTAAATTGTCACGTGAAGACTATTTTATTGCATAGCTAATTAGTTGTATAACTAATAATAATTGTGTAAACTTTTATTGAACTGTTGGAATGAGGAATCACAGTTGTAGCAGCATATTTAGTGTCTTCTTAGGGCACTCGGGAATCTCCTCCAAAGAAATAGAAAATGGTGAAACCAGAGGATGTAGCTACCGGAGAGAAGAAAGCACCATGTAGGGCCCTATGGCGAAGTTTGCAAAAGGTGGGTGCAAACAAAAGGCTAGTCGACCTCTCACTAGTAACTGGTCGGTTGGTTGGTCATTTTAGAGTTTGGTCAATGCCCAGTGATAGCTAGAAGTCGGATTTTGATTGTTGGTTGCAAAAAAATGAAGACGAGTGGGCTAGACGATTGTAAGATTTTTATGGAGTAAGTGAGCTTAGGAGGTGAAGTGTCTTCGGTTTAGATACCTCCTGCGGGGATTTTAAGCAGTTAATAAAGTTGTTTTGAAAAGTAAAGACCTTGATAACTTTTTTATCTCTTCAATGACGGATTTGGAAGAACAGACAATCCTGATAAATGATAGACTCTCACTCTCTCATCCGCAGTAGGATAAAGTACAGTAAGTAAAATGTTAATATAGAGTGTCAAAGGTTAGACAATGACAGCCAATTGGGGTGAATGGAGAGTTAATCAGGTCAGAGATAGAAACATTTAAATGACTACACTCCTTTTTCGATTTCCTCTCGTGTCCTTTGGACCGTGACGATTTTTAAATTAAAGCTGCCTAATTGATACTGCAGACAAGACCAACTTCTGTCCGATTTGTCGTTAAAATATATATTTGATTTTTTGCTGGGACCGTACCGTCTCGCTGTTGAACTGGCAAAAGTAAAATTCTTCTGGCAAGAAAATATCTCTAGTAACGATCAACCGATACGGGTTCACTAACTGACATACCACCCAGTAGACTTTCACATTTTGCGTTTCATTGAAATTGCAAAATATTAGGTTAGTCGATTGCTTACGCAAATTGAAATGGAATTTTAAAAGAAAGGTTGGTACTTGGGTCAAATGTACACTAAAAAAATTACGATTTTTTAAAATAAATCATAAACAATTTTTTCGAGATTTTTAGTCAAAGTAAATTTCAAGTTTTACCTTCTTTCCTTAAGTTACAATGTGTTTATGCTTTAGGTTCTATAAAAAAAGCTTTTTCTAAAGGAAACAATATTTTAAAGAAAAAGTTAAACAAAAGTTTTATAGTGCTTTATGGTGTTGTTGGGGGTGGCGTGGGGTGTGATGGGGTATCGAATGACTTCCACTTACTTTTTATAACAGTTTATTGTTCTACGGTTCACAATTTGGGATCTCCTTACCGACTAACTGAATTATGGTAAAAGGATGAATTTTCCACGACTCATTACAATGACTAAGGTTTTCTCTTTACTACAACAGCCAAAAATAAGTTTAAATTTGTTAACAGCTCTGTTTAGGCTGAGAGCTTCTTCAGGCTCTCGAAAAGTGTAGGTTGTCCATCAATTATTTTGTAAAATAGGTAAATTTTTCAGATAACAAAGAACATTGTAATATTGTGAAAAGATTTCTACATACATATTTTTATATTTGAGAAGGGGTGTCGTTTTTACCTTTATCTTTTTGGGATAGATGAAGAGAAGATTTTTGAGATTTAGGATTCAAAGTTAGTTTGATTTATTTGCTTTAAAAATAAAAATAAAAATGATTTTATTTTTTTAAATATTTATTTTACTTGAAAACAGTCAAAACTTACAGTATTTAGCATACTGCTTGAGAGGAAGTGCAAGTCTTTATTCTGTTTAATACAGAAGGAGAGAAGATTGAGCTAGTGAAGATTGAGAAATTTAAAGTATATTTTAATTTGCCTTTTTCGTACAGAAAAAGGGATTTTTAAACTTTGTGATTCAGAAATTTAAATGCTTTGAGACTTCGGTTTTGAAAGATTTTTTCCGTCATGTTCGAGAAGTGCAGTTTTTATTTTTTACCTTTTCTTTGCAGAAGAAGACATTTTTAATCTTTACGACTCAGAATACTAAACGCTTTTTATATTTTGTGTATGAATCAATTTTTATTTTGTGAGATTTGGATGCTTTTAAGCCTTTTTATGAGTAGATTTTCGATTTTTGTCTCAGAATTAAAATGATTTCAGATTTCGTATAGGAATGAATTTTTCGTTATGTTTGAGAAAAAGTGCAGGCTTTTAACCGTGTTTTTCTTTTATAAAGAAGAAGAGAGGTTTTAAGATTTACGATATAAGTTTAAATGCTTTGAGTCTCCGTGTAAAAAAGGAATTTTTTTAAATGTTCCAGAACTGCAGGTTTTTCTCTTTTTGGTACAGAAGAAGTGCAGACTTTTAAATTTTTTTCTAAAGAAGAAGAACATTAACATAATGCTTTTAAATTCCGTGTAGGAAAGTTTATTTCTGAGAAGCGCAGTGTTTTTTAATGAGATTTTCGATTTTTGATTCAGAAATTTAAATGATTTCAGATTTCGTATAGGAATGAATTTTCCGTTATGTTAGAGAAAAAGTGCAGGCTTTTAACCATGTTTTTCTTTCATAGAGAAGAAGAGGAGAGTTTTTAAGATTTACGATTTAACGTTAAATGCTTTGAGTCGTCGTGTAAGAAAGGATTTTTTTTTTCATTTTCCAGATGAAGTGCAGGTTTTTCTCTTTTGGGTACAGAAGAAGTGCAGACTTTAAAAAATGATTATAAAGAAGAAGAAGTTAAACATTCTGAACTTTAAAAAATGATTATAAAGAAGAAGAAGTTAAACATTCTGAAGTTTTAATGCTTTTAAATTGCGTGTAGGAAAGATTATTTCTGAGAAGTGCAGTGTGTTTTTATGAGATTGTCGATTTTTGACTCTGAAATTCAAGTCTTCATGTAAGAAAGGATTTGTTTTCTAGAAAAAATGCAGGTTTTTCTCTTTTTGGTACAGAAGAAGTGCAGACTTTTTAAAAAAATGTATAAAGAAGAAGAAATTTATCATTCTGAAGTTTTAATTCTTTTAAATTCCGTGCAGGAAAGATTATTTCTGAGAAGTGCAATGTGTTTTTATGAGATTTTCGATTTTTGACTCAGAAATTAGAGTCTTCATGTAAGAAAGGATTTTTTTCTAGAAAAAATGCAGGTTTTTCTCTTTTTGGCACAGAAGAAGTGCCGACTTTTTTAAAAAATGTGTAAAGAAGAAGAACTTTAACATTCTGAAGTTTTAACGCTTTTAAATTCCGTGCAGGAAAGATTACTTCTGAGAAGTGCAGTGTTTTTTACCTTTAAGGCACAGAAGAAGAATGCTGTAATCTTGATTTAGATTTTGCGTAGGGATAATTTTTTTAAACATTTGGACTCAAAAATTTAATAAAATTGTGCGTTAAAATTAGTTTTCGTTATGTTCCAGAAGTTTTTTTTCACATTTCGGTCAAAGGGGATTTTTAAATCATTTGGCTGAGAGGTTTAGATGCTTTGAGATATTTTGTAGGAAAGATATTTTTGTTTGTTATTCACTGAAGAAGAGAAAATTTTTAAGTATTTATGTTGCAATTTTCGGATAGGTTTTTTTTTATACTTTTATAAGAATAGAATGCTAGAATTATTGAGCTATGGATTGAGAAGAAGTGTTGGTTTTTTCTTTATAAAACGAAAAAATAAATAGATCGCGTTTCACAAGATAAAATCAGGTATTTAGTTTTATTTCTGAGCAGTGTTTTTATAAGTTTTTAGGTAAGGTAACCTTATTTATGAATTTTCTATTCGAATTTATAGCTTTTTGATCGTACTACTTCATGCTGCATAAAGTGATTTTTTTTTTTTTTAATATTATACTATGTAGATACTTTAGACTTAAAGAAGGGTTGTGTTTTATGGCATTTCTACAGTCTAAATCACCTTGTAGTGTTCAATGTTGTGTTGTTAAAAGAAAGGAAAAGTCCAGTTTAATCAAATTCCACGCTACAACTGCATTTTCGTTAAACGGTCCGAAAAGAAAAGTGTATTGTACTGTGGGCGGAAACAGAAGATAAAACAGAGCACAAAGACTCAGAAAGAAACACGTGCTGGGTTTATCTAAACACGTGCACTTACACCGGATCTCAGTGGGGGAGGAAATCCACTTGTTCTTATCTTTTCCAAGGTGAGAACGGTTCTTTTCTCCCGTTCAGATTTTACAGCCCGATGATCAAAATGCGTATCGCGGTAACAATTTACGGCCGATAGCTCCAAACTCCACGAAATGAATATTTATGGCCAATTAATCGTATGCGAATGTTCACCAACGGGACAACAATGGGACTTTCTCGCAGGAAAATACGGCCCCTCTCTCCACGACGGTGGCAATTTATGGCAAGGCTTAATTTATGTTGATTTATACACAATAAGACGCAGATGATAAAGTCGTTAAGAAGATAGAGCTGGTGTTGTAAACAAAAATATAAAAAGTCTCCCGAAGAAAAAGTGTCAATTAAGTTCGAATCGCCTCTTAGAACGGACGGGGCGACATCAGTTTGCGCTCATTTATTGAGTTTAATATCCTCTTTTTTTCAAACTAACCTATCATTCCTCATAATTACCTATTAACGGCGCAATTTCCTTTTTGTCATTATTTCACTCACTTCGACAAGCTCAAAAATCGAGGTTGCACGTGAATAATGAACAAAACAAACATAACCTACGATATATTTTAAACAATTTTGGACTGGCCTGCTTTCTAAAGAAAATAGATGATTCGCTTTCCATCATTTCAGAATACACGCAAAATTTGCATGAGAAACAGCTGATCGAAATACAATTTAGAAAATTGTTAATTAAGTACGATAAGCAAACTTCGAACGCAATTATATGTAGAGAAAATACAATATTTTACCAGTGGAAGGCTTGCCAAGCCTAGAAAAAATAGGGTGAAGATAAAAGACTTCTAAGTCCTTTAAGCCTACGGTTCATAGAACATTCAGCAAGCATGTGCTCTAGAAATATTTTACCACGAATCCAATTCCGCCTTTAAGTAGCTAAACTTCGCCTAAGTATTCCGCCAAACAATTTCCGGGTGATTTGAAAATTTTAGCAAGCACAAGGGCTTTATCGCAGGGGTCGTTTTATTGTCATCCATCGCCAAGTTAAAACTTGCTCCTTTAACGGCCGATTTTCCTGTAAATCCTTTATAAGAAACTAATCTCCCAAAGCCCCACGCTCTTTTCCCTTTTATGGAAGGAAAAAGTCTCATCGCAGAACATAATAAAACTCCTGGAGTGAGAAATGCTTAAGTATCGACTGGTATCTTAGCAACAATGGATGTGAGACAGTTAGCAACAGGATCCGCGCAACCCTGAGGACTTAAATTCGCCTGGAGGGATTTCACGTGCGGTTTTTACTACCTCCCTCCGTCGACCTAATCGATTTAAAACAGCTTTTCTACAGTTTTTTTTTTTTCACTTTCCTTAATCTTATAATGAACATAATTAAATATCCAAGGTTTTTTCGACACAGGGATTTTTGTACAAAACAAGACTGGTTTATTTGTTAATCAATTAACCTTCATTATGCTTTTCCACGTTAGAATCTTTTTCTACGTTTGGACTAGTTTATTGATGTTTAGATTTAACAACACTAATGCTATAGTCTGACGACAACAAAATACCATAAATAACAGGGCACAAGTAACGAATTGGATACGCCACATCCTTTTTCTACTTTTTTGGGTACATTAATCCTAAAGAAGGGTTAAAAATAAATTCAGGAAAAGAGACCAGATAAACTGATTCCTATAGATCCGTTTACTTATTTATGGAATAAGTTTTCCTGGAAAGGATTAAAACATATATTTAATCTGGAAATAAGCTTAACTAGATACTATCAAAAAATCTAGTTCTTTTACCTACAGTCAAAAAAAATTCAAACTTTATAATTTATAGTTTGAGTAAGCAATTGCCAGATTTAATAAATGATTAAATTAATAATTAATTCATATGTTTTCTATATGTTTAGGTTTTTTTGTGAGTATCGATTTTCCTAAATCTCTAATTCACAAGAAAAATCGTAAAAGTACACACGATTGAATTCAGGTTAAAGAAAAAATAAATAATTTGTTCAATTTATAATATTTAGGCTAATAGCTTAGGAGAAGAGTATTTGTTAGCTTTGTAGTCTAGAAAAAAGGGCGGTTTTGGTTAGCTTTCTGATACAGAAGAAAAATATATTTCGAAAATGCGACCATTCGATTGATAACAACCAAATTGAAAAAAAAGAAAAAATCCAGTTTGTTTTATAAACCTTAATGTTGAAAAACATCTCTTCTTCTGTATCACAAATCTAAACAAAACCAGAAAACCAGCGCTTCTTCTAGTCTACAAAGTTTTAAAAAAAGTACTCACTTCTCTTCCCTCTCACAAATCTCAAGAACTTCTTTAAAGGTTAAAAAAAGTAACTTCAAAAATGTTTCGACAAGAAATGATACATTTTTCAAAGCACAATAAAATCTCAAACAACCATTAACTTATTAAAAATATACCTACAACGAATCACAAAAATCTAAATTTCTTCTGAGTAATAAAGGTCAAATTATATTCTTCTTCTGTATCACAACGTTAAAAAAAACTGGCGTTTCTCCTAGACCGGCAACAAAGATAAAAGGACACACACTCTCACAAATGTCAAAACAAGTATAAAATTAAAAAGTAACTTATAAAATGTTACGATAAAAAAACGACACTTTTTTAAAAGAAAAGAAAATATCAAACAGCCATAAACGTTTTACAAACAAACCTAAAACGAATCACAAAAATGTAAATTTCTTCTGAGACATAATGTTCAAATCATATTCTATTTCTGTATCAGAAAGCTAAACAAAAACTGGCGTTTCTTCAAGACTGACAACAAAGATGAAAGGACACACACTCTCACAAATGTCAAAACAAGTATAAAATTAAAAAGTAACTTATAAAATGTTACGATAAAAAAATGACACTAAAAAAAATATCAAACAGCCATTAACGTTTTACAAACAAACCTAAAACGAATCACAAAAATCTAAATTTCTTCTGAGACATAATGTTCAAATCATATTCTTTTTCTGTATCAGAAAGCTAAACAAAAACTGGCGTTTCTTCAAGACTGACAACAAAGATGAAAGGACACACACTCTCACAATTGTCAAAACAAATTTAAAATTAAAAAATAACTTATAAACTGTTACGATAAAAAACGATACTTTTTTTTAAACATAATAAATTATCAAACAACCATTAACTTTTCATATACACGGCTAAAATAATATCAAAACCTAACTTTCTTCTGTGCCATAAAATTCAAATTATATTTTTCTTCTGTATCAGAAAGCTGAACAAAACCAACGCTTCTTCTCCACTACCAAGCTAAAAGCACACACTTCTCTTCTGTCTCACAAATCTCAAAAACTTCTTTAAAGTATAAAGGTTGTCCCTTCTCAAATGTTACGACAAAAAACAACATTTCTACTAAATTGCAATAATATGGTAAACAATCATTACATCTTGATAAGTTTTCTGTTTGAAGCTCTCGTTTAGAGATGCTTTCAATTACTTTGCACGCTATTCTTTCCTGAATTTTATAAAAATGCATAACGAGCTGCTCGAATGTTTGAGCTTTTTGATTCAGAATAAAACTTTTTCGAACATTTCCTAAAGCTTTTTATAAAACTCCGTCGACTTGTTATGAAATTAGAATTTGAGATATAACAGTAGATATTGTCAGGTTTAATTTAGGTTAAGTAATTACAAAAAAAATGTTAAAATGTTATATAACGGTACACTGTAAACTTTGTGCTGAATAGTCAGAAAGTATATTTTTTAAATTATGTGTATTTCCCGGGGAGTTAATTAATTTTTAGCCTGCGATTTATCGTTTTAATATTGCTCAAGTTATTTGTTCGGACTGTTTTCTCTCGCCAGAGATAACACAAAATGGGAAACCTGATAATAGCATTTGCCGGCGTTATTATAAAAACAGGCCCATGATAAACAGCTCAATAAAGTGAGAACGGCCCTTGTTTTTTTCTCAGCTGAAGCAGCTTAGAAGATACGACTACGAGGCATCTGGTGGCCAACCAATGGTCGGCATCATCTTTTATAGGACATTTATGACTCGGTCCTTAAAAGGGGTCCCGGCGAAAGGCACTAATGCAGCCGGGGCTTCGTAACATGACGAGAGTACAGAACAAGGAACGTCCCATTGTCACAAGAACAATGCCTCGTCCCATTGTTTATTGTTGTCGATTTTACAAGTTCCATTCAGAACCGGCTTCGACGAACATTTCGGCGTGTTTAGTCCTCGTTCGATTGCCACGTACTGAATTAAAATTGGTCCTCATTTATAACGAGAAAAAAAGCTATATCTTAAAAATAAAGAAAATAAGAAAAAATAAAAAAATCTTCAGAAAATAAGAAAAAATTAAACATTTGATAATAATTATTTCAGTACAAAAACAGCATTTAGTCAAAATATTTTTCATACAAATACGTCAATACTCTTACGCATTACAAATCACAATAAAAAAAACAATAAAAAAAACAAACAATAAATTTACAAAAAAACAGTCAGTTTGTTTTTAATCATAATAATTTTACGACTTATAAAGATCTTATCCGATTTTTCCATGTTTTGATCGTTGTCAGATCTGTATTAATTGAAGTAATTAACAACTTTATAGTCGTGTTTATATAAACAACAAATATACTGTGAAAAGTGAAAGAATGTCGACATTTGACAAAATGGAACCCCATCTGCAAAGAATTTGTGTTGGTAAAATAAACTTGGTGTAAAAAAAAATCAGTAGAAAGTTGTTTGACTGATTTATATTTATTAAAAAGCAATATATATATAAAAATTGGTGAGCTTATTTTCCCTGTTTTTGCCCTGTTATACTTATTTTGGAATTTCGCCATCTTCAGTGGTTGTTTGCGACTGTTTGTTAAACTATTTGCTCTACCGTTTTCAACTTTATTAACATAAGCAACACAGGGAAAAAAATATATAATTGCCAATAACAACTTTATAGTCGTGTTTATATAAACAACAAATATACTGTAAATAGTGAAAGAATGTCGACATTTGACAAAATGGAACCCCATCTGCAAAGAATTTGTGTTGGTAAAATAAACTTGGTGTAAAAAAAATCAGTAGATAGTTGTTTGACTGATTGATATTTATTAAAAAGCAATAAATATATAAAAATTGGTGAGCTTATTTTCCCTGTTTTTGCCCTGTTGTACTTGTTTTGGAATTTCGCTATCTTCAGTGGTTGTTTGCGACTGTTTGTTAAACTATTTACCCTACCGTTTTCAACTTTATTAACATGAGAAACACACGGAAAGAAAGATATAATTGCCGACTAGAAGAAACAGGTATAAAACACAGATTTAATATATCAAGACAGCAATGGAACAAAGACAACTCTGCCGCTCCTTTTTCGCGCTTTCACTTTTTTACAAACGAACAAAAGCCACTCCCAGGAGGACTGATACAAATAACACTTCGAACATGACGAAATGTAAAAAATCATACAAAACAGCAAGACCAGGCGGATCATCATGATCAACAGATTCACGTGATAATGACAGATTTCCCCAGAGGCGAAAAAGTGCAAAAGGTGATGGAGGTTTTGAAAAGGCAAGGAAGTCATAATCTTGATTGAAAATTACAAAATCAGAGTGAAATGAACTGAAAAATGATTTATGGGCGTTGATTGAGAAAGTATTGGTAAATGGTATATGATTAAAAATTATACTTATTAAATTATACTTAAAACCTATACATTTATGCATCAGAAAAGGTTAAAGATCAAAGAACAATCATCCGTGTTTGCGTGATTAATATTGACAAAATAAAGTAAAACCTTATAAAAAATACACCTAAATGTAGCAGTATTATCTAAAATTTGGAATTCCATTATGAAGGATCTTTTGTGTTGTCATGTTTCGACACTGACGCATGAAAATTGAAAATCAACTCGAATCAACGGTTTATATTACAACAAAACTTAAATAAATAAATGAAATGAAACTGCTATAACCAATCATTGATGAGTATGATATTTTCTTTTTTTTTTATTTTTCTTTTTCTCCTAAAACTTTGCTCATGAACGTAATAGGTTTTTAGAGTTAAAGTTTACAGATCAAAGAAAAATCATCAGTGTTTATCGTGACTAATATTGAAAATCATAAATGAATTGGAACTCCTATAACCAACCATTGATGGGTATGATATTTTCTTATGCTCCTAAAACTTTGCATGCTTTTATGCTCATGAACTTTGTAGGTATTTTACAGTTAAAGTTTACAGATCAAAGAAAAATCAAATAAGCTCCTAAAACTTTGCTCATGAACGTTGTAGGTTTTTTAGAGTTAAAGTGTATAGATCGAAGAAAAATCATCGTGACTAATATTGAAAATACATAAATGAATTGGAACTCCTATAACCAACGATTGATATGTATGATATATTCTTATCCTCCTACAATTTTGATCATGAACTTTGTAGGTTTTTAGAGTTACAATTTTGCTCATGAACTTTGTAGGTTTTTAGAGTTAAAGTTTACAAATCAAAGAAAAATCATCGTGATTAATTATTGACAAAATAAATTAAAATTTTACAATATAATACACCTAAATATAGAAGTAATATCTAAAATTTTGAATTCCATTACGAAGGATCTTTTGTGCTGTCACGGACGCTGACGCATGAAAATTGAAAATCTACTCGAATCAACGGTTTATGTTACAACAAAAGGACTTACATAAATGAATTGAAACTCCTATAACCAACCATTGATGACAGCCATTATTTATTGTGTCTGGTAGGAAATAATTCTTTTTACGCCGTGCAATCAGAAGTGATGATTTTTTTGATCAGGCAGAAAGTCCAGAGAACGGAATCGATTTGGTTTGTCCGCGGACTCGAATCGGCGTCGTAGTGTCAGAAGGGAACTGCGGGCGCAGGCGGTTATGAGTTGGCTGGAGTATAGCCGAACCTCAGTGAGTAGGGCGACGGGGGTCCGCTCTCTTTCGCCAAGCTCCTCTCTCTTCCTTGTTTCCTGTTCCGAGCCCCTTTTATTTTACGAAATGTCATTGCCAGAGAAACTTCCTCGTGTCACCCAGGGTCGTTAAACTCTCTCAGGAACGCGCAGCCGCCCACATAACATAACATAATCCACACTGTTTCGTGAATTTTTCCTTTTTAATTAATTTTTTTCTTAATAAATTTACAATACCTTTTTTTTCTAATTCAATTAATTAATTATTTATGTTAATTATATATAAAACTGAAAATATAAAAGACTAAGAGACATATCAGTGTCATTTTCATCATTTTAGATATGTATATGATAACACAAAACAAGTCTTATAAATGATTTATGGATTTTCATAATCAGGTTTTACACTATATAATAGCATTATTCATTAAGAATAAGCAGTTCCTACTGCAAAACACTGATAAACGATAAAAATTGACTGCATAAAAAACATTGATAGTACAAAAAAGATAAAGATTTAGCTGTTGTCGAACTCGGAAAAATATCGACTTTTTATTTCTGGTGGAACTCGACAAAATGTACGTTTTTTAATGGTTGGCAAAATATCGACTTTTAATTTTTTGTGGATCTCACAAAATGTTTTCTTTTTATTTATTGTCGATCTCGACAAAATATACTTTTTATTTGTTGCGTATCTGGACAAAAAATGTATTCCATTTTTTGTGAATTTAGACCAAATTAGTCATTTTATTTGTTGTGGATTTCAACAAAATGTACTCTCTTTGTTTGTCGTAGACTTCCACGAAATATCAACTTTGTAGTTGTTCTGGATCTCGACAAAATTTACTCTATTTATTTGTTGTATACTTCGACAAAATATCGATTTTCTATTTGTTGTGGATATCAACAAAATTATTAGTTTACTTCGACAAAATATCGACTTTTTATTTGTTGTGGATATCGACAAAATATATATTTCCTTTGTTGAGAATTTAGACGTCTTTTTATTTGTTGTGGATATCGACAAAATATATATTTCCTTTGTTGTGAATTTAGACCAAATATAGTCGACCAAACCATAGACCATACCAAAATATAGACTTTACTCGATCCAGACATTGACCGAAAATATCAAATTTTATTAATAGTTAATGGAACTAATAACAGGTAAAGGAACAAATTATTAATTTATATTTGCTTTGAGCCTCGAAAAAATTAAGCCTTTCTATTTATTGTGGATCACTACAAAATAGATTTTTTTTTTTTTATCGGTTGTGAATCTTAAACAAAAATTAACCGTTTTGTTGGTAATTGGACAAATCGTCAACGGTTATTTGTTGTAGAACTCAACAAAATATTGGTTTTTTGAAATATTGTGGCACTGAACTAGATATCACATTTTATTATTTGTTGGTAATTGAATAAATTATTGACGTATATTTGTTTTGGACTTTGAATATTGATTCTATAAATATAATATATATCTATAAGTATAATATCCACGTACGTAATATCAACAAATCATCAACGTACAGTTGTGGACTTTGAAAAAACTATAAAACCCTAAAAATATATTAATTTTGTATTATTACGAACCTGTATAAAACTAGAAATTTGAAAAAAGTATCTATTTGCTTTTGTAGAAGAGTTAAACAATAAGTACAAAACCACAATCAATCCTGTAAAAAGTATGAAATTCATTACGATAAAACATTTTACACAGTAAAAATATAAGCATTTTTAAATTTTCAAAGCAAATTAGAAGTAAATTGTACAGATATTAACAATAAATAAAGTAATGTAATAAGTCCCGATAAGCAGTACATAAATGGTGATACGAAAAGAAACTTCTGATTTTCCTGTTTTTTTTTATAAACAACATTTGACCAAATTCATCGATGACTTTAATTTTGCTATATTTGAAATTCAGTGTAATTTTGTAATTATACAATAAAAAAGAGATACATGGGATTTAGAAACGTTTTCATCGAGAAAAAAAGTTAAATTTTATCATATTGTCAAAAACAGTTAGGCATATTCAATTTCCCAAAACAAAGACTAAAAAGAGGAATTATACATTTTTTTAAACTTTAATTTTCCTTTTTGAATTTGGCTTTGGTTCGTGTGAAGTGTAAATAAACAGAAGCATAGCCTCCATGCAGCTTCAGTAAATTTGCACAAATGTTCAGTTTAAACGACAAAACAACTTCCACTTGATTACACCGACATGATCATTTTCATGCTGATTGTGGAATGTGCAACTGAGACATTCATTAAGAGAATCGGGTAATAAGTCTTCACTAATGAAGTACCAAGCACAACAGTGTCTTTACGGCTCAATCGTCACGTAATTTCTGTACACTAATCTCAGAAGGCTTCGACACAACACCAATTTACGTTTTGGAATTTTTTTTTATAAAATATCAATTTTTTGTTTTTGTTGTGGACCTCCACAAAATATAAATTGAGGTTTTTGTTGATAAAATACAATATTTCATTTGTTTTGACATGGCCAGATTAATAAATATTAATTTGTTGTGAAAATCGACAAAATGAATTTTTTTGTTTGTGAACTCTTGCAAACATATCAAAATGACATATAATTTAACGACAAATAATCTTTTTCTTGACCTGTTTTTGAGGATTCATTTGTTGTTAATCTCCGATGGCGCCTAAACGTTTTATTAGTGGGGGCGAAAAGAATATTTGTTTTAATGTTGGACAAAACATCATTAAAATATTTATTTAGATTTCTTGTGAAAATCGAAAAAATATCAAATTTTTGTAGGTGACAAAACATTAGTTACGTTTGTTGTTAAATTTGACAATATAGCAATTTTTTATTGTTGGCATGAATGTATAATCAACGTTGATTTGTTGTTGACCAAAACCAAATGTCATTTTTTAATTGCAGTGAACCCCGCCGTTAATAATTAATTAATCATTTGTCGTGGACCTCGACGAAAATATAAGGTACTTTGTGTGGAAGATCTCAACAAACAAAGTAATAATTCAAGATTATAACATGACAATGACTAAAAGTCAATCGTTATTGTGAGTAATTGTTCAAATCTTCAACAGATATTTGTCGACAATATGTAGTGTTTTTGTACAGATCGACAAAATATCGGCTTTTTTTAGTGGTTCTTGACATTGACCAAATGTGTCAACAACCTTTATTGTTGCTAACTGAACAAATTATCAACGAACATTCGTTATGAAAGTTGACAAGATATCGATTTTTTGTTGTGTACTCAACAAATATAGTCATTTTATTTGTTGTAAACCTCGACAAAATATCAACTTTTTTGTTGTGGATTTGAACAAAATGTAGTTTTTTTGTTCTTGCCATTGAATAAATATTAACTTTTATTGCTGGTAATTGGACAAATCATCAACGGATATTTGTTGTGGACTTATTGTTAGACAAAATACCAACTTTTTTGTTGTGGATTCGGACAAAATGTATTTTTTGTTTGTTTTTGTCATTGAATAAACATCAACTTTTATTGTTGGTAATTGGACAAATCATCAACGGATATTTGTTGTGGACTTATTGTTAGACAAAATACCAACTTTTTTCTTGTGGATTCGGACAAAATTTAGTTTTTTTTTTGTTTTTGTCATTGAATAAATATCAACTTTTATTGTGTGTAATTGGACAAATCATCAACGAATATTTGTTGTGGACTTATTGTTAGACAAAATACCAACTTTTGATTTGTTGGTGATCTCGCAAAATGTTTAGTCTTTTTATTTGTTGTAGATCACGATTATCGGTGGTTGAACAAATCATCGATGTATCATCATACATTTGCTTATGATCCGATAAAATATCTAATTTTTATTTGTTTTGGATCTCAATAAAATATCGTTTTTTAAATTTGAATGAATAATTAATTTTTTGGCGTAAATCTCTATAAAATATCAACTTTATCATTTTTGTCGACCTCCTCAAAATATAAACATTTTATTTGTTGTGTGCTGAAAAACAAGTTAATTGGACAAATTACAGAAATAATTTTACTGTGGATCTCACCAGGGTATAATTATTCATTTGTTTTAGATTTCGACAAATGAACTTTTTATTCTACATCTCGAAATTTTGTATTATATTCACTAATTTCGTGGTCCGCTTGACCAATTAATATATTATAATTAATTAAGGTTTTTATCTCAACTAAAAACCTTAATTAATTTTGTATTATTCTGAATTTGGAGAAAACATGAAAGGCAAGGCTTTATTAAAAATATAGTGTAAATGAAATGCTTAAATCCTTTTGTTTAATTTGTGTTTTTGTAATAAACAAACATATCTTTGGTTTAATGACTACTATTTTCTCTATTCCGCATCATTTTCTTCTTCATATGCCTTCGCTTTAAATTGAATTTTTCATTATCGGCCCAGTCAATCGTGGAAAGCCTAATACCCACGAAGTTTCTTTTTCACGAGTTTTAAAGTCCGATTTTTACCCCATAGGCATATAAAGAAATGATTTTGGCAGTTAGTTTGGGTCGCTTTTGAATCGTGGCATGCCTTAATAAAGTGGCGTGCGTGAGTGAACAGGCCATTACCACGGGTCGATCTACTTTTTGACATAGCGGGGGGCCAAGGTTACGGACGATTTGCCCGATAAAACTTCGGAAGTAATTTATTCTCATTCCATTCAATGGGAAATGCACCGACCTTAAAATAGAAAGGGGATCGTCCGAAAACGCCAGATACCCGTTATAATTAGGACTGAGGTCGTTTTCAGACGTTTTCGTGGTATGTCGGCCAGAAGCATAGTTTGCATCTTTGTGAATAGAGAGATGTAAAGAATAGAACCTAGTCGAGATATACGTTGATGACGTAAAGCAACTTATAATATGACTACCTTTTAGCAAAGTGTCACTTTAAGATTCTCTACAACGTGGAAATTAATTAATCTTTTTATGTAAGGTATTGGTTGAAATGAAAAAGTGTCAGGAGCGGGATTTAAACCCACAACCTTCGGATGAGTGGGTTCGAATCCCGCTCATAACACTAACTTTTTCATAGAAATGATAAATGATGGAGTGAGTGTGGTGTTCAATACTTTTCAAAAGGATAGTTCCCACTCACAGTAAGTTGTTTTGCAACGATCCGGATTTCGAGCCTTTTAGCTCATCATCAGGTTGAAGGACTTCTACAACCACGTCTCTGTAGAAGTCCTTCAACCTGATGATGAGCTAAAAGGCTCGAAATCCGGATCGTTGCAAAACAACTTACTGTGAGTGGGAACTATCCTTTTGAAAAGTATCTAACTTTTTCATTTCAACCAATACCTTACATAAAAAGATTAATAGAAATGATGGAGTGAGTGCGGTGTTCAATCCTTTTAATGTAAGTTGATGTTTTAAGTAAGTTTAATGTAAGTTGCAAAACAACTTACTTTGAGGAGGAACTATCTTTTTAAAAAGGATTAAAAAAATTAATTAATTGAAAGAAGTTATTTGGTCAATCAGACCACGAAATATAATGAATCACGTGGAAAGATGCGACGGGGTTTTAAAGATGATTTTTAAATTGAAATTTACAGCAGTGTTTACAATATATTACAAGACCAATTTTTAAGATTTTAAAAAAATTAAAAATTTGGTACAAGAGAACGAAGAAATCACCCAGCGGTCTTTCAGTCATTATCAGTCTCACTGCCCAACAGGCTACCGTCGGTGTCACATTCTGGGAGAATTATTGGGCATATTGATGGACAAAACCGAGGTTCAGTTTCCACTCAGTTTAAATAAAATGGATTTTGTGGAATTTTCTGCAACGGGATTTTACCATATCTCTGACAAAGGGAATATTGAGGTCGTCGCGGATTGGGCGATTGAATAGGCAAAAACTTCAATTATTTTTCGATGGATTTTTCCTTTGGATATCTGTGATGATTTGGAATGTTTGGTTTAATTGCCCAGTCTGATGGCTGTCGGATTTTACTATTACTTTGTTAAATTTGGGCATTTCGGACAACAGGTCATCTCACTTAGTTGATCCAGTGTCCATTTTTATACGGTCATCACTCATCACCATTTAAAGTTCATTATATTTCGTGATCGGATTGACCAAATAACTTCTTTCGATTAATTAATCTTTATATATGGTATTGGTTGAAATGAAAAAATTAGTGTCACGAGCGGGATTCGAACCCAAGACCTTCGGCTAAATGCGCCGCCGCTCTACCACTTAAGCTATCGTGACTTCGATCCACTCGGACACCAACTTCCCATCTCAACCCACGATTCGAATTTTCCCTCCTTTTTGTCATTTTCAAATGTCGTGAAATCAGGATTCGATTCTCGGCAACAAATGAAATTGTCTCGGAAAGCTTTAGTGAAGATATACTTAGTTTTGATTATTAAATCCATTATATTTCGTGGTCCGATTGACCAAAGAATTTCTTTCAATTAATTAATCTTTTAACCAATGGTAAAATGAAAAACCATTTAAAGTGTTGGAACCACCAGATAATTGCTAAAATTAAACTAAGTTATTTTAAGGAAATTTTGCATTTTTTGACCCCTTCTAAAGATAAATGGAAAATCCTTTTCGGTTAAAACGTGAAATATACACCAATGTTTTGTAACATACTAGAAAACATTCTGCATATTCTATATAATATGGGGGTTTCAGGTTAGTCTCTTTTTAGATGTGTAAAGCCTAATGAAGCTGACGTGGTAGACTATAGAAAAGGGTACGTGATTTAGATACAGGGGACGCATTATTCCACATCGGAAGGTAACGACATTTAAAGATAATATATTTTATGATTTTATAATTAATAAATCAGAGAATCCGTAAACAATAAGTGAGAGAAGATACTTATACTACAAATCAGTTGATATCACACGCTGAAAATGTATTCCACAGAATATTAAAGAGGAAAAAACAACTTAAGCAATGATTTTAATAGCACGATATCGTCGGAATTCTCACTTTCGACGCGTCGGGCGTGTAAACATTTATGCTGCTGGGTTTAAAGGGTTATCGTGCCCTCGTCTCTGTTTTCCCTTCTTTTTACGATCGGTAGCTGATGTAGAACGAGTTCTTGTCACGTATCGCGCATAAACTCACATCCTCGCGTTATGTCATCCGATCCGGGGGCCGGTCTTGAGAGAGAATTTTTCTCCTTTCCGCCGGCCGTTAACCGAGACTTATTTCATCCGGTCTGAAAAGGAGGGAAAAGAGACCCGTTTCATTCCGTCCGACTGACAAATTCACGGCAGTTTCCGAGGCGGGCGGCGAAAACCCGTAATGTCTGGGGGATTTATTTTCAACAAGGAGCGATCGTCGTTCAAACGAGGGGAAGAAAAGCGGAGCTGGAAAATTGCGCTTACAATGGGGGTGATTCGGTCTAATAAAAACTTTTTGGATAACTTCAAATAAAAATATGTTCAAACTGTTTGAGCTTTAACAATTTATTTAGTGCGACCCCAGCCTTTCTAATTAGGTTTGCGCAACTGTGTCTAATGGATCAAAAGATTCTTCTTGTACAAGAGAGAAAGAGAGAGAGGGGAAGTGAGATGAGACAGGGCGAAAGGAGAGAGATAAGGAGAGAGAGAGAGAGAGAGAGAGAGAGAGAGAGAGAGAGAGAGAGAGAAAGATAGATAGAAATTGATTGATTGATTATCACTTTATTTAACAATCACTCAAGGTTTGATCTCTAAGACCACTCTTACATCTAAAGTGAAATTACAGCAACATGATTTTATAAACTCTACCAATCTACCATACACAAAAAAGTTGAAAAAAATAATTATCTATTACAAACTATACACTTGTTCACAGTGGATTAACACATTAAAATAAAAAAGTAACCTTTAAATAATAACAAACGTAACTTCTATCAGGAGAATAAACTAACAGTAGACATTTGTAAGGGTTTAACATTACAAACTTAAGTGACAGTTGAAAAGATTCGTTATCATCATCTTAACATGACAATTTTTGGATTTAATTGAGGAAAAAGAAACAGATAATATTTTAGTTTAATATTTTTACACATATTTTGATGTCAAATATTTTTTTAGTTTTTTCCTAAACGTACTTATTTTGTTTCAATGCTGAATTTCAACTCGTTTTGAAATTTTGAAAACACTTACTAATTGCAAATGAATCATTAAATATTGTGGTTCCATATTTTACAAATTGTAATTGCTTAGTTTTATATCTAGCATATTATTATGAACATCAGATCTATATTTTATTTTTTATATATGTATGTAGGTTTTTTCATCAATATTTGAGAGAGAGAGAGAGAGAGAGAGAGAGAGAGAGTGAAAGAGAGATACATATTGAAAGTGAGAGAGTAACATAGGGAGACAGAGAGAAAAAAAGAGAAAGAAAAGAAAAAGATAGATAGAGAGAGGGAGAGAGAGAAACATATTGAAAGTGAGAAAGTAACATAAGAGGAGAGAGGGATATATATAGAGAGAGAAACAAAAAGAAAAAGATAGAGTGTGAGAGAGGGAGGGAGAGGGAGAGAGAGAGATAGAGAGAGAGAGAAAGAGAAAGAAAAAGATAGATAGATAGATAGAGAGAGAGAAACATATTGAAAGTGAGAGAGTAACATAACGGGAGAAAGACAGAGAAAGAGAAAGAGAAAGAAAAAAGATAGAATAGGAGAGATAGTGAGAAATATATTCAAAGTGAGAGAGTAAGATAAGGGAAGAGAGAGAAAGATAGATGCGTAGATAGAAATAGAGAAAGAGATGGGGAAAGGAGAGGGAGGGAGAAAGAGTGAGACGAAAGTGAGATGAAACAGGGCAAAAGGAGAGAGATAGAGAGGGAGGGAAAGAGAAAGAAAGAGAGAGAGAATGAGAGAGAGAGTGAGGGGAGAAAGATTTATTGAAAGTGAGAGATAATATAGAGGGAGAGAGGTAGGGTGAGAGAGAGAGAGAGAGAGAAACAAAAGAGGGAGAGAGATGTAGGGAAAGAGAAAAAATTATGGAGATACTCTTAGAAAAAATAACATAATGTGATAGACAAAGAAATAAAGTAAGAAAGCAATAAATGAAATAGAGAATACAAAAATAGGAATAGAAATGTTTGAAAAATAAGATAAAGTAAGTGAATGGATGAAAGATAAACAAATAGACAGATTTATGTGTAGTTAAACAGATGGAGAAAATGAATAAGCATGAGAAAGTAAAATAGCAGAAATGAAATAAGGCGGGTAAGTGTGAATGAATGAGAAACATTGATTAGTAATTACAAAAGAATAAACAACAAACTTTATGGTTGGGTTTGCCACCAAATTAAAAAATATATCGTGCCGGCAATCGAAATATATCGCTGGCGTCTTACGCAGGTGACGGGATGCGCGTTCGGACGGTACAAATCGGTTGCCCACCGCTTAAAAACTATTTTAATATTGTGTATTATACACTAAGAGTCGTCAATATTATTTTTTTAAGTTGTTTCTTCGCGTATGCCTTCTCGTGACGCCTTTGCATTTCAAAAGGAAGGAAAGAAGAAGACTTTTCGCTCACGTCCTAGCAGGCAGTACACGAGGAAGGAAAAAGGAAAAGATTTCCTGTTTTGTAGTTCTACTCTTCCCCTGCGCAGAGACCTTCCTATACTTATTTTGCTTGGAAGTAATTTTAATTTCATTTATTTTTCTCAACTGTTATCAAATTTTACTTTCCTTTATTTTACCTTTTATCTTTCCAACCTCGAAACTAGGATTGGCAGAAGTTAAGCTTCTTTTTAATTAATTAAGGTTTTTAGTTGAGATGAATAAAAGTTAATGGCACGATCGGAATTCGAACCGACGGTGGGGTTGAGATAGGAAGTTGATGTCCGAGTGGATCGAGGTCACGATAGCTCAAGTGGTAGAGCAGCGGCGTATCTAGCCGAAGATCGTGGGTTCGAATCCCGCTCGTGCCATTAACTTTTTTCATCTCAACTAAAAACCTTAATTAATTGTAATATATTAATTGGTCAAGCGGACCACGAAATTAGTGAATTTAACTTCTTTTTAATTATTATTATTTTTTAAAAATTTAATATCTCTCTCTAAGAGATAATGGTCCTCCGAGTTATCTTCTTTATTAACACAAATCACCTGCTACCGATCGCTTCTTAAAATTATTCTGAGGCGGAAATTGGGGAAAGGAACATTTTACATAAATGATAAAAATCCAGTCAATATTAAACCATGACAATTAATATCTTACGGCTAAAGTGCCTTGTTAGAACAATTATCTGGATTGCCCATCGAAAAAAAAGTCTACCAAGTGGGTAGGCAGTATATCTTTCTCATATTTTGTGCATGCACATGCGCATATGTTTATCCAATTGGTATAAAATCCATAGAGTAACACCTAAAAAATTATCCGCATAATCCGGGAAAATGGCATAAGAATCCCACGAATGGTTTCAGGATATAGCCTTGTTTTTACGTTTGTGCGTGCACATATATTAATTGGATTGGTATAAAATTCGTACGGATCGTCTAGAAAGCAGTCCGCATAATATATAATACATAAATTTCATAAGTATACGACAAATGGTTTCGGAGTTTTGCCGGTTACAATTAATTGACCACAGACAGACGGTAAAAAATTTTCAAAATGGTTTGAAACTCAAATTTTGATTTTGGAGGAGAAAAATTGTTCCGACTTTCCCGCATGAATACAAGTTTTCCTTACCAAAGGTAGTTCGGAAGCAAAAAATCAAAAAATATAAATGTGCGTTTTATTTTATCTATTATATTTAGTGGTCTATTGACCAAATTACTTCTTTCAATTAATTAATCTTTTTATGTAACGTTTTGGTTGAAATTAATTTTATTTTATATTGGACTGTTAAATCATAAACCTCTAAATGGAAAAGTACAGTTTTATTTTACTTATTCTTTACTGCATCTTTCAAATAAAAACAAAATCTTTGTCTTTTTGAAAGGTCTGTATTGAGTTAACGAGGGTAAATTTCAAAACTTTACTCTGACAGCATCCTACTGAAAAAAACCTCACAGCCTGGTCAAAATTCATACGGCATACATCATAATATAAATGTTTTTAAATTCTAGAGGATTCAATCTAATGGTTGTTCATAGGATTTTGTGCCTTTTCGTTTATTGTAAAACTGAAAATAACAGGTGTACGGTAATGACGTGATTCGAAAGATGTCTTAGTCATTCGGAGGAATGGTGGGTATAATGCAAGGTTTGAACCTCGGCTACTGAATATTTAAAGTTTCGACGAAAAACATGGAATCAAAACATGTCCGAGAAACAAATTACACATCTTTGTAAATGCAAGATTATCCCGGGTTGTTTAGATATCAACACGCACTCGGGGGTTTCTCCCTAAAATCCCACGTGCATCGGGCTTATGATCACGTTCAAAAATTACCCGAAACGAAAACGTGTTTTGGCTTTAATAACCCGAGATAACTAAAAATATTAAAATTAGATGTTTATTGGACATTTAATGTAGAGAAATGTATCCGGCTGAAACGCGTACAAAGAAATAGTTTAAAAAATTGACAGGGATAATCATGGAAGATCAAACCGTAGACAATTTTCCGCCAAAACGCCGCAATCAAATATATCCTGATAATCAAATAATTTGTTTTAAATTTAAGCACGACAGTCTTGCCGTGAGATCACAGTTATCAAATAGCTATTTTTATTCGAAGAATAACAGCATTAAACTTTCTTATCTTAAGTAGTATAGGTTAAAAAACACGCTCGGTCATGAACCAAAACGTTAATTAATATGTGTGGTGATTAGTGACCGTTAATCGATATTTATTTAGAAATCGTGAGATGCGGTCTGGTGTGATGTAGGTTTCAGAAAAACGTAGATGATATATTGACAGCTGTTCCCACAGATCAAATTCAAACTACTTTAGACACATATAATAGCTTTCACCTTGCCACAGCTTGCCATGCTGGAATAAATGAAAATGAGAAGGCAGACCGTATGGCGAGAAAGGCAGCCTTGAGTGGTATTCCTCACGGAGGGGTCCCCTTCAGTGACCTCTGCTGTCACTTTAGGCGGCTCATCTGGGGGGCATGGAAGTGTGAATGGGGTGCCTGCACAGGAAACAAGCTTCTCGCAATAAAGGAAGATGTAAAGAAATGGGAATCCTCTTCCAGACCCTCCCGAAAAGAAGAAACCCTCCTAACCCGGCTTCGAATTGGCCACTCCCGACTCACCCATAGATTCCTACTTGAAAGAACTTCTAAACCTATTTGTCTGCTCTGTAAAACTACCATCACAATATCCCGCATCCTAATAGATTGTCCTTTATACACTTCTAAAAGATCCCTCCATCAGATTCCTAAAGACCTCCAATCCATACTAAGCAACAACTCAACATCAATAAACAAAATTTTTAACTTCTTAACAGACATCCAACTAATTGATAAAATCTGATATCCCATCCCCTCAACTCTTGTTTCCTTTGCTGGTTCCCCATGTTGGCGGTGTGGTGCGGCTGACTTCTGGCGACGCCCGTGCGGGGCCTCGGGTGCTGGTCGGTCTTGGGCTGGATTGAGGGGTGCCTCCCCGGACTCTGAGGTCAAGGAATCTCCAGCGAGCTTAGAGGAGGTGTCGATGGTGACTAGACACCGACCCCTCCTCGATAAAGTCCTGCGCGCAATATTAAGANAGATGATCTCAATAAAGATCGAAACGTTGGCACGATAAAGAAAATGTTTTTCTGAAACCTACATCACACCAGACCGCATCTCACGATTTCTAAATAAATGTTGTTTAATATTTAAAATCTACAAAAATATATGAAGACCACAATGCAAAAGTTAATTAACCTAATGGGTTATAAAATTTTAATTATTTTTAACTTTACTTAAATAAGCGAGTTGTAGATGTTGAACTTGATAAGCAACTCCAATTCAAGAATCCTCTCGTCTTACCCTTACCCAAAAACAAAATAAGACAATAAATGTTCACAATAATTGAAATATTTCTAATTGGTTTATAATGTCATTTAAGTAAGTGGAAACAAAATTTAAAAAGGCATGCAGCTAGCAGAGAGTATGGACATTTATGAACGTCAAGAATCATTTGTTAACAAACTCCCCAAAATACGATATTAACACTGATTTTGAATCTTGGAATATAGTTTCATTTTTTGTGGTTCTCCGCAAATTTCTAATTAAATTAATTGTGGGACTTAACTGTTTTTTCCATTTCTTGTGGCTGTGCAACAAGCATCAATTAATGCTGGTTGTGAACTTCGACAACGAATTTAAATTACATTTGTGGTAGATCCCAACAAAATCGTAATTTAATTATCTGAAAAACTTAAGCAAACGTCAATTTTTCATTTAGGATGAACTACGACAAAATATCATCTATTTTGTTGAGTTCTAGACAAAATAATGAAATTTTAACTGTATCTGTATTATCTTCCTTAAGTTGTTCATTCAATTGGTGGTCAGACTAGTTAAAAAAGAAAATACAAATACAACTAAAATTTAGTAACAAAAAGAATCATTAAATATAATAAAAAGAGCGTTTTAATAAATTATCGCTGAAGAGGGTCCGCTGAAGTCCCGAAATATACGATGTTCAAAATCTGGTTATTTTTGTTCTTAACAAGTCTGACCACCTATATAATGAAATTTGTGGTGAAAGTCGACATAAAATAAATAATACCTTAATAATAAACTACGACCCAATGTCATTTCATGTAAATTCGTTCAAAATCATCAAAATATTTATTAAATTTGTTGTGAAATTCGAAATAATCTAAATTTTACGTGTATAATGACCTAAGACAAAGTACTGCATCATGTGTTGTGTCTCGATAAAACAATTGTTAAATTTATTGTGGAATTGGACAAAATATAATTTTTTTATTTATAGTAATAACGAATGTTTATTATAGTTCATAATGGCGACCGACCGACCCCCTGGACCCTTCGGGCAGTACTCGTTCGCGACCATCTGGCAAGCTTGCCCAGGTCGTGTACACCGCCACACCTCTACAACACTAAGTTTCTTGAACTTAAAAATAAGTATGCCGGTTTTTGCATTTTCACGGCGGGATTATATGCTATTTGGCACGCTCTCGAAGAAGTGCGGACCTGAGAAGGCCTACGCTCAAGGGAGGGCAGTTTGGTCTTAACGTGGCAGGTTCTCTGTTGACCCTCACGTCGTGCTCTTGCGAGAAAAATACGCCGAGATGGAGCGCTTCGGAAAAAACAATGGTTATTGACTGGATTCCCGGACACGTCGGCCTGGAGGGTAACGAACGTCCGGACGAGACGGCGAAAGCCGGGATGTCCTACACTACCAACCAGCCCATCGCGATTAGGCCTCTGACGTTAAATGAGAGGGAAAGAACAAAATAAAAAAAATGATGGCTGCGTCTGTGGACGGGGTCATCCGAGAGGCTCTTACGTGTCACGAGCACGACCAGTAGATGGCCTCCCGAGTGCCTGAGCCGAAAACGAGGAATCGTCCTTACCCGATCGAGAATAAGTCACACGCTGTTGACACACGTGCACGTGCTCCTGGGCCGAAAAAAAGAAAGGTTGCTCATGTGTCCCACTTAATAGAAGCTCGTCACATCTTGGCTCTTTACAGTGAGAGTATAAGCATGACGCCGAATTTAAGAATAGTTCTCGGCCACCTTCGCCTTTGCCGATGGTACCACAATCCTTTCTCCTGATAAAGATCCTGTAGCTTCCCGTAATCTCCAAAATCACCTCACATCCTATAATGCTGGCTCCGACAGTGGAGAATCAAGATCAACCAAATGAACCAAACGTAATATTTACCCTAAACAAGAAAACTTTCCCAGCGGTATACCTCAACAACGTTCCCATCCCAATTGGGAACCATGTACGATACCTCGGTCTCTACCTGAACAAACGACTGATGTGGAACCCCTATACACGACTTAAGCGCACAGACTGTAACATACGATTTTTCATGCTTAAACGATTACTCGACAGACGATCAAAACTCTCACTAAAAAAAACTAAAAAATTTAAAATGCCCTCCTGGCCCCCATTTGGACATACGGACTTGAACTTTACGGAAGTGCTAAGCGTTCCAACCTCAATCGAATCCAATTCCTTCAATCCAAAATCCTCAGAACAGTAGTCCACGCCTCTTTCTATGCATCCAATCTCACCATCCATACCGACCTAAATGTCCCTCTTGTTACAGAGCTAGCCCAATCCCGCTACAAAACGTTCCATTCCAAACTACCCCATCATCCGAACCCTTTCGTCAAAAACCTGTCATCCACCACATTACCTAATAATCCCAACAGAAGACTGAAGCGTCGGAGGCCCCGCGACAACCTAAACACTTAACATCGTTCTCCTAGGACGGAGTCCATCTCGCTCAGCGGATCGATGTACTAACAGCTATCATCACTGGATGGTTCATGCTACTGTTATTATTGTTTATATGTAAATATTATATGTCTTACTTTTTGCGTCGAAGAATGCACTTGTATCTGGGATGCGATCATCAAAACAAGTAAGTTTTGTACCTTATGTCAAGCTTTCAACTTTTATTGAGGTCTTCATCAGCATTCTACAGTCTGTGTCTAGAACCACAATTGATGGTCTCATTTGGTTACATACATATGTATTGTTGTTTTTACTATTATCATTATAATATTTTACTTTTAATCTTGTGACAAAGTTATCCAATGCTTTTTGGTAAGTGCTGTTGTATTACCTATTATAAATTATAAACGTAGTAATTACATGTAGAGCCCTGATGAAGACCTCAATAAAGGTGAAACTACTTGTTTTGATGATAACAAACAAACAAACATGGAAAACAATGCTTTGTTTAAGTGCTTGAATTTATTAGTGTGAGTGGCGAAAGGTGATGGTATAATACGTTACCATCCCTCCTCCAGCAGTGTGTATATTTAGAGTTGATGTTGGCGGAATATTTATAAAAGTACCCCATCGACCCTTATTTAGATTAGTCTATTACTACTGTGTGAAGGTCGACGGAAGGGTGAATGTATTTATTAGCATGAATGCATTTAATTGCGCGACAGTATTATGGAAATTAATTAGGGTTAGGCTAGATTAAAGTTTGCATGCATTGGGGGCTGAAATGATCTAGCTGTCAACAGCTCCCGTCGGAGCCTAATCCTGTTGGTTTGATAGCGACGATCTCCTGGGTATCAGGCCAAGGGGGATAGTAGCGACCCAACCACATAACGGAACAGGTGAAATCTCCTGAGATACATAGACCCTAGAGTCAGCACATCGGGGAGTGACAACACTTCGGGGTGAAAGTCCAATAATAATATTAATATAGTGTATAATGAACTACGACAAAATTCAATGTGTTATGGACAAAACATTTCTTTTTCATTTGTTCACACAATAATAATTAATTGTTTTACTATGTCGAAATTGTGTCATTTGATGTGACTATCCACAAAATGATTATCTAATTTGTTGTGGAACTTGACAAAATATAAATTTTGTATTTGTTGTGTATTCATTAGATTTCGTGGTCCGGTTGACCAAATAACATCTTTCAATTAATTAATCTTTATGTAAGTTTTTGGTTAAAATGGAAAAGTTAGTGTCACAAGCGGGATTCGAACCCACGTCCTTCGGCTAAATACGCCGCTGCTCTACCACTTGAGCTATCGTGACTTCGATCCATTTGGACAACAAACTTCTCATCTCAACCCAACCTTTCGAATTTTCCCTCCTTTTTCGCCATTTTTCAAATGTCGTGTAATCTATTTGATCCTCGGCGACAAATGAAATGGCCATGGAGAACTTTCGTGAAGATATACTTCGTTTAACTTCGTTAGATTTCGTGGTCCGATTGACCGTATTTTGCCGAAGGTCGTGGGTTCGAATCCCGCTCTTGACACTGACTTTTTTATCTCAACCAATAACTTACATAAAGATTAATTTGCTGTGCATATTGACTAATAATTAAATTTGTGTCGGGCACTCTCAACACGACACGCAAGAATGGCACAATTACACAGAAGACAAACACTTTGAACCCTGAAGATGATCTCAATAAAGATCGAAACGTTGGCACGATAAAGAAAATATTTTTCGGAAACCTACATCACACCAGACATTTCACGATTTCTGAATTATTAAATTTGCCCTATAATATAAATATTTCCTTTAGTAAACTACAAAAAACTATTGTGCCAGTTGTTGTGAATCTGACAAAAAAAAAATTAAATTGATAGGTAATAATTGAAAAACTATAGTTAAATTTGTTAAGTGAACTTCGATAAAAAATATTACTTCCATTTGGCGTGAACCTCAAGAAATATATATTTGTTAATTGACTGCAAAGCTGCCATTTACTTTTTACATCATTTTACTCAAGAGTGAAAAATTTTGACTAATTTAGTACACTATAGTTTGTTTCTGAGTTTGACTTTTTTCTAAATACCGCACAAATTGCCTTCTGTGGGAACAGCTGGACCGGATAGTTAATTGCTTGTTTATTGTGTTTGACCTAGATGTTTGTCCATGTTATTGCTGATTCGTTCGTGGATTTCATGTATTATTACCATGTTATTGCCATTTATTGGATAATTAGAGATGTTAAAACGAACAACAATGGTCGCCCTTGTTCACATTGTTTCAACCCACGGTCCAGAAAAATAGGAAAAAAACGCCCTCGTACTCTCTATGATCTGGTATCCGTGACTCTTTTGTTTCTCCAGTGCGGGGGGAATGCATTCATAGTCAGTATCGCCCATTTGGTCGTGAGGAGGCCGTGGGAAGTGTTCGTGTTCGCCCATGTCACTTGAACGCCATGACCCCGTGGTTGTAACAACAAATAAAAAACCTGGAGAACTTTTAGGACATCGAGTACCATTGACATTTCAGGAAAATTGAAAAGTCTAATGAATCCAGAAATTACTGGTGTTGAGGATAATTAGTATCGATCGAGTTGTAATAGTTTGTGTAAGAAATTACGTCGGTCACTAGGTCAATATTTTTTCCGGACCTTCTTGAAAATTTATTTTGCCCAATTTAACCACTTACCGAATTTTGCCATATCTGAACTATCAAATGGAAAGAATGGACCGCTTCGAATTTAGCATTTACAATGTCTGGAGTGCCGTTCGGTAGTTGATGAATCACCCGGACGGTTCTGTTTTGGCAATTTACCCAGGGTGGTCCGGGTGGTCGCGCTGATGTCAGCTGCTGGAACAGAATTGCCCCAGTTCGCGATTTCCCAACACGTATTGATGAATCCTGCGTCGTAAAGAAACCATGGATATAATTAGTGGTGGGTGTTTAAAAATATCCTGACTACTAGCGAGAAAACGCTGACAAGAATGAACCGTTGTAATTTCTGTAGCCCTATTTTCTTTAGGCTGTTTAATTAAAAGCATAAAGAAGAGAAATACAAACAAAGAAATAAAGAAAAACTATTGGAAGAAGCGATTTTTAAACTAGTAAACTTTCTGAACATTACATGTTTGTTGTTGTTACATGATAGTATGAAAAATAAAAATATATCACAGTCTATCGATGCAATATTTTGAATCAATAACTTATTTGAAGTCCTTTTGGAGGAAATTGATTTTTGAAAGAAAAATTGCTGATATTTTTCACATTGGTTCATTAATTTCAACTCAAATGGAAGCATAATTCCTTTATGCAATGTGTTGCGCATTCAAATATATTTTTCTCGAGGGAACAGAATGCAATCTCGCACGAATTCGGTATTACAAAACCTTATAAAACTCGGTTTGGAAAGGGAGAAGGGTATGAGTGTGTGTGTGTGTGTGTGTGTGTGTGTGTGTGTGTGTGTGTGTGTGTGTGTGTGTGTGTGTGTGTGTGAAGGAATTCGGATCGTTTGGAATCTCATATCGCCGAAAATCCATGCTGGAATGGCACCACGGTCATATTGTCCCAAAGGTGAAACGACGCCGGGATTTAATCATTTAATCGTCCCTTAGAAATAAAGGCACAGATCGGAAAACGCAGAACGACATTTAAATAATTGAATATAAATTGAAAATGCGTTCGTAGAGTCAAAGACTTTTCCCGAATACTCACACGCTGGGTAATTTATCATGCATATTAATATATCAAACTACAATCTGTATTTAAGGTTTTGTAATAATGAAAATCCGTATGTAATAAAACATTCATGAAGAAATATAATTTTACCCATTCTTACTTCTATTTAAAGGCAATGTTAGCCTTGGTTTTGTAAAATAAACTTACTATTTTAACAAATGTCTCCCTTATGCCTATGGAATAATTTTATGTAAATTTTCTTATTTCAATTACAAATAGTTAAGTATCAATTAAATTCTTGGCACGTGCATTAATGGAAAAATTTATCATCTGGCCTACCCTAAAAATAGTAAATTGAAATAATACTCTTATAAAAA
Source organism: Cimex lectularius (assembly GCF_000648675.2). NCBI lineage: Eukaryota > Metazoa > Arthropoda > Insecta > Hemiptera > Cimicidae > Cimex > Cimex lectularius. The sequence continues at coordinate 1,000,849 of NW_019392681.1, read as the reverse complement.
AAAAGGTAAATCACACTCATAAATGCGATCCCTTAAATTGACGTCTTTCGAACTTGAGAATAGTTTTCAATATTCAGATATGTCATTCCAATCACAACTATTTTTTTAAATTTCCATCGCATCTGTAGATGGCACCGATATGTAAACGGAAAAGTACTCTTTCTCTTGTACGTCAAACATACACACAAATATGTAAACAAAAGCATCTCTTAAATCACAAACAGAACTGCAAAATTATTTTAGTATGTCGGCGGGGTCTATCTTTACCTAGAAAAATACAAACAGAAGTGTAATCTCTTAAATTTCTTATATGTGTGTCCTTGAAACCAATCTGTAAATGGAAAACTACAATTACACGTGTACAATAAACAAAAACCATATAAATCACGACAGAACTGGTATCTCTTAAATTTGTTTTACATACGTTCGTGAAACCTGTCTATGATGGAAAACTACATTTGTTTAATAAACAAAACTAGTGCGAATGTTAACGNAAATCACAAACGAAATCTATCTGTGAATGGAAAACTACAATTACACGAGTACAACAAACAAAACTCTCTTAAATCAAAAGAGAAAAGTGAATTTGAATTTTTGAAAAATGGCAAAAAGGAGGGAAAATTCAAAAGGGGTTGAGATGGGAAGTGGGTGTCCGAGTGGATCGAAGTCACGATAGCTCAAGTGGTAAAGCAGCGGCGTATCTAGCCGAAGATCGTGGGTTCGAATCCCGCTCGTGCCATTGACTTTTTTATCTCAACTAAAAACCTTAATTAATTGTAATCAAAACAGAATTGGTATCTCTTAAATTTGTTTTACGTATGTTCGTGGAACCTATCTATAATAGAAAACTACAATCGAACTTGTACGATAACCAAAAGATCTTAAACTACTATCTTTTAAATTTCTTTTATTTGTTTTGCTAATCGTCTGCGTTTGGAACGTCTCTGTACAAGAAAATTAACAATTTGCCATGCAGATATTACCAAAATACCCGTAAATATTTGATTGCACGAGAGTGTTTGAAATATATCTGTAAATGTACCTGGTTAATATTTAAAAAAAAATCTCAAATGATATACAGAGATGTTACCTGTTAAAATTATGTTGCATATGACTGAGTAATAAGATATCAACTTATCTTTAAATTAAAAAAACACAATCGCACTTCGGTAGTATTTATAATTTGCGTCAGAACAACCTTCAAGTTTGTGTGATTTAGCGTTTTCAAAAGTAAAAAAACCTTCATTTTCTTTCATCCATTGACAATTAATCGAGTGACCAACACTGCAGTATATTTTCAAATAAGGGTAACTAATGAATATTTAATTAGAAACATAACTAACCGGCCATTAAAGTTCATTGTTTCTCAAACGCCAAGTAGAGAAAAATCGGACGAAGTTCATTGCCAACAACTTGACCTTTTAACAATTGTCACGTTTTGACAAGCCTACCGACACTTTAGAAGACCGAAGTTTTGAGACGGTCTGACATCGCCGAGTTTCTTTAAAAGGATGGAGGACTAATCCAAAAATGGCTACGCTATCACTCAACGGGCTTATTTTGGATTAAAGTCCCTAAAGCTTGTCGACTTTCTTACTTCAAACAAACTGTATAAATTTTATGTTGGTTTTAAAAATAGATAAAATAAAAGGGAAACTTGATCATTTCAGTATAAAATTTTATTCTGAACAATGTTTATTTTTTAATAAATTAATCAATTTTTTTAATAGTTGAACGACTGACAGCGAAGTGGTTTATTGCTTTAATGTTACACAGGCATAGGGATTTGTTGCTTTTGAAATATTCCCCCTGAGAGGGGTTTCCGTTGAAAATATAATTATCACGATTCTTGATTGTTGCACAAGGCAGCACAAAGGATTTAATCCGATTAGATTCGGGATCTCGTGTGCTAAAGCTAGAGTTTTATTGACCTCCTGCTATGACGTCCGTCGCTCTTCTACCAGCATCAAATAGCATTACCATTCAAGATGAAAGGAGATAAGTTACATTTCGTAACACGATTCCAGAGGTGTGCCATATAAGATAAAGAGACACGTGGGCACACAATTACACCGCCGAAAGTCAGGAAAGTTTTTACAGAAGATCTGACAAACAAAAAAACCTAAACTGATTTTGAAAAAATTTAAACGCCTTATTATGTTTGATAAGTCGAATCAAACTAGGGTGAAGGGGGTAAATTACTGGTAAATCTAATTGTTTTGTGAGGAAATCGCAAATTTAGGGGGGTGGGGAGAAAGCAGGGTGAGTAATGATTTTTAGATTTTTCCAACTTGAGCCCCCGTCGATAATACTGTATTTTTAAAGGTCAAGGATAAGAGCGACTACGCTTATTGAAAAGATGCAAATATTATCATGCACGTGCCAATTTTCATTGAGTCTACACCATTAAAAAATGTATGAAGTATACTTTTCTGATGGATGTGAATGTATTTGTACTGGCATTCAAACAAACGAAGTGGGCTAAGTCGTAGGAAAATTTCAGAAGAAATATTAGCTGATTCGTACTTAAGCATACAAAACATAAAAAGTTTAATTTTGACATATGTAAAAGTTTTAAAGCGTGACAGTTCCTAAATTGACCAAGCTGCTGGCATTGGAAATTGGTGGATTTTTGTTTCTCGAAAGGAGCAATGAACTTTAAAGACTTGGTTTGTTTATTCCTGCCGATTATCTTCTAATTAGTGTGTTTATTTGTAAACTCTGTTATGTTGTCACCTCCAATTAATTATCACTGATGGATGACAATAACCTTTTGGTCCGAACAAGCTTGGTTTACCGTGTTCAGGAAGTTTTCTAATCATATCCATCCATATGATTACATGAACTCATTTAAACAATCATATATAATTTTCAAGCCGTGAGACAGCTTCATAACTAGAAACTGATAAAGTTATGATTAATAAAATATTATCGCGCGTTAAGAGCACTGTTGATAGCTGGTCCCAGGAGGATTTCACACATAGAAGAAGGCTTATGGGCAGGGGACCAAAGAAAAGGTTGCTCGATGTGTACCTCCTAATTAAAGGATGTAACTCCTTGGCTCCATATAGAGAGCGCGTAGGAATGTTACCCGATAGAATTGTGCTTCAGCATGGCAACGAGTGTTTGGGTACCCTGTTCCGATTCTTGTAGGAATTTTATAGTAATGATAATTTTGTGTGTCTAGCATGTGTTGAGAATGTACACATATTTATTAGCGTAAAGTGTATTGTGAGAGGGTCGATGGCGAAATGATGAGTATCCCGTCGACCATCAATTAGGTTCGTTGGACAGGGTGTCCTTTTTAGATGGCCCTGAATTTCTCTTGAACCACACTATCAAAAATACATGCTTAATATTTTAAGTCTAGTTTCAAATTTTTACCATTTTTTCGAGAAAAAAAATTATACAGAGTACCTCAGGCCCAGTTCAACTTCAAAATTTCAAATAGGACCATATACATTCTGACACATCATTTTAAAGGATTTTTGACGCTGAAAAAATCGTGCAATCGGATTTTAAAATGGTCAAAAAATGACAAAAACATGGCAAAAAGTTTGGAAAAACAGTCATTTGGTGTGTAAATAAACTATTGTAATAAATACAATGAAAGCAATAAACTAATCATAAAGTTGATGAGTCGGGTTAGAATGAAACGATGACGGTATTGGGGAAGTAGGTATGGCGCCAGTGTATATTGCAAAAAGGTTTGGGCCAAATATACATCCTCGCGGTATTCCACATTTTATTTGAATATAAAAGGAAACAGATTTGCCGTTTGGCAGGATTGGACGACAAATAAAATTACCTATAATTTTAATACAATATATAACATTAATAGGTAATGATCTTCTTGAGTTAGCACGGTAAGCCCGGGTGCCATACCCGGTCTAATGCCTGTTCAGAAAGACAACCAAGCAATACTGTTCCGCTCAAGAGTACAGAAAGTAAATATGTGAAGTTGATGGTGGTTTGCTGTTCCTCACTGAAGATGGCGTAAAAATAACATCAAATCCCGCAAGTGTATAAGGACCTAGAAAATGACCCAGTGTCGGTTGCAAACATAAATGTACCTTTCCTTAACAGATATTTACGGACACGGAATGAATATTTAGAATACTGAAAAATTCTGTTTTTTTAATTTTAAAGATGATTTTTGTTATTGTCCTTGTTATTGACCCTAGTAGGTTTCTGGCTGTATTTGAGACCAGAAGATCCAGCAGTTTCTTATAATATTTTGTGTTTTCGGGTAATTTTAGATAAATTACTTATTTAATTATTATTCATAGATTAACAATGAAGTTTTATTAAACCTTTTTGTTTAAGTTAAGTACACGATGTAGAAAAGTCTTTTGATTCTTGTTTATATTACAAATCGTATGTTATATTGGTATGTATTTATGTTTTTCTTTATTTACTAAATCTGCTTTTGATTTTTAGTTTTAGTGATACAAAATTTAATTGTACAAAACCTTCATGTTTAAAAGACACTAAGCTGGAATGAACGTAGAAAGTAAGAGAATGAACGAGAAACTTTGTTTAACAATACACGGTGGCGATCATGTGAATAATGTAATGAAACTTTTAAGCAATAAGTAGCAATTTTTGTAGAAGTAATTAGTTAGTGGTTAAACACGAATTGTTCAAGCGAGAGCTTTAGGCAGACGGAATGAATATCTGAGTTCTTAGTTTAATATGCACGCAATTCGCAACTTTTACCATTTAGTATGTTCCAGATTATGCTGTATTTTGAACAATAACAGTTACAAAACAACTGAAACATGAGATTTAAATTATTTCAGCAGGAGAAAAGGTTTAATTAATTACTTTTGGTAAATATATTTGAAGGTATGTATATATACGTGTTAAAGATTTTAGAGATTATTGTTGTGTGTTGTAATTTGTTATTGATAGTTTTTCAAATGTTTCGTTCCTTCTGAACCCAGTTATTATCGAGATTTTCGCCTAAGACCTCCCCTCATCACAAAGACGTAATTGAATCAAATCTTATCAAGATGCGGATAGTTAAACCCTCTAATGAGAAAGCCAAAAAGGCGGAAGCCGAAGAGATAATTGAACCCATGACGAAGCTACTTAGAGAAATTGTGCGATAACGATATTAACCCGGTTGTCAGATTTCCTGGACGATACTGGAGAATGGAGTCCCAACGGAGGCGTTTTCGTGGGAAGTAGGTGGTTCGAGGCCCGGTTGTCCGGGGACGTTATCTGTGACAGAACTGGGCCGGTGGGCGTCGCTCTGTAATTGCAGTTGGGAAACACTCCCACATTTTGCCGTATACCGAAAGGGGCCTTTTTTTCCTTTTTTTAATCGGGCCCAAAACAATTAATTAAAGCAGCGTTTAAGAAAGGAGATAATAGAAATAAGAAGCGAGTTTTTTTTAAATAATTTGGACCAGTTTGTCCTTTCAAAACGTAAGCAAATATCTTTTACGCCTTCTATCAAACCGTTATTAAACTTCCTTGTAACAGGATAATATATATGGCTTTATCCTTATAAGGTCCTTACTTCGCCTAATCAATTTTTTAAAGTTTGTAAAAGTGATGGGTGTATATTGTGTATGTTTGATAGCATTTTTCTATGTTTCGTATGACCCGGTATGTGGTAATTGCTGGATTTTACGTATTGTTTATGTTATGTGTTATGTTTTGAATATTTTATGTCATGTACGAGTATGTGTGTGGAAGTTAGAGGGAAAGGAGGGAAAGAGGCAGAAAGGAGAGTGAGATATAGTCATATATAATCAGACGGACAGAATGACAGAAAAACAGTCAAACAAAAAAAAAAATATATATATATAGAGAGAGAGAGAGAGAGAGAGAGAGAGAGAGTTGAATAACAAGGGAGGAAAAGCGACACAGAAATTGAAATATAAAGAAAGACAGATTAAGAAAAAATAGACAGAAAGAGAGAGAGAGAGACAGTGAGAAGGAAGGAGAGGACAAGAGAATGGAAAAATAAAAAGCTACTAAATATACCAACAGGAAATAAATGAATAAAAAAGAGGAGGTAAAATACCAAAGAGAGGAATGAGAAAGTGGAGAACCAAAATAAATATAATTTATTAATTAGAAATAGAGTGTGAGAAGGCGTGACAGAGTAGAGAGTTAGAAAGAGAGATGTACAAATAAAAAGAGAGACATTAACAAAGCAAAATAGAGAGAGAGAGAGAGAGAGAGTGAGAGAGAGTGATGAATAACAAGTAAGGAAGGAGGGGGCGTCGGTGGCCGCAACGGTTCAGGCGTATCACTGTAAGGTGAAGGTCCCGGGTTCGAATCCAGCGCCCTTGCATTCGAACCCGACATACTTACAAATGAGCTAGCCCTGATATATATATATATATATA